>NC_056732.1:1385650711-1386003211 GCF_019279795.1 Protopterus annectens
AGGGCTACATTGTTGCTGTTAGGACCCAGTGTTTAATAAGGGAAGCATAACCTAGCAGCTGGAGCACAATGTTATAACTGTAAGAACTTCCATGTATATAAAGAAAGCAGTTTAACCTAGTGGATAGCATGCAACCCTGTGATATTCATTCAATCATTCATTTTTTGATACTGCTTTGTCATATTCAGAACTGTGTGTATAAGGTAGAGAGAATTATCTTGGGCAAAATATCAATCCGTTTTAGGACGCACACAGGCACACACGCAGACAGCAAGGGGATAGAGTAACACACGCATGTGCAGGCACAGGCACAGGCACACATACAGACACACACATGCACACACACACACACACACACACACACACACACACACACACACACACACACACACACACACACACACATATCCACACTGTATGTAACATTATTATTATTTTTCTCAGAAAGACATTTTCACCAAAAGGAAAATATTACACATTTAATATGGCATTAACTAACTTGAGGTTGTCCACACTACTATAGCCTGAGTAATGAAACACTACTTTAGAAGTCTTCTTACAGTATCCCATGTTGTACTGTTTTTAGCAGTTAAAGTACCAGTCTTTAACTCTAGATAGCCAGGTTTTTACAAGCTAGTGTTCTCTAATACCTAGACCATGGACATGGAAATTCAGATTTGCTTATAGGAGGTCATACATCCTAATGAAAGTAATGCAGAGTGCTGAGTAGAAGCTTACATTTGCATGAAGTGAGCAAGACAGCCTAGTCATTCGTGCACAGATCCCTGAGGCTGAAGACCAAGTTAAGAAAATGAAGACTGCATAAGTTATTGACAAGTACTGCCTAATAATCAGAGCTTTGCATATTCAGCTTGCTGACTAGAGTGCAGACATTTGTACTTGAAAAACAACATTATGGTGATGGAGGCAGCGTAGTTTGGTTATTACAGTAGGCTTCCTCATTTTAACCAGACTCTGCTTTAACTGGCCATATTTTCGTCAAGACACAAATCAAATTTCTGTTGCAGCCATAGCAACAGATAACAGTGAAGAACAACAATTCTCCCTCCTCCGGGCCCTTCAGAACATCTCGGCATATCTTTTTAATCTTAAAATGTTAAAATACTGAAACAAAAATGAACTTGCAATTTTTATTTCATATATTGCAAGTTCATTTTTCTTTCAATATTTTAACATTTTAAGATTAAAATATAAGCGGAGACGTCCTGAAGTGCCAGATTAAAGCAAGACAGCTGGTGTAACCTCCATCAAAATTGGGGAAATCAAGGACAATGCCAAAAAGTGTGGGGGTGGGGCTAAAGGTCCAAACTCAGGGTCAATTTTTAAATATTGGATTAATTCACTAAAGAAGTTAACAGAACATACTTTTCATCAATGTGCATTTTATGAGCAATAAGAAACATGAAACTATAATGTCTGCCATTACTGACAGATAGTAATCCTCCGTGCTTTACCAGAAATTCATTTTTTAATGGGCAACAAGACAAAATTATTAGGCAAAATCAGAGACGTTCTACAAAATAAAGGCCAGTCGAGATGCATGGGTTGTGTTTAATGAACTGAGGAACTTGAAACCAGAAAATTGAAGTTTGGCCCGATTCAGTTCCACATCCTAGGGACAAACATTCTCAAGTTGTTTTTACCATTTTTTCTGACACTGAATTATCTGGAAAACAAATAAATAGCCAGCACTTTACAATAGCCGGGAAGGCTGATGATACGTTCTACAGTCCTTGAAAGCCGAAGTTGATGACATCATATCTCAGCTGTTAATGTAGCATGTAACTGAAATACACTATTCAGTGTGGCCAGTACTCAAAACCTTAGCCACACAAAATACATTTCTGCTCCTATTGCTTCACTAGTCAAAAATAAAACATGTTTTGCGGCTAGACAACTTATCTGGTTCATACTTGTCAACCTCTTAGCCCACAAAATCTGGACAAAGCCAAAAATAATGGGGAGACAAAAGGCCAGAAATAGGGACAGATTTTAAATATTGCTCATATGAACATAAAAAGTTACTAGAATAACAGATTTTGTGTTAGCAAGCATTTTGTAAAGCTATGAAGTCTGAAACTCAGATGTTTGTCATTGTTTAATGACTTAAGTCCTCAATGATTTACCTGAAAAACATACATTTTTATGAGGAACACACCAAAATATGTGGGAAAATCTGGATATTCAGTGAAAATCTGGATGGTTGAGCATACCTCTCAACCTCTTAGAGCAAGAATTCTGGACAAAGACACAGAAAATGGGGGCCAAAAGCCCACAAATAGGGGCACCTTTGAATATTGCTCTTACAAACCTAGAAAGTTGATACACTAACAGGTTTTGCATTAGCATGAATTTTCTGAAGTATATGGAAGTCAGGAACTTAAATATCTGTCATTATTTTCTGACTTCAGCCCTCAATGATTTGCCAGTGATTTATTTATTTATTTCCAGTTTGATGACTGGAGAGGTCCACTGGGCTCAAAGAGCCCGTTTTCAATGGAGGCCCGGGGAGAAAAGCTCTAATAATACATAGTACAAGCTCCATAATATGAAGTACAATACATAGTGTTAACAGAAACAAACTAAAAAAAATTTACATACAAAATAGCAAAAACTAAACAAAAGTTAAATAGCAGCTTGGAGAAGGATGTAAAGCATATTTACATGTTTAGTGGTTGAGAACAGTAGTACAAGGTTGAATTAATACAGAGGTTTAAATCATCTTTGAATGATATAGAAGTAACATTAGCATGGATGAGTTCTTTATGCATGGATATTAGCATGAGTTAACTTTAAGCTTTTCAAACTTGGGTTGATACCCTCAGGCACCACAATAAACAACATGAATTTTAACAACCATGTCGACTTACACAACTCAGGCAGTGCTGATCAAACCGTATACAAAACACCCATACCATAAAACCATTTACCATAAAAACAGAGTTTTATGAGAGACAGGCCAAATATATGAAGGAAAAATCTGGACATTCTGCGAAAATCTGGCCAGCTGAAAGGTATGTGGTTGAGAAGTATGACCTGGTTAATGAAACCCGATTAAATAAGTATCATACAAAAAAAACACATAGGCCGTGGTGGTACATTGGTAGCATTGTTGCCTCACAGCAAGAGGCTCTCCTGTTCGATTCTCGGCTGGAGTGCCTTCTGTGTGGAGTCTGCATGTCCTCCCCGTGGTCGAGTGGCCTCTGAAAGACATGCGTGAATGGGCGTACCTTCGCTGAAGATTGGGCATCGGTCTGGCAACTCGGCACCATAAAAATCGACTGCCAATCATTAGAAGACTGGAGTTCAGCTGTGGTGACCCCTAACCGGGAAAAGCCGAAAAGACAAACAACACCAACAAAAAAACACATAGGCGAAATCCCAGCTATAATACATATGGAGAGGTTTAGCTACCTGCTAGTAACCAACAAAGCTTGGAAAAAATTCCATAGGAAAGCCACTGCCAGCATCCTATACCTTTGGGTGTCTAAACCTACCAGGCCCACAAATTTCCATTAATTATCTCTGGTTGTTTCACTGGCTCACAAATCCACTCTGTACGGTAAATCACAATGGTGTGTGTTATTGTTAAGTTCTTCTCCACCCACTGCAAATTTAAGATACATTTCCAGGACTCAAAAGAGAACATATTTGATAAGAGCCAGAGACTACTAACTTAAAACGTAACGATAAACTAGTTATGTATTGCCATGTCCTTCTGTATCCATTATGCATGTCTGGCTACTATTGTTGAACTCCTTTCAGAAAAGCAGGTGGACACGGCAGTAAACTTTAGATACGCAGGTCATGCAGATGAAATTGATACGGTTCACATGCATAGCTGTCAACTAATCAGGAACAAATCTCAAAAGAATCAGGGACAATCTGGGACACTTTTAAAATGCTATAAAATAAAAACTGCAAAGCAAAAGGGGTAAAAATGTCTTATTTGTGACTTATTTCGTGTCTGCAAACTTCAGTGAATCTGCTGTATGATTTTGCTTCAAACAAGAATTGAAATAAAAATAAAATGAAAATTACTGATTTTTTTCAACTAACTAAATAAATGTTTAATAAATATTTACATAATTTTTTAATCAGATTTACAACCTATAAACGCTATTTTGTGTGCTTTTTCTGATTAACTAGCCATTTGTTTATCCAGCCTAAGCTCTGGTCCCAGCGAGGCTGGATAAGAGGGTATCTACATGTGTGGCTAGAAAATGGACTTGGCTAAGGCGAGTCAGTACAGTCTGCTAATTAGTATGCATTACTGTTAAACTCAGAGTACATGCAAGCATAATAGAGGATTCGGAGTATAGTGTTAGGGAGATGATTAAGCATTTAGTTAGTGTGCAATTCAGTAATGTTAATGGTTTTGACATAATTTGTGATCCTTTTCTTACTGACCAGCATCAAGAAGAGAGAGAAAAAATAACTTTAATGACTTAGCTTACAAAAACAAGGCTGAGTTATATAATGTTTAATAAACAAAGTAGAGAACTGGAGTCCCCAGTCTGTATAAGGACTGCATCGTAACCACGGAATCTATCATCAAGTGCTCAAACCTGCAAACCCAAGCTTACAATAAGGGGAACAGCAGCTTGCTAATGATGCACAGAGCTATTAACTTGAATCCAGGATTCTTAGAACGATACCAGAGTGATTTTAAAGGTGAATGCTTTGTTGTGAATTTACATCTGTGTTTTTTTAGCATATATAGTATGGCATAGCTGCAAAAATCTGAAACTATAAAATAGAATATCTCTTGTTCTCCATTTCATATTTCACTTCCTGGTTACTGTGAGTAAGCTGTTGATTATATGTTGTGTTTGCTGTATGGCATTTGCAAATATCATGTCAGATATAAACACTGCTTACTATGATTGCAGTGTGATGCTTCTTCAAAAGACATAAGTAAAAAGTCCAGACACACATAAATGTTTACTAAACAAATTAACAAAAACATCATTTTTGGTGACTGCTGTATTTCACTCCTCAAAGGGGCACCTTCACACTTAAATACAGTATAAGACATTTTAACTCAAAGCTTTGGTATTTTTACAGCACAATTGGATCTGATTTATAATGTGTGTCAATTATTTACTACTCCTTAGTCTGGTCTTTTGCTACAGTTTTATATATGTTATTGTTACGAGAATTTTTTTCAATATATTTGCATTTTAAAATATACAAAGTAATTATTTGAACAAAATATTTGATTTTTAAAACAAAGCCAAACAATAATTAGCTACCAATATAAGTAACTTACAACACATTGAAAACATCTTATTTCAACCTGATATTTTGTGCATAGACTTCTTAAGTCTACATGCATCCATTCAGTGCATATTTTTTCCATAATAACTGTTCAGCTAATGGTCAAAATTTAAATATTTTCTACAGCTGCTGGGTAGCTTCACAAATAACATAGTAGTTCATATCCTTGGTAAATGTGTGATAACTGCATGTTTCACAAGAAATTCAGTCAAACACAAATCATGTCAAGAAAGTACATTTTATTTTCTGGAAGAAAATGGTAGCAACTGAGATTACACAAAATACAAATCTAACATGGCAGACTGCAAAAACTAAGTTATATACATGAAACAAAGCCCTGACCAGCAGAGCTAGTACCTTCTGGAATTCTTAGACTGACCTTAACATCATCTAGTTATCATTTAGTTAGTGCTCAAACTGTTACATTTCAGAATGTTCTCAGACTCTGGGCATGTTTTTATGATCTCACCTGTAATTTTCCCAAACACAAACAATGCAGAACTTCTAATAAAAGCAAAGACAAAATACAATGGCAGAGTATCTATGTTTCATGAGCAAGCAATGTTCTACAATATTTCTATGTTTCTCTCAAAGCAAGGATGTGATCTCTCATCTGGACCTGTATAGTGCAGTTGTAGTGGAACATTTTACGGGTCTATATTAAATTAGTGAATGCCTAGAAAAGCGAACGCCAATTCATCAACAGCCTTTTGGTCCACATAAACAAAAAAAAAACAAAAAAAAAAACTTAAAACATTATATAATGTGGGGGACTTTGCCCTCACACACCCCGATGTGGGGGGCTATGCCCCCACACCCCCTTACTTAAATATACCAACTCCAAGATCGCACCACAGTGGAGGAAATGGCGAACTCCCGAAACCGGCCCAGCAATTTTTTTCCCTGTGAAAAAAATCGCTGTTCCAGGTGTTCTAGATTTTAAGCTTTCACTTAAAAGGGGTCGATGAATTAGCATTCAATTTTCTAAGCATTCGTTAATTTAATATAGACCCCATTTTACAGAACACAAACTCCTTCTGGCATAACTTGCTCAAAAGTAATTCTAACAGAATACAAATATATTTTCTGGCCTATACCACAAGCTGTTAAGTCAGTGAAATGAAGCTGCTGGATACACACCAAGTACAAAACTTTTACTTGTACTTGGTGTGTATCCAGTGACTTCATTTCACTGGCTTAACAACTTGTGATATTAGCCTTAAGTGTCCTGGTATGTGTCTATGAATATTTTCTGGCCTAGTTTGCTTTGAAGAAATGTAGTTTTATTTTTATCCACTTAAAAATTCTGTGCTATCTTCTTTTCTGATTATCCTTATACAGTATCCATTTATGCATCTATTTTTGTTGAGACTTACCTATCATAGTTCTAGCCTCCATATTTCCTGTTTCATTCATTATCTCTTCAATATCTTGACATATAGGTTTGAGTGAGGATTTCCACTTATATAATTACTTTTTATCTACTATCAGTAACAAACTCTGTAATTCTTTTTGATGATTTTGCATATCTGAGCCAACTCTTAGGTGAGCATAAACAACCATTTGTTAATTCTGTCACTCTTTTAAACACCACTTTTAAGGAAAATTTGTAGGTTTTGTTTAATTGAATTAGCTAATTAATTTCACCTTTATAAATTCCCAGTCCCCTATCCCCCCCAGAACATGCCCAACATAAATTCCTAACTTGTGGGAACATTTTATAACATGTATGGAGTGTAAAATACCTATGTAGACACTCTTATGCAAAAATACTGGACATTTTGACATTGTAGCTATACGTGGGTTTCAAATATATCTTGGCTAATCCTTCCCAGTCTAACTTCACAGAAACTGTTCTCTCCCAATCTTTAACTTCTCTGATTGATTCTTTCCCCTTTTTTGGAGTAGTTCATAATCTGTACTTACGTATACCTTTATTTTGGCCAATTTAGTTCTTTGTTCTACTACTAAGTTAGTGGAAAACTTTGTGGAACCATTTTCTTACTTGTCTTAATCTGTATAAATTCTGCCTGGAAGCCAAAGAACATAAACGTGTCATTATTTTGGAGGGTAAACATTATAGTTGCCTCATCCCATGGTAAAATTTGTTGGATGGATTTCCAGTTTACACTCTTTTAGGTCCTTTCTTATCAACATTTTCTTTGCCGTTTCATATATTTAACCCAAATATATCCTATAATTATACAGCTTTTCCACTTTTTCTGACTTAGTTTTTGAGATAGAAACATTTGTGCCATGGGTATATTCTGCAAATAGGAAAGGTTAATGTACTCCCTTAGTAATGCATCTTATACCAAAGCCATCTCCTTCCACCTAGTTGTATATTTCCTGTATTACAATAGATACAACAACGAACTGTGCACCTCTAAAATAGAGCCTAGCACATTGAATCCTTCCAAGTCTAAAGACATTTCTAATTTCTCACAAACCACTCCTGATCATTTGTCTGCACTTAAAAAAACTCATGCAACTTCTCTACTATCCCTAGAAACTTCCTATCCCGAGAGCCTAAGAAAGCCTGTACCAGATAACATTTCAGGTGATCTACAAGCATGTTAATGACTTGGATCTTATGATCCAAATCCAGCATCATTGCTTGCCATTTCTTTAAGTTTATTCATAACCTTTTTCTTTACCTCCACTCATGACTTATTTCTTTATTGATTGGGTTACTAAACAGATAAGCCAACCCCCCAGGTGCCTTATGTTTGTATGTCCTCATAAATGTGGATATGCTTGGATTAAATTGAAATGAAGTTGGTAATTCAGTGCCAGTGCTTTAGTGTTCACTTCATTTATCCTATACACTGATAAACCTTGAAACTCCCTCAGTATTGGAACAACACATAGGCATCCTACCTCAGCTCGTTGAGGTAAAGTAATGTTTCATCTGCAGACAGAGGTGATTTAATCTGATTCCCTGACCAGCTGTAATGTCAAATCTGAGACACACTAATTTGGGAAGGAAAGAGTTATAGATACACTGGGCATACCTGACATGTTCTTGTGTATTAGTAAAGAGAATATGATAACCTTGTCCCTTTTTTAACTTTGGAAGATGAATCCTTGCTTTTGTCTAAATTAATCTGATTTTTTTGTGGGAAACTGTATTTTCCTAGTACTTTCTACAAAAAGTTCTCAACTAAATCTTCCAAAAAGCCTTTTCAGTTTCTAGGCTTATCACTAGCAATGAGTTCCCTATTTCCTTACTAGCCTCACACAATATAATAGTTTTAAGCATACTGCCCAGTATTTGCCTTCCTCCTATAAAACCACACTGGTTGGAATAACACAAATCTTGGAATAACTTTGCCATTCTCCAGGCCATTATTCCCATAAAAACCTTATAATGGTGGTCTAAAACCAAAATTCTTTTGTGCAATGACAGAGCTGTAGGATATTTACCTTTTTTGGAAAGTGATATTATTGCTTCTTATCATACTTCATAACAATTCTGGAGAGGGTGATTGATAAATGGATATGCAGAGTTATAGAAAGTAAGATGGAATGACCAATGGATGGGGGATCGCAGATATACCCCAGGGATTACTTCAGTGTCACTGCTTGACAGAGGCACAGCAAAATAATAGGCATAGTTTTATTCAAACTAAAGGGGTGGCGAAAGCCAAATAACTATGGGCTAGGCTTATAAATGCCCTTGGGCAGATAGCCTAGTATGAACCTATGAACCTATGAACCTATGAACCTATGAATGAGCAGTTTGGATTCAGATCAGATGCAATACAACTGATCTAATGTTTGCAATGAGACAGATAGTTGAAAAGAAGATAGAAATGAGGAAAGAGTCCAACTGGCATTCCTAGACTTGGAGAAGGGATATGGCAAGGTTCCAAGAAAGCTGATTTGGGTCCTGCAGTATTTTGAGGTCTCAGAAACATTAGGAGAAATAATGCAAGCTATGTACATGGACCCAATAACTCAAGTACAAAAAGTGTTCAGACACACAGAGGGGCTCCAAAAGGGAGTGGGTATGCATCAGGGTTCAGCTCTGCTGCTTATATTGGTGATTGACTACACTAACAGATCAAGAAAACTGCTGTATGCAGATGATATGGCATTACAGGCAGGCACTGACCAAGAACTGCAGCAAATGATAAGGGAATGGAATAAGATAAAACACTTAATGGCAGCAAATAGGAGAAATCAGAAGAAGCTGAGAACTGAAAGAGAAGGGAAAATAGTGGAACAAGTTAACAACTTTAAGTATCTGGGGCATGGTTGAGGAAAAGGGAAGTCCTAATGAGGAGTTCAAAGCTAGAATCAGAGGGGTAACAGACAAGTGGCACAGATTGTCAGAGGTAGTGTGTGATAGAAAAATGCCAAATAAGCTAAAAAGTTAGATTTATAAAACACTGGTGTGACCAGTACTACTGCATTTTACAGAAGCTTGGCAGTGATGGCAGAGCAGTTTTGGAAGCCATAGGTGATAGAGATATAGTGCCTGAGATGAGTGGTAGGATGCATGAACACTGTGGAACAGATGAAGAAATGAGGACATTAGAGCAAAATCCCAAGTAGCTCCAGCTGCAAAGAAGGTCAAAGAGAACAGATTACTTTGGTCTGTCACATATGCAGGAAAACAGATGATCTGCTAAAGAAGATTTGGGACAGACAGGAAGAAGGCAAGAAGAAATGAGGGTATTCAGCAAAGAGATGGATAGACTGTGTGAGAGAAGACCTGCAACAGTCAAGTATGACTGCCGAAGAAGGTGAGAGAGTGGCATTGAATCGAGAGAGATAGTGACAATTTACATGACACCCTGACCCCATGTAGAAAATGGGAACAGGCAGATTGATGATGATGATGAAATTATGCTTACTTCCATGAAATAGGGATCCCCTACCTCCCAACACCTTGTTGAACAGTACTCTGCATTCTATTAACTTTTTATCCACCAGAGTTTGATACGTCTCTACTGCCCACAGTTGGGAATGTCCCTTTTGTTCTTGAGCACTGGTACAGGTATGCTTATTCTCCAGTCATCTGGGATATACTTTTCACTCCATACTGCCATGAGTACCATCTGGAGATATTTCTCCCTAACTCACCCAACATCTTGATTATATCTGCTGTGACCTAATCTGAGCCTGCTGTTCTCTCTGGTTTCCTTTTTCTTAGTTCTGTTCTTCCTTCTTCTGGGGTGGGCTCTTTTTCCTCATTCAGTGTATGCTGTGTTTGAGTCATTACAGCTGTGATGGTCCTTACTCCGAGCCAGTAATCAAAGAGTCTCAACCCTCATCACTGACACAGGTAAGAGATGGCCACTAGGAACACAAATGGATATGCACAATATTTTCATATGCAGCTCTCTGCACAAAGCACAATTTCCCTTAAGAGCACACAGGGACCAAACTCCAGGCACTGGATGTTCTCTCTCTCTCTCTCTCCAGGCATCAAACAAGACTCCACACTGATCACTTTGTAGCTCTGTGTGCTTGTTTTAAGTAACTGACACACACAATTTGATTTTTGATTTTCACACACACAGACACACACACACACACACACACACACACACACACACACACACACACACACACACACACACACACACACACACACTTACCAGCTGTGCTCCCTCTGCCCATTCTATAAGGTAATTATGCTGCCACTAGTCAGCTACTCTAAGGCTCTTACAAAGGTACCAAATTATACTGAGTAAAATTGATATACAAATGGTAGAGTTTAACCAATGCAACAAGTCTTTCAGGAGCAGCCACAGTGTCAGTAAAATAAGCACAAGTACTCTTAAGATGTTAAAAGTATTCTCTAAAAGACAAGCCACAATGAAAGGTATAGAAATATTTAATAGTAAATAATAAAATAGAAAACACGGGAATACTGAATATCTAATTACAATAAACACCATAGTTTCAGTCACAGGAGATATAAAAATAACACAGTTGGATAGATTCACACAGATGCAGAAAAACAATTCTTAACTAATCTCATTATATTTTCCTGACTGACTAAAGAATTACTGTTCCCTAGTTAAGTTGCTTACTACAGCAAGGCAAGATGATGAGTGTTGAGGTGCTTACTACATGCAACAAGCCAAGATGAGGTGTGTGGTTGTGGGAAGATATCTGTGAGAGATTATTCCTGTCAGGTTCTGAAAAACAAAGTACTACTGCAAGAGTTTTGTCATATCTCTATCACTAATATCTAAAGAATCATTTCAGTGCTGGTTATAGAATGACATCAAATCTGGTAACCTGACTCTGGCACAATACACACCCAGAGCTTATTAAGATCTGTTGCAGCATCTGAAAGCTATAAAACAATTTCAAAAGCATCCACCCTTCCAATTAGTTCACCCTTAAGGACAATACAGTAAGATTCCTAGTCCTGGTTTTCCCAGACATTTTTGTCTCTGACTGCAATCAGACCTGAGTGATAAAATCATTATGGCCTAAACCAACCCATGTAAATTTCAACCTATTTTTCAAAATTAGCTGGACTGAGATTAACCTCTTCCCTTCCAGCATTTTCCGTTAAAACATATACATTTAATCAGTTGTAATAATACTGTCTGACATGCATTTATATCTCTTTTCTGTCCAGCAGGACCCACTGTTGATGCATTTTTAACACAAGCAACTTTACAAACATTAACACAAGCATCTGTACAAATCAGTGTGATAGTCAAACTACATAAAATTCTTTACAAAACTTCAGCTAGCTATACTGGCATATGTTACACACGCACTGCCCTACTCTCCCTGGCACAGATGCCACTATCTCATATCATCACATCTTTCCCCCCTTTGAGGACTCAAGCTACTTTTTCAAGTGACCCTGGAAAAACTTTGCTTGAGAGAAGTAGGCCTGTCTGGGAACACATTAGCCTTCACCCTGTCATGAGGGTCCATCTGCATTGACATTGCTGACCCCACTATGGTGATGCACAGTCATGTCATATGCCTGCAACCCTAGGCTCCACCTTAATAACTTGGCATTTTGCTGGCTGGCATGATGTAGCCATGTAAAGGAATTGTGGTCTGTAACAACAGTGAATTTCCTTCCATACAGATACGGCTGATGTTTCTGCAGTGCCCATATTATGGCAAGCATTTGTTTTCTACATCTGCATAACATTCCTCCATGGATTGGAGTCTAAGATTTTGACATACAATTGGGTGCTCTTCTCCCTGTGAGGAAACCTGGCTGAGTACAGCCCCCACCCCATGGTTTGAAGCATCCACCTGCACAACAAATTATTTGCTGTAATCTGGACTGGCTAACACAGGGGATCCTCCCAAAGCACTTTTAAGCATTTGGAATACCTGCTCACAGGCTGGGATTCATACTAAATTATCTGGCCTCTATTTCCTTGTCAGGTCTGAGAGGGGAGCAGCTATTGTACTATAATTAGGAACAAATTTTCTATAGTATCCCACTGTCCCCAAGAATGCCCTCACCACCTTTTTGGTAACAGGGGCAGACCACGCCTCAATAACTTCTACTTTGGCAGATTCTGGCCTGATTTCACCACTCCCACCTCTATGTCCCAGGTAGAAGACCTCTGCCATACCCACCTGACTCTCACTGGGTTTAATGTTCAAATGTGGCATTTGCAGTCTGCCCAGGACCTCCCTATCATGGTAAGGCTTCATCATGTTAACATGTTACAGTTTGTGCCCCTACCTCCTGCCTAGCAGGTTTACCATGTAATTAACATCACTGATCTTCCTTACCACTTTAAAGGGTCCCTCCCAAGTTGCCTACATCGTATTATGTCTGACAGGAATGAACATCATAACCTGTTGTCTCACAGCATACTCTTGGGCTCGAGCATTCTTGTCATGCCAGACATTTTTCTGCTGTTGGGCTCCTGCCAGGTTCTCCTGGTCAAGCCCATGAGCTTCCTAAGCCTTGTCCTGTGGTTTAGGACATATGCCACAACAGACTCCTTGTGGAATTCACACTCCTCCTCCCACTCATCACAAATCAAACTAAAGGCCCCCTAATCCTATGCCCATACAGCAACTCAAAGAGTGAAAAACCTATGGATTCCTGGGGAACCTCTCTGTAGACAAACTGCAGATGGGGCACATATTTGACCCACTCTCTCTTAAATTGGTCTGTAAATGCCTGTAGTATGGTCTTTAGTGTAGAGTTTAACCTCTTCACAAGACCATTAGTCTGGGGATGGTAGGAGTTGGTCTTTAAGTGCCTCACCCCACAGTGCTTCCACAAACAAGCCAACACATCTGACATGAAACCGACACCTCTGTCAGTAAGTATTTCTCTAGGGAAATCTACCCTGCTGAAAATCTCTAACAAAGCATTTACCACCTTCTCTGTCTTGACAGAGCCACTGCCTCAGAGTACCTAGCAGCATAAATAACTACCACCAGGATACTCTTCTTCCCTGTGGAACTTAGGGTAGTCAGAGGCCCTACAATATCCATGGCTACCCTCTGAAATGGCTTTTCAATCACAGGCAAAGGCATCAAAGGAGCTTTGACCTTGTCTCCTGCCTTGCCTACCTTTTGGCACTGCTCATGGGTCCAGCAGTACCCTATTACATCCCTTGCAATCCCAGGCTAATAAAAATTCTGCATAATATGTTTCTTGGTATGCTTTATGCCCATATGACCTGCAAAAAGAATGTTATGGGTTATGGCTAGAAGTACCAGATGGTAGGCTCTGGGCACTACCAACTGCTGTATTACCTCACCCTCTAGCCCTCCCTCAGGGGTCCACTCTCTATACAGTAACCCTTTGTTCCAGTCCAGACTCCCCTTTTCCTTGAGAATTAATTACAGCCTCAGCTAGTAGCTGATTATTACTTTCTCTGTTGCCCCCAGGCAAAATAGTATCTAACTTTTATGTATGTCTGCTATATAGTTATACCAAGTATTTGTGTGCATCAAAGCTTTTTAACAAATCTTGTAAGACAAAACTAATTAGCACTTAGTAGAAGCACAGGCTGTACCATGTGTCTTACCAGGGATAACCTTTCTTTTAGGTTAACTCAAGTCAGTGAGTGTGGCTGTCAGTTTGGGACATTTTTTTCCTATTAGGAGAGTAAAACTTCAGTATTTGAAGGTGTACTTAGTTTTGTGTATTAGCATTAAGTTAATATGTTATGGGGGTATTGGGTGTGTTTGTTTTTTTGTTTGAGGACTTTCAATAAAACAGAAAGTTTTATAAGTTGTGACATAGGCTCAAATGGATATGACAAGAAACATCTGCATAAAGTTTCAACCTGCCAAACAGTGCATGCATGTAACACAAAAGCTGGAACTAGACATTTACCAAAAAAGGTATTATACATAAAAGGTGGGAATAATAACTTTTTAATACAATGATGCTTTCAGTAATGTCTTTAAATGTAAATGGCCTTACAGGTAAATATAAACAAGAAAGAGTAGTGAACTATATTAAAAATATAGAGTGCAAATAGCTATGTTAGAGGAGACACACTTAGAAAGAACTGAATATGTGAATTTGATAAAGAAATGTTTTCAAGAAGGTTATTCAATGGAATACCTAAGGCAAAGAAAAAGAGGAGTACTTATATTAATTGCAAGAGGAGCTCCAATAGTGATAGAAGAAGATAAAAAAGATAATAATGGCAGATTTTTAGTGCTAAGGGGCTACTGGAAAAGGAGGAGGATTACACTGGCATGTATTTAAATGCCACCTAAAACTGCTATAATAGAGCTTAAGAAAATTCTGGGAGAAATAATCAAGAAATTTCTGACAGAAATAATCAGATTTCAGCAAGGAATATTACTTATAGGTGGGGACTGGAATTTGATTTGCAGCAATGGAGATGTGTCTGGGGGGCCCAGAAGGGAAAATATAACAAAGGAGGGTAGATTCTCGAAGAAATTTATGAAAATATTTGACATGGAAGATGTGAATTCAGTAATAGGAGTTCAGAGTAAATTTACATAGTATTCCTCAAGATATAAAAGATGGTCTAGGCTACACAGAATTTTCATTTCATAGGAACATGTGCATTTAATTTAAGGTCTTGATCCTCACCCAATAACTATTTCAGATCATGCACCAATAGTAGCTAAAATAATGTTTCCACCTATCTGTTGAAAAAAAGAGGAATTTAAAGACTGGATAGTGGAGATTATTAGCAGCTGTTAGAGAGGATATAATTTTTTTCTGAAAATATAGCTAGGGACTGGGATACAATTAAGGTGAAGTTTAAAAATAGGGTGAAAATGAAAGACAGCTATGGTTAAGAAGTAACAATAATTATTTAGAGGGACTGACAAATGTGAAAGTATTGCAGAATAGGGGGAATCTCACTGAAAAGGAAAAGGATCAACTACAGAATGCTAGGCAGAAAATAAGGGATTAAGTTGATAATATGCACGAGCCTAGAAAGATTGCTGTTACGCAACTGTTTTTTGATAATAACACCAGAGCACAAAAACTGTAGTGCAATGACTCAGGCAACAGAAAGTCGAAAGGGCTGTCACCAAACTTAGGGAGCCTATAACAAGGAAGGTAACAAGAGATCCTGTAGAGGTATTAGAAATATTTCAGAAATTCTGTGAGAGTGTCTACAAAGCAGAGAAGTATGAAAATCAAGAAAAGATACAAATGAAAATTTTTATTTCAAGAATTAAATATGTCAGGGTTACAGGTAGATGAGGATCAATTACTAATGGTTAGGATAGGAGAACATGAGATAAAAATTATGATGTATAAGCAATCTACATGAACGTCTCCAGGAGGGTCTACCTGATAACACTGACACGCAAAAACACTGACAACGAAATCACCGACACCACAAAACCGAAAGTTCAAAAACACAAAACTTCACATGCCAGACAAATCACAATCCCGACAATCAACAAACAAAACAAATCCCCTGTCCAAAAAGCACACACACAACATAAGCACACCAAAAACCTTACAAACCTACACTAAACCTTACGTATACAACTATCTATGCACTAACCTTAACCCAAACCCTAACCCTAAGGTCCGCCACTATTGCACACTCACCTAACCCACGCCCTAACCCTAACTCACTTAACCCGCCCCTAACCCTACAGTCTGTCACTATCGCACACTCACCTGACCCGCGCCCTAACCCTAACTCACTTAATCCACTCCTAACCCTTACCCCACACTTACCTTAACATGTCGGTGTTCTCAGCATAGGGATTTTTAACTGTCGATCATCTCCGTTGTTGATCTTCCGATGTCGGTGTTCTCGTCTTTGGCGTTTTGCAGTTTTGGCATTATCAGGTAGACCCCTCCAGGAATAGATGGTATTCCTGTGGAAGTTTGGAAGCTAGGAGGAAAAAACTGATAAATATCTGGAAGGTTAGGTTTAACAGTATCTTAAGAGGAGGAGAAGTACCACCATCTTGGAAGAATGCAGTTGTAGCTGTATTACATAAAGAGGGTTAAGATCCATCAGATCCAGCTTCATACAGGCTGATTTCAATACTAAACCATGATTATAAAGTATTCATCTTCATAATGGCTAAAAAAATGGCAAAGGTAATGCCAAAACTGATAGATATGGATCAGGATCAGTGTGTTTTTTGTGGAGGGGAGGCAAACATTTGACAACATTAACAGAACATTAATGATCCAGAGGGAAGCAGAATGTAAGAAAATGTCATTGTTGTTGGTGGGTCTTGATGCACAGAAAGCATTTGACAGAGTAAGCTGGGACTTTTCTGAGCAGGGCAATGGAAGCATTTGCATTTCCTGAAAAAAATTATAAGGTTGATTAGGGGGGAAAATTAAAGTGGGTGGGGTCCTCTCTGATAATTTCTGCTTGAGCAAAGGAACCAGAAAGCGACGTCCTCTTCCCCCTTTATTATTTACATTATATTTAGAACCATTGGCAAAGAAAATAAGGGACTCAGAAATTCAAGGATATAATTGGTATGGTAGTCAAGAAAAGCTGATTTTATTTGCAGAATGATATTATTTTATACCGGACAAAACGAAAAAAAAACATTACAGTGTCGTGGAACATTTTGAGACAATTTCAGATATTTTCAGGATACAAAATTAATGAAGCTACAACAAAGGCAATAGTGGTAAATTATGTACCCACACATGCACTGGTTCAGGAATACCCATATTTATGGGAACATGATAAAATGAAGTATTTAGGAGTATGGATTAAAAATGATTCTAGTGTGGCAGCTAAGGTTATGTGGGAAGAGACTAAACAAAAAATAATACAAAAACTGAGAAAATGGAAGCTTTGTTATAGAGATATGGATAATAAAATATAAGCAGTTAAAATGTTTTTAGTCCCTTTAGTCTTATACACAGGTCAGGCATATTTTTATCAACTAGAGGAGAAGTTGTGGGTAGCAATTCATAAAGAGCTGAAGCACTTTATTTGGGAGGGTAAGATGGCAACAGCCTAGTGGGATAAGCTATTTCTTCTAATAGAATAGGGTAGATTGGGATTACCCAATTTGAAGGGGTATTACAGAGCTACACAGTTAAGACGCCTATACATAGCACAAGCAGAGAACTATAACTCAAAGTAAAAAGGGATGATGACAAAACAGGGGGGGAGCTCAAGAAACAAGGAGAGACTGGGATTTTGGATGCAGGCCTTTAAGGAGAATAACAATAATCATACAGAATATTATAGCCATAAAGTAGCAGAAAGTATTCTAAGAACTAAGCCAACATAGGAATGGAGAAATGAGATTCTGCTGATAGGGATGACTGCAATTAGGGGTACAGACAATAGGCAAGAGGGGGATGGAAATATTTGGAGAAAACTGGCAAAGAAGCCAAGGTATTGGGAGCAAATTACTAGAGAGGGGAAGATGATAGAATGGGAAGACGCCAAGAATTTATTTGGACTGCAGGTTACAAATTGCCTTCCCTTTCAGGGATTGATATCAGAGTATAGGCAAAGAGAACAAAATAGGGGGATGCAAAATGAAAGACCAGCATTGGTAGAGGTTTTAATAGAATCTAGAACAGAAGCTGACATTAAAGAAGGAATAATTGGTAGAGCATATAAGATGTTGCATGACTATAAGAATCAGTCAGAGGCGGTTAGAAAGGATTGGAAAGAGAGACTGGATAAGCAGTTCACAAAAACAATGGGATGATATATGTATTTCTCCCAAATATGCAGCAAAATCTAAAAGATTTAGTATTTTTGGCTGGGAATGTTTACATAGATATTTTTACACCCCAAATACACTCCAGATAATTTTTTCTGAGGCATACAGCAAATGTTAGAGGTGTGAAGGAGAAAAAAATGGTAATTGGGAACATATGTTCTGGGAGTGCAGTGAGTTGGCAGACTTTAAAGCTTCCCTGCGAGATGCAATACCAGAGATGCTGGGTGGTCAGACTGGTCTGATGAGGGAGATGATTTTTCTGCGCTATGATACAGAATCAAATTCCCTATACATGGTAAGGCCTTGCTCTGTCTAATAATAGTGGCTGCCAAAAAAGCAATTACTAGAAAATGGAAATCAAAATCTAAACCAACTAAACTTGAAGTAGTGAATATAGTAACAGAGGCAGAACAACTGGAATTGAGATCTTAAGAAAGGGGTAGGAGCGATGTATAATGTTTGCAACTGGGAGTGTGTCAGTATGGACTGTGATGTAAAATGCTTGCAACTAGGATTATGTTGGTGTGGTTTGTTTTCATTTATATAAATGTATGATTGCCTATGTAGTAAGGGATGGTTTATTAAAGATGTTTCTTGTTTAAAAAAAAAACTTTTAACAAAATATAATTTGAATAATGATGTAAGGTTCATAATTTTGTATAACAGTTGTTTATTATGCTATTTCATGATGGCTCTTCGTGTTGTGTAACAATTTTTATTCTTTTGTTTCATAATAAAGTAATTGTCCAATGTGTATTGTACTGTATTTATGCCAGTTGATATGGGATATAACTGAAAAGAATCTTTGAACCAGTCCATCTACTCAGTTTACCAATAAATAAAAATATGTCTAGCTAGCATATCCCAAACCACTGGGCCACTCACTCTGAATGTCCAGAGTTAATATTGTTCTTATAGTTTCTTAAAACCTTGTATATATCCATAACTTATCCTTATCATGCCTTGCCTTAAACGGGAATATAATTGTCCTTTCCTTCCTAGCGGGTATCCTGAGGCTGTTTTAGAAGTTTGGTTCCTGGTATTACAGGCAAAAATCCAGGTACAGTGTATATGGCCCAGCCATGTTCATGATTTAAAGTTCAGCTGCTTCAGGTCTGGGGTGAGGATCACTATTTATTTAGACAAGTGGAATGTTTTTTTATCAGTAGTGTCTTTATAACAATAAAATACACTTTGATAACTTACACAGCACTGATCTATACTTACGTAAGAAGCTGAGGGGGTGTCCATTAATAGGTGGGGTACCTACAGTTTTATTGTAATATGTAGCAACTCATACAGAACTGAAGATCACTTGTATCAAGGACTCATGTTTAATGGTTTATGTTTATGTTCACTGTATTGAGAGCAATTTTATAGAACAGGACAAATTGTTAAACTCCACCCTTCAAAGAGGTACAATCTAGGTATCTAGATTTTTGGAGGGAGTCTGTCCCCCCCCCCCCCAGCGCCCACATCTCCCTTCCTTAAATCCTTAAATACATGTACCACACTGAAGGAAAAAATTTTTTTTGATGAGTTGTCCTAGCTGAAAAAAATCACTCCTTATTAAATAGCCTGCTACAAGATTATCCTATCAACAAGCTATTTATGTTATGATCCACAGCAATGCATTCATCACTCACTTTTGTTTATAATGCCTGAAGAAATTACTCTATACTTCACACTATCACAGAAAACATGGCATTTGATTATGTAGGGTAAACAGACTCCCCATCCACATAAAGCAAAATTCATCCCTGCCCGTATTCAAGCACAACTTAGATCTATGGATGGAAACTGAAATTTACCCAGGATAGCAAAGAGACAGCTCTTAAATACTTTTTGCCTTGCATGGGTCTTTCCAAATTATCTGTGGTATGATCCCATTTATTCTCATTAGGAGTAATATATAATTATCAACCATGGGATGCGCAAAGGGTAATTTATAACCAAATTGGATAGGTTATTTTGAGCACAAAAAGGAAAACTGGATAGTCTTAAAATGACCTGCAAGGGTAGCTAGCCTAGTACTTACCTATGCACCTTTGTAAAAAGTCACTTGGATCAAGCCACCAAATGCCTCATACCAAGAGGGTAACAACTTCTAAATGATGTTTACTTATACGGAGAAGAGGGAGTCTTGAGACACATTTGCCAGATCTGAGTCCCCAAAACTAATCATACTGGAAATTGCTTGCCCAGTGGGAACTCATTCTGTGACCAGAAGATCATCTGATTCCCAATTTCTCTCAATAATTTACAAAATAATCTCCACTGATTTTTAATTTCACATAGGTTCATAGGTTCATAGGTGGGTACTAGGCTATCTGTCTGAAGGCATTTATAAGCCTAGCCAGAATGTGTTGGCTTTCACCGTCTCCTTAGATTAGTTTCCTGTGCCTCTGTCCAGCAGAGCCACTGAAGTGATCCCTGAGGTAAACTTTCTGTTTCCCATCCACTCGTCAAGGTTTCTTTTGAAGAGTGTTAGCAAGGAGCTCTGCCTAATGTAGATTGGGATCTTTTTCCAAAGCATGGGAAGTCTCTGGGACAGGAATCTATCCCTCCAGCATGTCCTATTTATTGTTGTGGTGAGGTTTAGATCCCTAGAGTGTGTGGCTTGAGGGGATAAGGTTTTCTTTAGGTGGAGCATGTCCATCAATTCTGGGTTGGACATGGCCTTGTATGTCAGACAGAGATCACCTCTGAGTAGGCGGTATGCGACCGAGTACAACTGGAGTTTCTTCAGTCGAGCTGCATAGGGCATCTGTCTGAGGCCATTGATCCTGTTGGTGAGGTACTTCTGTGGTCTTTCCAGCTGTTGCAGGTGTCTTGTAAGGTACATCCCAAACGGGGCATTGTACTCTAAGATGGGTCTGATGAGTGATGAGTAGAGGGGCACAATGACCTCTTGTGATCTGGATGCGAACCCTTTTGTGATTAGGTAGGCCACGTAGAAGGATTTTCTAATGACTTTGGCAATGTGATTATCAAAGGTGAGATTACTATCTACTTGGGTCCCCAGTTCCCTTATTACATCTTCCGTATTTAGGGGACTACCACTTATGTGGTAGTTTGTGGGTACTTTGTTTTTTCCAAAGGGATGACTATGCACTTTTTGGCATTTAGCTTGAGGCCATGATTTTGACATCAGGTATCTGTCTCAGTGAGACCCTTTTGGAGGATGTCTGTGTCAGCTGGAGAGTCAGTTATAGCCCCTAGTTTGCAGTTGTCTGCGAACTTGGTCAGCCATAGTCCTCCTGTGCTTGCCTGTACCTCTGAGAAGTATAGGCCAAACAGGAGGGGTCCTAGGACTGAGCCCTGGCGAACACCACTTGTAACCGGTTTAGAGACGGACCTAGCTCCTGTAACTCTCACCATGTGGGTTCTGTCCATGAGCCAGTTGGCAACCCATCTTGTGATGTAGGGGTTTATGTTCAGGCTGGTGAGCTTGTCTATAATACCAGAATGGGGAATGGTGTCAAAGGCCTTAGCGAGGTCTAGGTAGGCTGTGTGTACCACCTTTCCTTCATCTATAGTCTTGGTAACTGTCTCAAAGAAGTCCACCAGGTCTAGGAGGCATGATCTGCCCTTAGCAAAGCCAAACTGGGTAGGGTCCAGTGTCCGGAGGTTCCCAGTGTCTCTGTTAATGAGTTCCATAATGATGCACTCCATAGCCTTGCAGAATAAGCTAGTCAGGCTTATAGGGTGATAGTTCCTGGGGTCTGTTGTGGCTCCACCTTTGTGGAGCAGAATAACCGTTGCTGTGCACCACTGCATGGGTATGTAGCCTGTGGAGAGGCTAAGTTTGAACAGTGTGTTTAGGTGAGGGGTTAGTTCATATTTGAGCTCGTGTAGGACGCAGCCTGGGACACCGTCTGGTCCCATTGATGCTGAGTTTTTGGCTTTGGAGAGGGCTGTTTTAACCTGAGTGTCTGTGATTGACTTCAGGGACTCTGCATTCTTCTGGTATGGTTATGGGCCCATTTGGGGGTGAGAGGGGGGTGAAGTTTGCACTGAACCTGTCGGCCAGGAAGTTAGTGATATCGGTCAGTTCAGTGTATTTTGTGCCATTCTGCCCTCACTCTGAGCAGATCTGAGCATTGCCACTTAGATTGTTGACATAGTTAAAGAATGCCTTGTGGTTATCTTTGGAGTCCTTGGCAATTTTTCTTTCAAAGCATGCCTTGGATGATTTTATGAGGGATCATAGTTTCTCACTGAAACTGATCAGGGATGTCTTCCCTTCTTGGGATTTTACTCTTTTCTGTGCTAGTTTCCACCTTCTATTGTATAGCTTGATTATGACAGGAGTCCACCAGACTGGTTTCTTTTTCTTGGAGGAGTAAGTCTTGGTTTTGCTTGGGTGGCATGATCCATGCGTTCTTGTAGCTGCCCGTAGAATGCATTAGTAAAGGATTTTGCAGCTTGGACGGTGTTATCCTTCAGCATAGGGCTTTGAAACTTTCCACCTCAGTCTTAAGTAATGTGAAGTTTGCTTTTGAAAAGTTTTTCATAGTGGCTTTCTTGTCCGGGGGTGGGGGTGGGGCAAAATATGTATATCTAAAGTGATTTGTTTATGGTCAGATCTAACCAGCAAGGGGTTGACCTCTGGTGTGGAATACCTTTCACCCATGTTGGTGATGACCAGGTCCAATATGTTGTCACCTCTGGTGGGAGTGTTGACCAGTTGAACCAGGGCATTTGAGTTTATAAATTCTAGGAAAAGTTGGGCAAGGGAGTTAGTACTTGAGTAGATCTCCCAGTTAATGTTTGGGTAATTGAAATCACCCAATATTAGGGTGTTTGGTAGGACCTTTATGTTTCCCAGTGTTTCCAGAAAAGTTGAATGGGGGTCCTGGGACATGGTGGGCGATCTGTAGCAAGCTACAATTTGAATTGCAGTTGCGCCCATTGTTAGTTGCATGTGGATGATCTCTGAAGCATCATGCTGTGCCACTAACCTGGAGGTGTGGGTATCCTTGATGAATATGGATATGACCCCGCCTTTTGTATTTCGGTTTTGGGTTCTGTGGTCGAAATGTATGGTATGAGTTGTAACCTGGTAGTGCTGGGGTGCTCTCTGGAGCCTTAAACCAGGTTTCTGTTACTGCACATATATCGATTTTCTCCATACTGTGGAGTGCCTCAAGTGCGTGCATTTTGAGGTTTAGACTTCTGGCATTGAGTAGCATTATGCCCAGTTTTTAGTTACTTGTGCTATCTACGGCGGTGGGTTTGTCTTTTGAGCCTTGCCTAAAAAAGGCACTATGGGGATGGCAAGAGCCTTGGCAAGTATTCGAAAGCCTAAGGGTGACAGGTGCAAGCCGTCTCTAGTGAAGCAGTGTGGCTTGTCGAGCATGTCATCCCAGGCTGCAGTGCAGGAATTGTATATAAAGTTATTGAAAATAATATCATTATTGACCTCCAGACCCATCTCATGGTGGTTGTGGCAGGAGCCACCTGTAGAATGCAACGTATTCTGGGTATATTAAACAAAGAAGTTAATTTTTGCTTGAAGCATAGACATCTATTTCTTGATACCGGTTTCATTATTTCTATCCATTTTGCTTGATAAAGTATCCATAGATTCATAGATTCATAGGTATGTACTAGGCTAATAACAACTAAAGCCCTTAAAAGCCTAGCTGTGCCAGCTAAATGTGACTCTCAAATTTGATTTATAGGGGTGATTTACTGACTGCTTCTCTCCATCAGAGACATAGGAGGCAGACCAGGAGTGAATTTCTGATTACCCATCCACTGGTCCATGTTGCGCTTGAATAAAGATAGGGAGGAACACTGCTTCACATGAATGGGGAGCCTGTTCCAGAGAATGGGAACTGCCTGAGAAACTTATCTGTCTCTCCATCATGTCCTATTTATGTTGTAAGCAAAATGTAGGTTTTTAATCTAGTACTTCTGATGCTGTTTATTTTGTGGATGTGCAAAAGATTTATCAAAACAGGGTCCAGGGATGCCATGTATGCCAGGCAAAGATCACCACTCAGAAGTGTGTATGATACTGAGTGAAGAGACATGGCTTTTAGGCACTTAGCATACACCATTGTGTTTACTCTCTGTATTCTTTTTGTAAGGGACCTTTGTGGATGTTCCAGTTGCTGTATGTGTCTGGTCAGGTACATACCAAAGGGGAATTATACTCTATGATGGGCCTGATAAGGGCTGAGTACAGTGGTATGATGACCTCTCTGGACCTAGATGCCATGCCCTTGCTTTTAATTTGAGTAACATAGAAGGATTTTTCTTACTACCTTGGACACATTTCGGTCGAAGGCTAGGTTACTATCTATATGAGTTCCCAGATCCCTGACTACTGAAAGAACTTTTAAGGGTGTTTTAGTAAAGACATAGTTACCTGGGGTCTCAGACTTTCCAAAAGGTACTATAATGTGTTTATTTGTATTGAGTTTTAAGCCATTGCTTTGGCACCAAACATTTGTCTGTATTAGACCTCCCTCAAGGGTGTTCTCATCTTGGATGGATTCAATGACTGCTTCCAGTTTGCAATCATCTACAAACTTGGTTAGCCAGAGGCTTTTGACATTGGCTTTGACATCTGAGAAGTAGGTGCCAAAGAGTTGGTCTAGCACAGAGCTCTTTGGGACTCCACTGGGGACTAGCCTCTTTGTGGAGGTGGCTTCACCAATTCTAACCTCATGGGTCCTATCAGTGAGTTAGCTACCCAGTGTGTTATACAGGAGTTTATGCTTAGTTCCATAAGTTTGTTGACAATGCCCAAGAGGGGTATTGTATCAAATGCGTTAGCTAGATCTAGGTATGCTCTATGCACATATTTCCCCTCATTCTTTGCCTTAGTGACCTTTTCAAAGAAATCCACCAAATTCAATAAGCATGACCATCCTTTGACAAAACTAAATTGGGATGGATCGAGTGTCTGGAGGTCTACAATGTCCTTGTTGATAATTTCCATAATAATTATTTTCATGGCTTTGCAAAATAAGACTAATTAGACTAATAGGTCTTTAGTTTTCAGTATCTGTTGAAGGTTCTCCCTTAAGAAGGGGGGATGGCCATCAAAGTCCTCCATTCATGTGGGACAAAACCTGTTTTAAGATTATAGTTAAATAATCACTCCAGGGGTCCTGCTAAGTTGTATTTTAGACTATTAAGGAAAGATCCTGGGATGTTATCGGAGCCCATTGAGGCCATGTTCTTGGCTTTAGTGAGTGTTCTCTAGTTATAGTTGGAGGGGCTATGTTTGAGCATATTGTTGGGGAGTGGTTGGGGTGTGTGTGTGGGGAGTAAAGTTGGAAGTGAATTTGTCCTCTAACAGGTTTGCTAGATTGCTAGGCTCTGTGAATGTGGCACCATTAACCATCAGTTCAGCACATTGTTGTGTTTTGACAACTGTAGAAGGCCTTATGTTTATTTTTCACCTGGGAGGATATCTTAACCTCAAATTTGTCTTTGCTTTCCTTAATTAGCCCTCTTAGTTGCCTGTTTACTTTGATGAGAGAGTTTTTATCTTTGTTAATTACCCTTCCTGATTTTGCTATTGTTTTTCCTTTTGGTGTATATCCTGTTTAATTTGGGATTCCGGGAATTTTGTATATTTCTGGGGCTAGGGAACCTGTATAGAAGCACAGACATAAATTCTAAAGTAGCTGTGATCCACCTGGCCCATTCACTCTTTCCATTTCCCAGGATAACAAATCAGTAACTAATAATTCATTTGCAACCAGATTCTGTCATCCCACACTAAAACTGTCCTATATATGACATATACTTTCTCTAATTCCAACACTTTTGGATCCCACATCTTGTATAGGAAGACTATTTTAATTAATTACCACCCTGTCTCTGAAGGAAAGCTTTTTCATATTTCCTTTTGACCCATCTACCCTCTGTCTTCAGATTGTGCCTTTTTAGTGTACACATCCCAGAACAATGATTATGTCTACTACATGGAAACTTCTGCAATTTATATGGATTGATCTTGTATATCCTTGAGGGGATTCCTGAGTAACCCCAGAACCCATAAGTGACCCTTTGTAGAAATCATCCTTGAGTCAAGGAACTATTGATAACAGCTTATCTTAATATGGTTTTAAGAACAGTTAAGACATTGTACCAGAACATATTTATCTCCTACTAGAAATAGTGGAGCAAAAAGCAAAACTGCAAACCGCTTAGCATTACCATCCTGCCTCAATGTATGTATTGTGTATCGGGAGCAATTTATTATTTCCTCCTTCAAGAAAGTGTAACATACAAGTAGCAAAGACTCAGTAATGTCACAGCTAGCTTGGTGGTAGTGAGGCATTTTAAAGGAAAACAGAAAAAATATACCTGTGAAGAAGTAATTTTAGCTTCTGACCATCAGCCAGCTTTTAAACTGATTTTAAAGTTTTGCACAAACTGCCATACTCAGCCTGTATCCTCAGACCATAACTCACAGTGATTATGCTCTAGATATGTATGGGGAATGCCAGTGAGAGGCAATGAAGGGGAACATATTACATGTTTCCTTCCTTAAAGGTAACGTTTGTTGTCTACGTTGATGCTGCTCAGTATTTACTGGATTTTCCCAGACTTTGTTTAAAAATACCACTTGTGGCAACTGACTTTAACGATGAAAATACCTGAAGTAAGACTGCATTCAGGATGGATGCTGCTCTGATATTGCTACTTTCCTTGTCATGGTATTATCCTGTACAGCCACAGAAAACATTTGGAATAAGGTGGCCACTATTTAATTATATTCTCAAGAAACATACTGATATACATGTTGGACAGGTGCAAATGAGATGTTTCCTGGTAAATCTTATGCCTTTACAGGTGGACTGTATTTTGATTGCTCTCATGGGAAATGGCTGGTAGTGGAGTATATTGCTATATACTCAAACAAACCACTCATCAAAGAAATCCACTGTCAGTCGTATGACACTGAGCTGACTTCATGCTTCTTGGATTTGAAAAAATGTCAGTCTAGTGGGAGTTCTGAGTTACTTCATGCACAGATCTGACCATAATTCAAATTGTTTTTTTTTTTTTTTACTAGTAGCACATGACTATTGTTACTCCCACACACACACACACACACACAGACACACTTATTCAACCTCACCACTCTGTCTCTGGTCCTATGGCATTATACATGTGACATGGTGTACTTGAACCCTTCCAGTATCAAGATCTGAACTAAGGGTCACCTACAATCTCTCTAGGTGTAACCTCAGCATTTATGGGTAAACACTGCATAATCCATGCATCTGTCCTAGACTTTAGGCTACTGGCTATTTAAACCTGCATTTCTGGCATTAGAACTAAATTATCACAGCACACTTCCTTGGGTACCTCTATACTATAGCTTCAAAATCTTGCTTGGAGAGGCAATGAAGATGAACCATGAGAGTAGTTAGGAGGGAGTGATGGGTTATTGGCTTACAAAACATAACACTACAGTCTTCATAATGCTCTCATACCATATTTCTAAGTCACTCATCAAACCTTAAGTGTACTTTCTGTTAAAGTATGTAAAACTCTGGTACCATAACTGGATAGATGTCTTTTGTTATATGTAGAACTGTGGAGCTGAGATTTCCGTGAATTCCTGTAGTACTAACATGGGAAATACTCAGCCAAGCAAACAAACAAACAAATATGTAAGTAAAATTATCTGGCAGTACTGTTAGCTGGTCTTTCTTCTATAATTCCTGCTGAATCAAGTCTGCTTCCTCCAGTTTCTATGGCTTGTGGACTTGACATCTATAACATACATAATCAGGAAGTTTTAACCTGATGTTTCAATAAAAAAGCAGAAGTAATCATCCTTCAGTATATTCTGTACAGTTAGTAACACTGCAGACTCTGTCCTGCAATTGTTGAAAAACTTTTGAACTTTTCATGGAAGCAGTCACACTCGTAGCCGGAATCAGAAGCTTTATTTTTTAAGAATTGATAGCATGAATCCCACCCATGTGGTGAAGAATTTAACAGATGGCCTCTTGGGGCATTTTGTTGCCAGTCATTCTAGAAAACAAATGTGTGAGGCCTGCAATGTCGTTTTTCAAGCAAGCAGTAATGCAGATGTAATTTCCTAATCAGCTTGTGTTCAAGTCTTTCTCTAAGATAAATTATTTTATCTGTAATTTCACAGTGTTGACTTTAGTACCTCCAATTATAACCAAGAAATCGAGACAGAGATGACAGATACTTTTTCTATATAGGCTTAGTGATTCTGTTCCAGTATTTTGATTTCTGTTGCACTGCAACAAGATAGATGTATGAATTAATTTTAATACTGTAGGTATTTAAAGGAGTCTAGACTGGCTTTCACAGGATTTTCTTGAGCGTATCAGATGAATCCTGACTTAAAAGCTGAAGCTTTAATACAGCTGTAACTTACTGTATGGCACAGTCAAAGCAATTATTCTTTTTACTTTCTAGATACTTTAATTATGGTAGTGGGCTTCACTGTGGTTTGAATGCATAAATAGACTACTTCTCTTTTGTGCAGTCATGGTGTAGGTTCATAGGAAGTTACTAGGCTATGGGTCCAAGGGTCTTTATAAGCCTAGCAATGTTATACCATTGCTCCCTTATTGACCAAGTTGTATGGTCTATACTTGCAGCTCGAGCGTATGATCAGTGACGACTGCCCTTATCCAAGAAGGACATAGGTGACAACCCTAGGTTAAATTTATGGCCTCCCATCCAGTTGTCTTAAGTTATGCTTAAATAGGGTCATCGAGGAGCTCTGTTTTATGTGAATTGGGAGTTTGTTACAGAGGAGAGGAAATCTCTGGGAAACATATCTGACTCTCCAACATGTCCTGCTAATGTTGGAGGCTAGGTTAAGATCCCTAGAACGAGTGAATCTTGTCCCATTTGACTTGCAGATATGCAGCATTTCCATTAGGGCAGGGTCCGAGACTGCTCTGTAGGCCAGGCACAAGTCGACTCTTAGCAGTCTGTAAGATACAGAGTACAGTGACAGGGCCTTCAGTCTGTCTGTGTAGGTCATGTGTTGAAGGCCCTGAATTTTCTTGGTGAGAAACCTCTAAAGTCTCTCCAGCTGATGCAGGTGTTTGGTGAGGTATATACAGAAAGGAGTGTTGTACTCTATTAGTGATCTGATCAGGGATGAGTACAGGGAAGTTATACCTTAGCTCTGGATGTGATGCCCTTACTTATGAGATATGAAGCATAGAAGGCCTTCCTTACCGCTGTGGAGACATGATGATTGAAATTAAGGTTGCTATCAACCTGTGTTCCCAAAATCTCTCACCACAAGGTTTGAGCTAAGGGGAATACTGTTAATATTGTAATTTGCAGGGACTTCCCCTTTGCCGAAAGGAATGATAATGCATTTTTATGCATTTAGTTTAAGTCTGTGGCTTTGGCAGCAATCATTTGCCTGTGTAAGCCTTGTAGTATGTCAGCATCATTGGGGGACTCAAAGATTGCACCCAGTTTTCAGTCATCGGTGAAATAGGTAAGCCACAGGCCATCTATTTTCACCTGGACATCTGAGAAATAGATTCCAAACAGTAGGGGGCCCAGCACAGATCTGTGTGGTACTCCACTGGTAACTGGTCTGTTGGTAGAGGTGGAGTCCCCAACTTTGACTGTATGCGCTCTGTCAGTGAGCCAGTTGCCTACCCATCTAGTGACATATGGGCTAATTCTAAGCTGGGTGAGTTTCTCAATGATGCCTAAGTGGAGTATTGTGTAAAAAGATTGCGCTAAGTCAAAATAGGCTGTATGAACGGTTTTGCCTTCATCCAGGGCTTTGGTGACATTCTTGAAGACGTCCACCAGGTTTAATAAGCATGATCTACCATTAATGAAGCCAAATTGGGTCAGGTCAAGGGTTTGAAGGTCACCTATGTCTTTGTTGATAAGGTATCTAATAATAAATATACAAACAATGCTTTGTATAGGTATACTGCCTGTTGTAGTGGCTTTATGCAATTTTTGTTCACTATATTGGAAATGTTCCTGTTGATCCTAGAAGGGGTTGGTGGAAAGACAAGTTGGAAATAAAACTAGCTGAGTTGGCAAATTAAACCAGATGCAACTCATTTCCCTGGAATTACTGACTGTCTATCCCTGGTGTCATTATTAAAATTCAGGACAGAGAACTATTAGTCAGCCTAAACACACAAAACTTTAATTTTGTTTATGCTGAAAGTTCCAATATTGTTGGACATTAATATACATATCTAAATATATATTACTTAGAACCTAATTAAGTTATGTTTTTTATTGTGTTTTATACTGCGGTTTTATAAAATTTTACTGGGTGTATATATTTGGTCTGTATTACAGTTTCTCATATGTATACATTTATTTATATTTTATTCAGTCTTTTTCATGTCAGAGAAAACATGTATTAGTGGTATGTTTTTTAAATTTCACTTCAGGTGTTTACATTTTGTTTCAATTAAACTTGATTAAGGCTATCAGCTGATTAGTGCGCACACACACACACACACACACACACACGCGCGCGCCTATATATATATATATATATATATATATATATATATATATATATATATATGTGTGTATATATATATATATATATATATATATATATATATATATATATATATATATATATGTGTATATATATATATATATATATATATATATATATATATATATATATATATAAACTGATTTAGTGGGTCTGTTGTATTCTGAAGAAGTCTTACTGATGACAAGCTGATTTGTATTCACTTAAAGCTTAAATAAACATTCCATCCTTTGGTTTGTGGCTCCTGAGCAGTCCGTTTCACCTGGGAATATTTTTTGTTTATTTCTTGATAAGGTCCATGATGATTCTCTCCATGGCATTGCAGATAAAGCTAGTTAGGCTTATGGGTCTGTAGTTCCCAGGGTCAGATGATGGACCCCCCATTGTGCAAGGGAATTACTGTTGCTGTTTTCCACTCTGCTGGGAGAAAGCCAGAACTGTGGTTGAAAAGAGTGCCAAGTGGTTCCACTAGGTCCTGTTTTAGACCATTTAGTAGGCAGCCAGGGATGTTATCCGGTCCCATAGAGGCTGTGTTTTTAGCCATGGAGAGTGTGGATATAACTTGCTCTTTGGAGATATTAGGTGGAGGACTGGTAACAGGTATTCTTTGGGGTATGTCTGGTGGGAACAGGGAGGTGAAGTTTGCACCAAATCTGTCTGTTGGCAGGTTAGCGATGTACTCAGGGTCAATATGAGTGGTACCATCCACTACTAGTTAGGCACAAAGTTGGGCCTTCCATTTTAGATTTCTGACATAGCTAAAGAAGGCCTTCTGATTATACTTAGCTAGGGATGGTAGTTTAGCTTCATAATTAGCTTTAAATGACTTTACAAGATATCTAATTGGCTTGTTCAAGCTGTGGTGGGGTGCCCTTCCTCTGCTGAGTCAGTTTCCTCTTGTTTTTAGACATTACTTTCTTCCTCCTGTTGTATAAACTATTTATGGTTGATGTCCACCAGGGTGTCTTGTTTTTTTGTGAGGACCTTGTTTTGATCCGTTCAGGTACAGCTGAGTCTATACATTTGTATAGGTGTGTATACAGGGCATTTGTGTACACCTGTACAGGAGTCATTGTTGACAGTGGTAGCAAGGGGTTTGAAACTATTTATCCCATTGCTTAGGAAGCTATAGTTTGCTTTGGAGAAAATTTTCATCCTTTTTGCTCTTGGGGGGAGGGGGCCGGTATGATCATTACTTTGAACAAGACTGGTTTGTGAACAGATCCTACCAGGGAGGGCAACACAGAGGGTGTAGTGCAGAGACCCCCTCTGTTGGTGATTACTAAGTCTAGGACTAATAGGTTCATAGATTTAAGCCTTGCCAATTAATCCATGTGAGAATCAAACCCTGCACATTTGTCTGTAAGGCAGATATCTTAAACATTATGCCAACCTCCCCCTAAACAAATTACTTTTAGGTTCATAGATTAGTACTAGGCTAACTACCCTTGTGGACCATTTTAAGCCTAGCCAGTTACCCAATGTAAGAATCAAATACTGCACCTTGTGTCTATAAGGTAGACACCATAACCATTATGCTAACCTCCCACTAAAGCTAATCAGGAATGGAAGAAGGGGAAACATTAAAGACCCACTGTGCAGTGCTGTGATATGTGTCTCTTTCTGGTTTGGCAGTCAGGTGGGTAGGCAATTACGAAAGGGTAAATAATGAACTACTTTGAAGATGAAAGGGTATGTACCAATATTTGTATGATAATAAAAGGACATTAAAGTTGTAGTGTATGCTGAGCAGCTGTTATTAGATCTATAAGGCAGGAGCCTTCTGTGTCAGAATATGCAAACATACACACACACACACACACACACACACACACACACACACACACACACACACACACACACACACACACATACTATCACTCCTCTCAACTGTCCCAGTTTGGAGGAATGTATCTATTTTCAAATGTGATTTACCCCTGCACATGATGTACCTATTTTTGGAAGTATGCCCCTATTTTCTGGCTTGATTTACCCCCTTCACACAATTTTCTGAATCTCCGTTATCACACATGATTTTTAAATCTAACCAGTATACAGAAAACCACACTAAAGGACCTATATATTAGTGGCACCAATAATTTAAAGACAGGACACACATCTTAACTGTGTGATTATGACCAAGCCTTGTAACCAGACATTGGTCCTGGGCTGACTTTGAAAAAAGTCCATGGAGATTAATGCTGTACTCTGAAATACAAATAAAATAAAAATAAAATAAATATATCTCCTTTTTTCAGAATTAAAAATAATTGAAATTGTGTGGTAGAATTCTGCAATATACATTAAATTGTACAAATTGTATACATCTCTTTGATAATGTGCTTATATTTCCATAATTTTCATCATTCGCAGTGTTTTTAAACATGCTTCTGAGTAGTATCCCACATTCCTACTGGAAGTGGGAAGTTATGTGCTCTTTAGTTTTCAAATTTTATGTTAATTAAATGTCCAGATTTTTGGCTGGATGTACCTACTTTTCAAGGGCCTATCTCACACACACACACACACACACACACACACACACACACACACACACACACACACACACACACACACACACACACACACACACACACACACACACACACACACACACACACACACACACACACACACACGTTAGGTATGCAACTGAATGTTAGTATAGTGGTTGTACCACTGACTGGCACTTCAGAAAGGTAAATTGTGAAGTGTGGTATGAATTCCTTCTGTTTTTTGGAGTACATTTTCAGCCCATACTGGAAGCATTATGAAAACTGTAGTATTATGTGTTGTAAACCAACATCATCCCCTTCTAACTACTCATCATGGTCTACACTACCTAGATCTGCAAGCGCAGAGCTCTACATTATCCCCCCTACAGTAGCAGTGTGAGTGATCTTCCTAACTTACTGTGGGGACTTGACCAGTAGATGTGGAATATTAATTCTGCTTCAAAACACACAGGCACATACTTCATATATGCTGCTACTTATGTCCAAGCTTAAACAGTTAATTCTTAATTGGAGGAGATACTGGTGAGAGGGGGCCTTCTGGGTGTAGTAGGGGCAACAAAAGAACATTGTAGGAAGTACACTCACTGAAATAATCTGGACCTTTTCTCAAATGTGTCTTTACAGAATTAAGATGTTACCTGGTATAACTCTGATTCCAATACACAGTCTTGTTACCAGAGTACAGGTACAGAAGAAGGATGGAGCATTCCTACAGGTTACACTTAAATGGAGCATCCTATGTGCTGCTGGTTTTACCTCAGACCTCTGAAGTTTGTTCATCGCATTCACCTTTAAACAGCTAAATTTGAAACATGCAGGTTTCAAACTGATTTGCAGTTAACTTGTATGATAATTTGGTTTTGTAAGGATTATGCAGTTTGATAAATTGATCACAGACTAATGAACTGTGAAACAACACAATGTTGAGCCGTAGGCCTTCTGATCCACTTATCTTAAGTAGTAGTTGTCAGAGGAAATTATCACAGTCTTTGTTTCCAGGGTCACTAACACTGAATTATTCAAAGAGGAACAAGACTTGCAACATGAAAGAAGTTGGCAAAATTATGTAAGAATATAAAAAGGGCACTGTTAATCAGCATTCTTCACTCTGTCGAGTGTTCTTTTCATGTTTTTTTTTTTTATTTTATGTTACTGGCAAACAACCTTCATAATAATATATGCAGTAGTACAGCCTTACAGTGCTGGCAGTGTAATAGTGTAGGTTAAATGCAGAGGAATTCTCTACTGTAGATGAGGGTTTGATTTCCAGAGCTGCCATGTGAATACATGTGAATACTATGTGACTCCCAAGTAATTTACTCAGCCAGAATAAAACTCCTGGATTTGGTGCAGCGGTTATCATTGTCGTCTCAAAGCAACAGGTTCTCCCATTCGATTCTTGGCTGGAGCACCTTCTGTGTGGAGTCTGTATGTCCTCCCCATGGTCGAGTGACGCATAAAGACATGCAGGTAGGTGCGTGCATGAATGGGTGTGTCTTCTTTGAGGGTTGGGCATCGGGCTGCCACCTCGGGACTGTAAAATTCCACTGCCAATCATTAGCGGACCGGAGTTCCGCTGTGGCGGCCCCTAACTTGTTAAAGCCGAAAGATATTACTTTTAGAATAAAACTCCTGGGTTACCCCTAAAGACAGTAGAACTCTTTGGTTACTCCCCAAAAATGGACACTTATGTCTACTGTGACTAAATACATATCTTCTAGTCTTACTCATGCCTTAATTCTTTAAAGAAATATTTTTGTAGTTCAAGCTATAACAGGAATATACATGCTTTTGTATTTTAATAATTTAACTTGTTATACAAATCCTATTAATCAGTTGCTGACTGACACCACATATTTTACAACTGAATGGGTTCCAGTATGACTGTTAAGACTGCAAGGTGCTTGTGTTCGTAGGTAAACATTAGGCTAGAGGTCAGACTCAAACTGGGTACTTTTTAACTGTGAAGTAAAGACCTTAACCATTATGCCAACTCATGCCTCTAAATGTTCAGACTATTTCCTTATAGGTAAACACTAGGTTATCAGTCTGCAGACTATTATAACCCTAGCCAACATCCAGCCACCAGAATCAAATCCAGGACCTTCTAACTCTGTGGTAAATGCAGAGGAATTTTCTTTTTTAGACAAGGGTTTGATTCCCACAGCTGCCACGTGCATACTGTACTAAATGTAAACCACGTGTTTGAATACAATTTCCCTGCAATGTACTGTGTGATTCTAGGCAATTGTCATTTTTATGTTTTAACAAAATAGTTCTACAAAGCAATGTATTAGTCAAATGACACTTTTGTATCCTGCACACTAGAAGATCCTACAGCATTGCCTCTTGCTAGCACATACTCAGAGTGTTTTACAACAACCTCCTCTGCAAGCTTTCCTGTATGTGTGCTTCAAGACAAGCAGTTCCCGCTGAAGTAAGTTATAGTACAATTAGGTTACACAAACCCCCTTTCTGGGAGTCCAAAATGAGACTATCTTTGCTTCTGCTGGCCTCATGGTACTCTTCTACCCATATGTTGAAAGACATCTCCTTAACCAGTTTCTTTTAAACATATATTTGTTTCATTCCTGGCAGCTACAAGTGGCTGCTGCTATTACTGCTTATAAGCTGAATCAGAACTAGTAACAGCATTTAATGTCTATGCTTCCCATATCATGTATCTTCATTAAAACCTAAGATCTAGTTTTCCTGTCCCTAATTCCTTTAAAGATTTGCATTCTCTCTCTCTCTCTCTCTCTCTCTCTCTCATATATTGAGCTCACAATAACAGGAGTGAACTGTTTGCTTGAAGTTGATAGTATTGGCAGATTGGGCTCTAGAGAAAGTCTGATCTGATGTGCTAGTTTCTCTATGCTGTCCTGGGCCACTGTTTATGATAGGAATTGGGACTGGGAGATTCGAGTTTCTTTGGACTGTAACATGATGTACTTGTAACATGTTTGAACAGGGAGTTGCATGCACTGCTTTCACAGAACCTTGGAACTTTGTATGTGTAACTTCTACTTCCCCAGGTGTGAACATTTTGTCATTCCTTGTCATGTGCCTAGTGTCAGAACATTTTGTATCTATATGTTTCTACTTTGGCAACAGCCAATGTTCTATATAGAGATTCAAGAACCAACATAGCTGGAAGAATTGGGATACTGGTGTGTGTGATCTATGCCTCAATGACAGCTGCAGTGGGCTATAACCTTTTCTGAGTAAGGCTGCTTTGTAGTCAGGTGATGCAATATATGGACCTGCTGTTTTCTTTAACATTTTCACTTTCTATGTTGCCTGTTCAACATCACTGTTGTTCTTTTTTAGCATCTTTATTACGGTTTAGAATATAAAGGTCGACATTGACATGTCCGACAGCCACCTCATAGATCATGGTAGGAGTGACAGTCGGAATGTCGAAGTTCATGTGTACGTCCGTTTAGAAGGATGTACACATGTCAGGGATTCACAGCACTGCTGTGAATGGAGGATTTGGAAACTATGGTCGACAGAATTTGTCGACTTTGTTCCGTCGACCATACAACCTACTTAATATGTATGAGTCGATGTTATTTGTCGTGGAAATCACCGTTCACGTAAGTGATTTTCATGCTTTTGATAGTAAACTCTTTATTACATTATCACTCAAGACACAGGCAAACATACACTAATGTAAAAGAAAACAAACCATATTAACATGTTTCTAGTTATATACATTATATATCACAAATGTTCTTTTTTATAACTATCATTAGTTCAACATTACATAAAATGCCTGGCTTCCATTAACTTCTTTCCTCATCATGAATATTATTCTGCATGTATTGTTCCCACAATTTCCATTTATTTCTATGTAATTTGCTCCTTCCCTTTTCTAAAGATCCCACTGCAAGTTTTTTATCCCTGTCAGAATATTAAATACTTCAAATACAGTTGGTTTGGACTTTGATTTCCATTTTCTAGAAATTGTTGTTTTTTTTAGCATTCACCAGAATTAAACTTAACAAGACCTTACTATGTCTAGGCAATTCAGATCCTGTGCCTTAGCCACACCCATTTGTTCACCCAATAATTCTGACAGAGTACTCTGTAGGGAAATTTTAAAATCTGCCAACTCATTACAGTCATAAAATATATATTCCCAGTTATCTCTTTCTTCTCCATCATACCTCCAGTAGCTGTCATCTACCTCAGGAAAAATGTTTTGAAATTTGCTTGGGGTATAAAAATGCCTATGCAAACACTTACAAGTAAAAATGATAAACCTTGTGGACTGCATCGGCCATACATATAGCCTCCTCTGAATAATTCTTATAGTTATCATGTGATATTTTATGTGCCCTACTAATTATACCATTTTAACAGCAGCTTCTTTTCTTGATTCTGTTAGAAACAGTAACCATTTGAAATGTCAGGACCTGCTAGAGAAAGTCCCAAAGCATAAAGACTGAATGGTCAAAAGGTCTGACATATATATATATATATATATATATATATATATATATATATATATATACCAAGTCTGAGATGCCATTTCTCAGACTATTCCCTTTTCTCTGAGGTATGGCAATCTCAAAGTTGGTATATATAAGTTTGCGACCTCCCCTCCCCAGCAGAAAGAACTTGAAATGTGAAGAGTGATTTTCGAGATTTGCTCTTCTCCTGTGTTTTTAGTCTTTTTTTTTTTTTGGCTTGTCGGCACTTGGCATTTCAAATGCTGACATTTCAATAGGGACCTTAAAAACTCTACCAGAGCAGGTATTTCACTTAGTATTACTCTATCCCCTTATCTATACTCTGATACCAATCCCTAGTAGGGAAGACAGTCTCTAGCCAGCAGCCCAAATGCCTTCTTGGCCTCATTCCATTCTATCATCTTTCCCTCCCTAGTTATTTGCTCCCAATACCTTGGTTCCTTTGCCAGTTTTTTCCAGTAAATTCCAGCGCCCTCTTGCCTAGTCTCTTTACCCCTACTTGCAGTCATCACTATTGATAAAATCTCCTTTCTCCATTCTTATGTTGGCATAGTTCTTAAAATACTTTCTGCTACTTTTTGAATATACTCTGGATGGCTGTTATTATTCTCCTTAAGGATCTACATCCAAAATCCCACTCTCTCCTTATTTCTTGAATTTCCCTCTGGCTTCATCATCATCCCTTTCCACTTTGTATTATAGCCTTCTGCTTGTGTGATGTATATAAGCCTTAACTGTGTAACTCTAAAATATCCATTCAAATCAGGTAATCTTGAACCAGCTTATTCTATTGTAAGGATCAGCTTATCCAATTAACTCTTGCCCTCTTCCCCTCCCAGGTAATTTCTTCATCTTTTTATTAATTATTGTCCACAACTTCTCCTCTGGTTCATAAAAATATGCCTAACCTATATATAAAACTAAAGGGACTAAAAACATTTTCGCTGCTTGCATCTTTCTATCCATATCTTATGTTTAGTCTCTTCCCATGTATCCTTAACTGCTATAACAGAAGCCATTTTAATCAATATGAAAAAGCAGCTTGTATGCTTTCAGAAAACATTAACTTTTAGCCCTAAGAAAAAGTGCACAGGCTAACTTTAAATAAAACTAAATTATACACGCTTCTATTAAATTCATTACATTATTGAGGCTGCTGGAGAAGTTGCTGTCTCTTATTCACTTCTAAGAATTTTGAACTTTTTATTTTTCACTAAACTGCTTGCTCTTGTACCTTTAATTTTTGCATTTCCCTCAGCAAAGAATGCTCTAAATTTTCAAGATTAATTGCTTACCCCTGCAGACAGTTCATCTTTGTGGAAAAGTAGTCAACAATGAGAGAAAAAGGAAAAAAAAAAAAAAAAGAAACAACTAATAGCCCTGCAGATGCATGAAGAAATCTCTGCCAGTTTCACTCAGCACAGAACAGAATGCATAACTGCTTTTAGCTGCAGACTTCTTGACTATTACTGAACATTTGCTAATGGAGAAAAACACGATATTGCATCTACAAGAAACTTAGCACTTCTGATGGCTTTCATCATTTGTCTTATTTTTTCTCAAGTGTACTTGCTTACAAAAACACTTAGTTATAGATTAAGCCAAAGACATTAATCCAGACATTCATGTTTGAAAAAATAAGAGAAAACAGCTTAGTTCTACATATGATATAATCAGTGTACCTTTACACCCCTGCTGAGCAGCCCAAGATCACAGTATATTAACTCAAACTTGCTTTTGTCCAGCCTTTCTTTTCTTATTACATTGTAAAGTCTATATTTCTTTTAACTAAAAAGTATGTTTACTTAAACATCTTTATCACATAAAACAATCACTGAAAAGACTTCCCCACCAGCACATTTAAAATATCCCTGACTATATACCACATAAAACTGCTTTACTATCTAACAGGTAGTTTATATCATTAAACTTAATTTATATCAAATACTATTAAGAACAAAATGTATTTACTTACAGTTACTTTTTCCTTTTAGTGTTTTTCTAAACATTGATATAAAGTGAGGTATATACTTTACAGTCCACCCACAAGTTTAAAAAAGTTAACAAATGTCCAGTCTTTTTCAGCCACTTTTTCTTGCAAAGCCATATTTTGCAAATGTGATTGAATATACTCTCATATTTATTCACTTATTTCAGTGTTGCTGGTCTTCATCTTGCTCTTCTCCATCTCCCAGCACAAGACTCTCCTTCATGGCCAAGGTAATGCTGATTCTTCTGGTCAACTCCTGTGTTTTTTTATGTGTCTCTCAAGCATTTTCCTTTGGAACACTGGAAAGTATTTCACTGTCCAAGTCTTTCTATGAGCTTTGTTGTCAGAAGAATGAGAACTAGAGCCCTCTTCTGTTTGATGGCTCACTTTTTGTTGAATAAACTTGCATTTTCTCCTTAGCCTGTTCTGGATCAAAAAAACATGTATTTGATCGTTCAGGAGAAAATATTCTGAAGACAGCAGGATACAGCAGCTTGAGTCTCACACCTGCCTTCCAACATTCCCTAATTACTGGGATAAATTTGCTTCTCTTTTGCCTGGTGTACAGTGAATAATTATTTTCCACAAATGCTCTACTGTCTCCAATTTCTTCTGTTTCAATTTTATCAGGATCAACTATTTCTGCTGGTATGACTGCATCTTTATAAATACAGGTTTTGGTTGCTTTCTCATGGCAAGGTTTGGAGCATACACTCTGTATACCCTTTTAATTAACAACTTCAGTTGTGGGGTACCAGTCAAGTTGCTTATTTGTGCTTTCATAAAATCAGTACAGTCTGTCCTTCCAGTTTCTCTGGCACAGCAGAAAATCTCAGGGTTTTCTCTTTGAGCTTGGTCTTCCAACTTTGCCATTTTTGAAGCAGCTCTTCTAGAGAAGTTTCATTTTCAGCCAGACTTTTCTTCATTCAGCCACTGATTTTTGCAGTTTAATCAGTTCACCTAAATAGCTAGTTAAAGCTTTTTCTATCTTCCAGCCTTTTATTTGAGTTGATATACTCCTTTAATGTTTCATTTATTGTAATCACCTCTGAATACATTTGATTTATTTTTTCCTCTAAATTACTAGCACCATCTCTTGTATCAAAGCTGCAAAATTCTTTTCATTGTTTTCTCTTCACCTTTTCTAGTTGATTTTCTTTTAGGTTCTGTAAATTTTTTGCTATCATCTAGACAGTGTTCTTATGAGCCAGTGACTGAAATTTACTCAAGGTGGCAGAATTACTAGGTCTTATTTCTGTATCCTCATTTTACACATGGGAGAGCTGAAATTAAGCTCTTGATCAGCGTACGGCCATCGTGGAAATCAGTATCACCATTGTTGTGAGGAAATATTTGGACTGCCAATCACATGGGTGTGGCCATAGTTTGGTGCAAAATTTGTGAACTGACTTCATGAAAACTATGACTGTGACTGTGGCATAAGGTAAGTGTATCAGGAAAAAAGGACTTCTAATGGTTTGAACTTGAGATAATTCTTAAAGTGTTAATTGTATTATTTTTATATATGTAGAGAAACATGCTACATCCAGAAGAAAAATGCTACTGTTCTAGTTGAATAAATCAGCTTCTAGCTTCTTCCAAGATCTGTGTAGTAGACGGGTAAGCAATAGTACTTCTTCAGCATTTGGCCTCTCTTTAATACATGCCCTGCAAATCAGAACTACTTCCTTAAATTGCCAAGTCCTGATCACCACACATTCTATTTGGCTCACTCCTAGCACTTACCTTGCATGTATTTCAGCTAACAGACTGTTTCTCATAACTGAGGGAATAACTCAATTTTGGCTCTTAAAAAGTCCATCATGCAGTTAGAAATTGTTTTACTGATTAGTCATCTCAAAGCTAGCCAGGTTTTTCTATCATTTGGGAGCACACATCGTATCTACTTTCAGCTGCTCCCAGAGTTAACTTAAATAATCAGCACCTAAATGCATGCTGTACATGAACAGGCCCACAAAAAGGTTGCTCCCATGTAAATATTTGTGTTTTTCATCAACTCAGTATCTTTTTTTTTCATTTTCATACAAAAGAGTCCAAGAAACAGCATCCATTCTTAGAAGGCTCTTATCTGGGATGTGTGCAACCATATTTGCAAACCTCATCCATTGCATATTGAATATTTGGATTCTAGGTGAAAGTGAATCTAGTGTTTGTCCACCACACAAGCTTACCAATAACATGTGATCCATTTCTAGCTTAAGATAGAATTCCAAGAAACCGTTGTTGAATGTCACTTATCCACGTGAGTACTTGCACTTGCATCTTAATTTATACATAGCATACAGAGCAGTGTTCCACTTGAGTTAAGGATCTCAAAACATGAGGCACAGGAGGCCAACTAGCCCCCTGCTTTTATAGCACTACTGTTCCAAGTCCAAATAAGGATGTACCAGCAGGGATTTTCATCTCTTTGTTTGGTTCATACAGTATATGAGCAGGTGTTTATAATCGCTCCAGTTTTTACATTGTGATTGCTGATTGCTTTTCAGGACTCTGATAACATTTTTTACTTGTATAGAGGGTCTGTTACCAGTTTTCATTTCTCATCTAAGTCAGATATAAGCTTCTTTAAGTGACTGACCAAATCCAGAAAATTTCTGAGCTCACTTACATTCATTGACCATTCTGATTCATACACATCCTTGTTCTTGCCTGTCTCTAGATTCATTGCTTCATCTAAAAAACTTTACTTCCAGTTTTCCAAATTCATACTTATTCAGATTAACAAATATGCCTGACATTTGAGCACTTGCCAAGATGGAATACATACCAGCACCACTTTCCATGTTTGTTCAAACCCACACAAGTATACGGCAGACTGTGCCTTCCAACCCATGGCTCCACTGACTCAACATCAGGTTTTAAAAATGCTCAGGAGAACACATTATCCAAAAGGCAGATAATTAAAAAGTGTCTTCCAAATGATGTAATGAATACTGCATACTCCTCTGACTTCTGTATTGGGGGTTCTGCAAAAGGTGTCCTTCTTGATCAACTGTGAATCAACCGCATGTAAATTAATTCCTAAATCGCAACTGATTGTAATCACAACTTTCTTAAAACCCACCCATATTAATCAAAAAGAACTTCTGGCAGAGCAAGCTGTTTATACCCCTCACCCATCTTACTTATATATATATATATATATATATATATATATATATATATATATATACTAACTCCATAGTTGCACAGTAGCAGGGAAATCAGAAAGTCCCCAAAATGCCCTCTTTTTACACATGCACCCACATTTTTTTCTTTTACACATGCACCCACATTTTTTTTCTTCATACTACCTCAGTAACCATTGTCAGAACAACATAAATGTAGACTGAGCCATTTTCCCACTAGGTGTAACTGTCTGTTGCTGTTCTGTTTTGCTTGTGACTCCTATACGGTTCGTTTGCCCAGTTTCCTTTGTTAACTTTTCATTCATCAGCACAGGAAATCTATGTAGGGTTTTAAGCAAGAAAAATACTTCCTCTGGCTTGGTCATTGATGCTATACCAAACCTAAGCAATCACAGAGATTTGGGTACATCCTTTTTTATTTTTTCATCTATTGTGTTTAGCTTTGACAAAAGTTGTAGCTTGGTTTTAGCTGGCATACCTAATAGGGGTGTGTGCAGATTTTTGACAAAGTAAATGTTTTCTATAGGAGACTTCTCCTCTTTATATAGCATGTCTTCCACTATTAGCAGTGCAGCTGCAGCATCTGGTCTTAATAACGGTATATGTGATTCATCCAGGCCTTTTCTGTTACAGCCTTCTATAGCATTCTTTTGTAACTGCAGTAATGTATGCCACAGTAGTAATTCTGAAATGAAGTTTGCTTTTTCTCACTTGGAGATCAGCACCTTCCATGGTACTTAGGCAAAAGCTTTCTCCCTCTTTGACCTTATGCACTGTTTTGATGACTGACAACCTTACCAAAATGCCCTGTCTTTTGCTGTATTCATGCCTCACCTCGTGTCAATTTTCTGTCACTTGACCTCCTGAGTGAGGTTGCCATGCTATATTGATGGCTTTCTGAACAGTCAGCTGTCTGTCCAGTCATAGCTTCTTATATATTAATACAAAGCTCAGGCTAACAACTCCCTGTCACAGATCAGTTTGCCATATAATGCCCCATGCTCACAGTTCTCAGCAAATGTACACAGTGCAGTAACAAATGAATTTACAGTTTCAGTGTGTTGTGACATATTTTCACAGAAAAATTCTTGAGGGCAAATCTCAGGCCAGAAATTGTTTCATTGTACCCATTTTTGAGGTCAGGTCTTGCAGCATACCTTCAGTTTCATTCCCTTCTTGTAAACTAATGTGCCGAGGTAGATTTCCTTTGAAGACACATTTTTTTTAAACAAGAAACATCTTTATTAAATTATTGTGTATGACATAGGCAATCTTACGTTTATATAAATGAAAATAAACCATAGGAGACACAATCTCAGTTGCAAACATTATACATTACAAACCATGCGGACACAACTATAGCTGCAAACATTATACATCACTTATAATATATCCAGTCATTGTCAGTCAACCATTACATAGCTCATGCAGTTCCTGCCTTCTTTTAAACCTTGTTCCTTTGCTACACTTCCCATTTTTCCTATGTAATTTGCTCCTACAGTTTTAGATCCCACTTCCAGTTGTTTTATGTCTGTTACTATATTCACCTTCTAGTAAAGTTGGTTTAGACTTTGATTTTCATTTTCTAGTAATTGCTTTCTTGGCAGCCACCGTAATTAGACTCAGCAAGGCCTTACTATGTCTAAGCAATTCCGATTCTGTATCACAGCTCAAAAAATCATTTCCTTAGTTACACCAGTTTGCTCACTCAGCATCTCCAACAGAGCAGTCTGCAGGGAATCTTTAAAGTCTGCCAACTCATTACACTCCCAGAAAATATGTTCCCAGTTACCTCTTTCTTCCACATCACATCTCCAACATTTGCTGTCTACCTGAGAAAAAATTCTTTGGAGTCTACCGGGGGTATACAAATACCTATGTAAACACTTCCAAGCAAAGATCCTAAATCTTCTACACTTTGTTGCATATTTGGGAGACATGCATATACCCCTCCATTGTTTCTTTGTGAATTGCTTATCCAGTCTCTCTTCCCAATGCTTACTAACCTCCTGTGATTGACTCTTATAGTTATCATGCAACATTTTATATGCTCTACTAATTATTCCTTTCTTAACAGCAACAAATTCTGTTTTAGAGTCTACTAAAAACTCTACCAGTGCTGGTCGTTCATTTAGGACCCTCCCCCATTTCTTTCTTTTTGCCTACACTCTGATATCAGTCCTTGATAGCGAAGGCAATCTCTAACCTGCAGTCCAAATAAGTTCTTGGCGTCTTCCCATTCTATTATATTTCCCTCTCTAGTTATTTTCCACCAATACCTGGCTTCCTTTGCCAGTTTTCTGCAATAAATTCTGGCCCCCTCTTGCCTATTGTCTGTATCCCTAATTGAAGTCATCTCTATTGGCAGAATCTCCTTTCTCCATTCCCGTGTTGGCTTAGTTCTAAGAATACTTTCTGCTGCTTTATGAAAATAATATTCTGTACAATTATTGTTATTCTCTTTAAAGGTCTACATCCAAAATCCCAGTCTCTCCTTGTTTCTTGAGCTTCCCTCCTGTTTCATCTTCATCTCTTTCCACTTTGAATTATAGTTTTCTGCTTGTGTTATGTATAGGAGATTTAACTGTGTTGCTCTGAAATACCCCTTCAAATCAGATAATCCCAATCCACCCTGTTCTATTGGAAGAAGAAGCTTATCCCACTTGAATCTTGCTGTCTTCCACTGCCAGATAAAATCCTTCAGCTCTTTATTAATTGCTATCCACAACTTCTCCTCTGGTTGATAAAAATATGCCTGACCTGTGTCTAAGACTAAAGGGACTTCCTTACAAAACACATTAAGATTGATTGTAAAATTAAACTATTTAAATCTCTAGATCCACCATTCCCACTCCTGTGCCATGACAAAATCAAATAATTCAGGAGCTTTGTTAGTAGCTTATTGTGTGGAAGATAAATCCTGTGTTTTTTCTCCATTTCTAGTGCTGTCACATCCCTGCTAGTCATTTTAATTGCTTTATTTTCTCGGACAGAACATTGTGGTTCTGACACCATGTCATATTAGGAGCATTTTAATCAAGTTGCTTCCATAACAGTAATACTTCAGTAATTTTTAATTTATTGTGTTCTGCACAGAAAACTTTTGAGCTGCTGCAACAGTAGTCTAATGTTGAACATAGGTTCATAGGTAGGTACTAGGCTATTGGCCTTAGGGCCTATATAAGCCTAGCCAAAGGTACCCTGGCTTTCGCCACCCAAGAAAATTATTTTCCTGTGCCACTGTCAAGCAGAGCCACAGAAGTGATCCCTGGAGTGAATTTCCTATCTCCCATCCAATCATCAAGATTTTTCTTGAAGAGTGCTAATGAGTAGCTTTGTTTGATATAGATAGGTAGTTTGTTCCAGAGTATGGGAAGTCTCTGGGACAGGAATCTATCCCTCTAGCATGTTCTGTTTATTGTGGTGACAAGGTTTAGGTCCCTAGAGCGTGTGGCTCATAGAGACTGGGATTTCTTTAAGTGGAGCATGTCCAAAAGCTCTGGGTTTGACATAGTTTTGTATGTTAGGCATATTACAGTTGTGTTAGTGGACGTACAGTAGCAGTTGATATTCTGAGAAACTACTGCCCCCTCTCTTTTTCATCTTGTTCTAAGTGTATTGCCACGGTGTGGATTTACATACTCCTTTGTACCCTCCCCCCATGTCTTCAAAATATTTGCAGGGCATTTAAACCCTTTTTTTGTTCATATGCACATGATGCATAATGGAAGCTATCTCTTTAACACTTCCTTCCTGTTTCCTTTCAGGCAGGTAACACCCTCTGTATTAGTTCATGCTGAATTTAGGTTACACCAGTGCGCAGGGATAGTGCTGTTTACTATTGAAGTATGGCAATTTAAGTGGTAGCTTTTTTTAAGATATTATGTTTTGCTAATGTAACTACATATAAGAATCCTACTTGCACTTGACTGAAAATGTTTGTGTGACATTTGAGTGGCTTTGGCTATGACCTTTAAGGTCAGGGAGTACTTAAAGGAACCATTATTATCTAATTATATCCTTATTGTGGTTTGTTTCCTGACACTAGTTAAGTCAGTTGACTTGGTCTCCAGATAGTGACATTTCTGGCAAAATGAACTATGTTTGCCATACCTTGGCACCTGATGGATGGAGATTATTAAACAGTTTGATACATGACACTCCATATGAACTGTGAAGCCTGATAGAGGTGCACTTTAATCATTGCAGACAGTACTGGTTACATCAGTAGTATAACCAATTTTTTAAATGCCATTGACAAATACACCACTATTTCCAAAAATGAGAATGACATTGCCTGTAAAAACATTAATTTTGTTCTATGACTTTTTTACTCAACAAGTCATTTCTCCCTTTAGTGCATACATTTGTTAAAGTTGAATATCCCATAGTACAGACTATATTGGCCATCCTTCTTTTAAACCAGTTTTCACTGCTGAAAGTTCAAAACCCTGTTCCTCAGTAGTTTTTATTGACTGAAATCAGGTTACTGGTTAAGGCTTTTGCCACCCCTATAGTGCCTTTTTTAGGCAAGGTTCAAAGGACAAAACCACCACCGTAACAGGTACAAACATGCAAAATCTGAAGGTAATGCTACTCAATGCTAGAAGTCTAAACCTTAAAATGCACTCTCTCGAGGCACTCCTAAAAATGGAGAACATCAATATCTGTGCAGTAACTGAGACCTGGTTCAAGGCTCCAGAGAACACCCCTGCAATACCAGGCTACAACTCTTACCACACTTTTGGGCCACCAAGCCAGGATCGAAACACTAAAGGTGGAGGAGTGTCCATATTCACTAAGTATATTCACACCACCATGTTAGTTGCCCAACACAATGCGTCTGAAATTCTCCAGATGCAACTAACACTAGGTAAGACTGCAATCCAAATTGTAGCTTGCTACAGATCCCCCACCATGCCCCAAGATTCTCACTATACCTTTCTAAACATACTGGAAAATATTAATATACAACCAAACACCCTAATACTGCATGATTTCAACTACCCTGCCATTAACTGGGAAAACTACTTTTGTACCAACACCTTTGCCCAATGGTTCTTGGAATTCATAAATTCCAATGCCCTGGATCAACTAATCCATAGTCCCACCAGGGGCTCCAGTATCTTAGACCCGGTCATTACCAACATGGGAAATCAATGCTCCACACCTATGATCACCCCCTCGTTGGTCAGGTCAGACCATAAGCTAATCACCCTTAAAATCCACATACCACCCCCACCCCCCCAGTAAGGAAACCTCCATAAAAAACTTCTCCAAAGCCAACTTCATGCTACTCAAGTCAGAAGTTACAAACTTCATGACACCCATGCAGATGGGAATTGAAAGGTCGACTGCTGAGTCCTACACTAAAGCCCTGTACGAGCACATCCACTCATGCATGAATCATGCCATCCTAAATAGAACCAAGATGCTCTCCTCCAAAAAAAGGAAGCCAATCTGGTGGTCTCCTGCCATAAACAAACTTTACAACAAAAGGAAGAAACTGTTGCAGAAAAGAGGAAAATCCCAGGATGCAAAAACCTCCCTTACCAGCCTCAGTAAGAAGCTGAGATCCCTCATAAAATCCTCCAAAGCTAGTTACGAAAATAAAATTGCCAAAAATTTCAAAGACAACCACAAGGCATTCTATAACTATGTCAAGAATCTAAATGGCAATGCTCAGATCTGCTCTGAGCTACAACAGAATGGCATTAAATATACTGATCCCAAGGATATTGCCAATATCCTGGCAGATTGATTCAGTGACAACTTCACCCCCCCCTCTCACCCCCTAAATGGCCCATCTCAATACCGGAAGATTGCCAAATGCCAGTAATAATGGCTACACAGGTAAATAAACACATTCTCCAAAGCTAAGAATACAGCATCCATGGGACCAGATGACATCCCGGTCTGTGTACTGCATGAACTACAAAATGAACTGGCACCTCACCTAAGTGTCATGTTTAATCATACCTTCACCTCAGGCTTCATGCCCACTGAGTGGCGCACAGCTACAGTTATCCCACTCCACAAGGGGGGATCAACCTTGGATATTGGGAACTACCACCTCATCAGTCTGATGAGCCTAATCTGCAAGGCCATGGAACGTATTATCATGGAACTTATAAACAAAGACATTGGCAACCTTCAAACACTGGACCCTACCCAGTTTGGGTTCATGAAGGGCCGATCTTGTCTCCTGAACTTGATTGACTTCTTTGAATCAGTCTCCAGAGCCGTGGACGAGGGTAAGACAGTCCACACAGCCTATCTGGACCTTGCCAAGGCCTTTGACACCATCCCCCACTCTGGAATCATAGATAAACTTACTAAGCTGGGCATTAATCCCTACGTCACTCGATGGGTTGCCAACTGGCTTACTGACAGAACCCATGCTGTAAAAGTAGCTGACTCCAAATCCAGCTCCAGACAAATGACAAGTGGAGTACCTCAAGGTTCAGTCCTGGGACCTCTCTTGTTTGGCATCTACTTCTCTGAAGTACAGGCCAACACTAAGGGACTCTGGCTAACAAAGTTCACAGATGACTGCAAACTGGGAGCCATTATTGAATCTCCAAATGATGTGGATACTCTACAAAAGGGCCTTACAGAAACAAATGCTTGGTGTCATAGCCATGGGCTCAAGTTCAATGCCAGGAAATGTATAGTTATCCCCTTTTGGAAAAAACATGTACCCATGAATTACCACATAGGTGGCAGTACACTAAACACTGAAAGTGTGATAAGGGACTTAGGGACACAGGTGGACAGTGGTCTTACCTTCAATAACCACATCGCCACAACAGTCAGGAAATCCTTCTATGTGGCACACCTCATCACTAAGGGATTTTCATTCAGAAAAAAGGAGGTCATTGTCCCACTGTACTCATCCCTCATTAGACCCATTATAGAAAACAACGCCCCATTTGGTATGTACCTCTCAAGACATCTGCAACAACTGGAAAGGCCAAAGAAATACCTCACTAAAAGAATCACAAGAAATCCCAATCCCTCAGAGCCACACGCTGCAGAGATCTAAACCTTGTCATCACAATAAACAAGACATGCTGGAGGGATAGGTTCCTGACCCAGAGACTCCCCAGACTTTGGAAAAGATTGCCCGTACATGTCAAGCAGAGCACCTCTTTGGCCCTCTTCAAAAGGAACCTTGATGATTGGATGGGAGAAAGGAAATTCACCCCAGGGATCACATCAGTCGCCCTGCTAGACAGGGGTCCAGGGAAGTAAATAGTGTGGGAAGAAATAGCCAGGGAATTGTTATGGCTAGGCTTGTATAGGCCCTAGGGCTGATAGCCTAGTACCAACCTATGAAATAATTTTAACAGAATTTATTGACTGAAATGTAGTGCTGTTTATGATAATATCCCTGTTTATTGAAAGATTCATAGGATTTCTTTTGAGACAGCTGAATTATGATTTGTACAGTGATGAATTAATATTAGTGACCATTAATGTAATTGATCTTTTTGTAGTAATTCCCCACCCCACACTGAGGGTCTCGGTTGGTTTAGGCAGGCCTTAATGATGAATAATGTACATCCAACATCCAGAGATGTCAGTGCTTTAGTGGAGTGTATTTCTGTTTCACCGACATAAAATGATTTATGAAATTAACAAGCTGTCAGGTATATCATCGGCCTGACCCATAGTTATAGCATTTAAGTGATCTAATGATTTGGTCTGTCTTCTCAACTGTATTATATCTTCACCTTCAGATATGCATGTATATTATCTACACATCTCCATTTATATGTTCTTTCCTAGTTTAGCTTTGACAAAAGTGGCCATTTGGTATTTAGTTAACAATAACAGTGATAACATAGTTGAATCTAAACAGTGTGACCAGATGAACAGTGCTGATGAGGGCTGCTACTCTGAAAGTAAACCCTGCAATAAATGTATCCAATTATAAAATTACAAAAATAGCCAGTAAAGGAGCTACGATGGGAAACACTGTGAGTGACTGAAGATGAGGTTTCACAGAAAATGGCTACTGAATTTACCCTGGAGTGCTTCCAGTGCTACTAACAATGCCAAGGAAAGATCTCTCTGGCACTTCTCCTTCAGCAGTTCTGTTTTCACCAAATACATTTGTTCAGAACAAAGTTTATTAAGTTCTGTTACTTGGATACTATAACTTTTATCATGGGAGGGTCTTGGGAGGGTGGCCTAATGGTTAAGGTGTTTGCTTTACCAACACAAGATGCAGGGTTTGAGTCTCACAAAAGACAATTGGCTAGGCTTAAAATGGCTCACAAGGGTAATTAGCTTAGTACGTATCTATGAACCTATGGCAACACCACATAAATCAAACACAAACTGACCAAATGGTTAGTAGAACAAAACCTTGCTTACCAGTCCCCACTCTTATTGCAGAGAACTGGTAATCAACACAGTTTGTCTTATAATTCCATTTGGTATAATATTTATTATTTGGATTAAAAAACACCTTTTTTCAGTGAAGGTTGAAGGAATCAGATCTGTATTTGAGGGCTGCAGATGATTACCGTAACCCACTACACTGTACTGCTAGGCATGAACTGAATTCTAAATTAATATTATGCTGCATAATAGATAAGGAATGTAGTTGTGGGTGACGTTAAAATGTGCGATTATAAAACTGCAATCACTAGCATAAACAGCAAATCTTAAAACTCACACAAGCATCTCATAAGCATTTTTAATGGAGGGCTTCATCCTTTTTACTTCACCCCTGCAACTTACATTTACTAACTCTGAGATCAATGTTCATCAGAATATGGGGAATGTGCAGTGATAGTAAAATCCTGATGTTAGTAAACGGATCACAGAAGTAATACTTAAGGATGGCAGTCATTAGTGCATTATCTTTTTGCCTGGAAACCATAATGTTAGATTGATAATGACAGAACAAATTGGTTATGCATTTGTTCACCATGTATACAGTAACACTTGCAGGGATCAAGCTTGCAAAATTTGCTTAAATGGGAAGGAAGACATGGAGAAGAAAGACTGCACAGCAGGTGAAGACAAAAGCTTTGTACTGGAAAGAAGTTTGATATAAAATTGAATTAAGTGTAACTAGTCATACATCATGGTGTACAAATTAACTTTTGAGTAGCAACATTTTTCACATTTCAGAAATGTGAGAAATACTCAGACATGAAAATAAAATAAAAAGGACATAAGTGAGCTAGCAATGAAAAGAGTTGTGTCAAACATGGTGTATGCTTTTTACATTCATTTGTACGTAATAAAATTAATGTGATGTAAGACATTTAACTTATGTGCCACATTCAATAACCACATCAAGAAGTAGACCAAAAATCTTCCCCAAAATTTTAATCCAGCATTAAGTATTTCCTTCTCAATAATAGCCAGACTTCATCAAAATAAGCTGCATATCAGACCAGCATCCTCAATTGGGAGGGTGGGCCTAACGGTTAAAGTGTTTGCCTTACAAACACAAGGTGCAGGATTTGAGTCTCATAAGGGATAATTGGCTAGGCTTAAAAATGGCTCGCAAGGGCAGTTAGCCTAGTACTAATCTATGAACCTATTCCCGTGGAATCTTAGATGTACTACATCTGCAATTATATTATTAGGATGTTTACCAGAGAAGAAAATGTCACTTTGTGTGTGTGTGGGGGGGCTAGTTACATAGAACCGTAATGCACAAATATAAAGCCTCAGGCTATAGTTCTGTTTGTGAGACTGATGTATAAGTGAAGAACTAAAGCAATATACCGTTATTTTTGCATAACAAAGTGCAAATCGATTATATGAAGGGATGATGTTTATGAAGTAACCTTTGAAATGAAAATGAAATAACTAAAAGCAGTACAAACTGATGTATGTGTAATAAAGTGATTGGTCAATGATATGATTTATACAGAATGATTTTGCATGCTATAAGGGCCTAAAGCAGTGAGTAATATTCAAGTGCATCAAAGTAGAAGCAAACCCAAAATGGCAGCACATATCAGAAATAATAGTGCCTTTGTTCGAAATTATAGGACTGGTCAGTTTGTTACAAGGCAGTCAAAAGCTACAGCACTGTTAATGATATGAAAGTGAAAAGATGAATGCTACTTAATGTAATTGGTGCTAAAACATATGAGCAGTTTACTAGCAATAGAAAAGCCTGCAAAAATGTCCAAAGATACTGCTGAGACATTGGAAATCTGCTTATGTCCAGCACCTTTAGCAGCACTAGAATGAGCTTGACTGCACAGAATAAACCAAATGAGAAATTAAAGTGTACTTGAAAGCATTACAGAATTGTGCTGAGTAGCAGAACATTGTCAATTTAGAATGTGACTGACAGATGCATTAGAGGATAAACTAGCTCTTGTCATGTATTTTGAAAGTATACAAAAAGGTGGCTGCTTTCTAAAAATATTATTTGATAGTAGAGAAGGCACTATGTATTTTGTTTCCATGGAAACAGTTTGAAGAGATGGATTTGAACTGCAATAAAAGGTGACTGTACCATTAATGAGGTGGCTGTTAAATCACAAAGCAGCATGCATGCCGTTATTGTGGCAAAGCATCACATGATGTCTGGTTTAAAGAAAAGATGTCAGAAAATGCTGCTTGAAAGACCATGCTGAATGAATTTGCAGGTGGAAGAGATTTAAAAAGAGTACAAGTTAAGTGTGCAGGGCATCAAACATAAAATTAACAATATGCATAAGGTGGGACAAGTAGACAGTGACAATGTGTCAGTGAAAGTGGAGAGTGATGCAGAATCTGGAAGAAAAAAAGATGAATTAATGTGTTTAGAAATGTATAACAAGACAATGATCCTAAATCATATGGGTCATCGTTGAGTGTCAGGAGTGGAGCTAAAAATGAAAACAGATACAAAAGTGAAATTGTCTGTTATGTTATACATTAAAAGAAAACATTTTTTTTTCAAACACACCAATGCAAATGTCAACAATGTATGTAACATTTATTTATTTATTATTTATTTATTAGCATTTGTTTGCCAGGATGGTTCACTGGGCCATAGGGAGCCCATTTTCAGTGAAGGCCCAGAGAGACACTAAAAAGATGCAATACATAATACACAATATCAATGTACATCATCAATACATTCAATACAAGGTCAATGTGACCATTACATACAATGCATATGTCATGGCTGATAATAGAATAAGAATGGTGAATATCTGAGAAAAATGATAGATTACAATACCGATCATATAGTGGTTTAAAACAAGTAGAATATAACAAGTTAGGATTTTAGTTACCCATAAGTAGCAAGGATTCTTGCTACATAACATAAAAGCGAACAAACCTCTGTGTAGACCAGGGAACCAACTAAAGAAAGTCAATAATTGTAAAGCAAAACAAAAGTGGTTCCACACGGCAGAAAGTTAATATAAAAGAACGTTAATACAAATGTTTTGTATTACAGTTCTTTTATATTAACTTCCTGCCATGTGGAGCCACTTTTGTGTTGCTTTACAGTTCTTGCTACATAGTCTGAATAATTACACTTAAAAAGTCCTAGGCTTATGTATAGGTGAGCAAATATAGCAGATAATTCCAGCACTGTGGATAAATAAGTATTTAGAGATATAAAGAGAATAAGAGAGTACTAACTGGAAAAGGTATAGGGCAGTAGTAGAACATGTATACAAGTAAGCCAGTGTGCCCTGGGGTAAAATTAATGTGACAGTGACTGATAAACTGCAAGTCAGAATTGTACATGCTAAAAAAAGATGAGCCAACTTTGGTAGAGACTACATAAAAATAGGGCTAAAACAGTATTCCATTCATTACATATGCCTTGACAAAATGGAAGCCATAATGTTGGTGCTGGCTGACACCAGTTTTTGCTATTGGAAAAGAAACATTGTAGAACACAAATGCCAGGAATGAATGTTCATTCAGAATTTCATAAGACTCATGCAGTGCATATACACTCTGGTCTCAGCACAGCAAGAGTTGAAGAGGTTGGGAAGTGCTGGGCTATTGCCCAAGGCAGAATTGAGTAAGTGGGCTGTATTCATAGTCCCTGTTCTAAAAAATAAAAAATTCAAATTCACATGTAATTGTGTTTATAACTAAACACATCACAATAAAACCAAGAAACATAAAAAATGCATGCATGCATCCATCCATCTATCCACAACCCCTTTATCCCATTTTTTGCACACATGGTTGGAATGTCATTTCAACAGTGACAATCATACCACCAGGTGGCTAGCCCTGCTGCAGTTGTTCTTCCACCCCACACATGTACACACACTCACACCTATGGCCGATTAACATTGTCCATATAAACACAGAAAACGTACAGACTTGAAGGTTTCCCTGCACCTTCGGGACCTTAATTTAGATGAGCTGCCATAACTTCCCATTACTGGTTTCCAAAGTGCAGTTTCTAGGTTTGTGATATAGCAGTGATTCCTTTCTTTGGAGAGATTTCCTACTTCTTCGTTTCTTGGCATTTGTGTAACCATGGAGTTGAGTGTAACCATGGAGTTGAAATGCATACATTTGGAGAATGTAGGGCTTACCTCCCACATGAGGGTGCAGTTTGGGCTTTTCATCCAAACAAGGATACCGCTGGTTGGTTTAATCTATTTGTAATGTTGCTGACATGTAACTTGATGACTAATAGTAGAACCTGGCTTAAATAGGACTTATTTTATTGTTTACAATAAAATGACCTTTGTGATAAAATGCAAACAGAGCATATTATAATTAGGCATAATTGAAGGCTAAAAGATGAGTTCGAACAGGTAACTCTAGTGATCTGTTAAACTCTTTTAAAAAGAGGATGTACATGTGTTTTCTGATTTTTTTGAAGTTATATTTAGTCCACTGACGTGTATAGTGGAATATTCTCTATCATAAATTTAAGACATAATTGTATCCATAGCAAAGGGAAACATTTTCAGAGACTGTTATGCACCATAATAGTTGGAGATGGAAGAGTCTTTCTTATTTGTTTGTTTGGTAACCAAGTACATGCATGGTCAGAAGATTTTTGTCAGCTGAAATGTGGTCCAGAGACAAAGACAAAAGACAGAAACTATAGCTTTCCAACATTTCTTGCCTATTAAAATTCATAAAGACTTATTCCATTATAATCCTGTTATTTGGCATCTGCATCTAATGAGTGCTAAAAAGCAGTGGATTATGTATTTCAGGGAATTCCCAGCAATAATTTAAATTTGTTTTCAGAGTTTATTTGTTTGTCTCCAGAGGTTTTTCTGGTACATCCAGATCAATCCACTGCTAGTTAAGTGCCTCATAAGGCTGTTTTTGAAGAAGATTTTGCACGTTAAACCTGCTTCTCAGCTGTTATTGCTGATATTGTAAGTTTTTGTTGAGGTGCATCTAGACGCATTCAGAACATTATATTCACTGTTGAGGACTGAACTACACTTCATCTTAAAATCTGTTAGTGCTGTATCACTAATCTGTGTATTAACTATGGTGACTTTATAGGTTCATAAGCATTTGCTAGGCTAATGACCACAGGGCCCTTTTTAGGCCTAGCCATGCATCCCAAATCTCTGACAAGTTCTGGTACTCTTGATAAGTGTAAGCAGAGGCTTGGGAGGTAAAACATTTACAAGCAGGGGCCTGGGAGATGGACCATATATAGGCTGCGTATGTCCAGTAGAAATATAGATGCCAAACCGGGGATGAATTTCCTATTGCCCATCCAATTGTCCAAGACACACTTGACTTGGATTAGGGAAGAACTCTGTTTCTCATGGATGGGGAACCTGTTTCAGAGAAGGGGTAGTCTCTGGATAGATACCTGTCTCTCCAACAGGTCCTATTTGTATCACAGGCACAGTTTAAGTCTTTGTAATTCTGGTGCGATTTGTTTTGTGTATATTCAGGAGGTCCATCAGAGTGGGGTCTGACAATGCCTTGTATGCTAGGCATAGATCTCCCCTCAAAAGCCTTTAGGAGACAGAATACAGGGATAGGACATTGAGAAAGTCTGCCTAGGACATGGTACTTATGCACTGTATTCTTTTAGTGAGGAACCTCTGTGGACTTTCCAATTGTTGGATATGCCAAGTTAGGTACATATCAAAGGGGGCATTGTATTCAATTATAGGTCTGATGAATGCCAAACAATGTGACAATGGCTTCCTTGGACCTAGATGCCTTACCTTTATTTATAAATTGCATAGTATAGAATTATTTCCTCAGTATGGTAGACACATGATGGTCAAAGGCTAGATTACTGTCAATGTGTGTCCCTAAGTCCCTGACTACTGGGCCAGTTGTTAGAGGTGTGTTGTCAATATGATAGTTAACAAGGATGAATGACTTACCAAAGGATACTATTATGCATTTCTTGGCATTTAGTTTTATTCCATGGCTCTGGCACTATCAGTTTGTGTCAGTTCTTCCTGGAGAGCATTTGTATTGGTGGGTGATTCAATGTCTGCTTCTAATTTGCAATCATTGACAATTTAGTCAGCCAGAGGCCATTGACATTGGCCTTGACTTCAGATAAGTAAATGCCAAAAAGGACCAGTCCTAGGACTGATCCCTGAGGAACTCCACTTGTGGTTAGCCTCTTTATTCCCCAATTCTAACTTCCTGAGTCCTGTCTGTGAGCCAGCTGGCTATGCATCGGGTGACATAAGTGTTTGTACCTAACCTCTTATGTTTGCCAACAATGCTAGAGTGGGGGATTGTGTCAAATGCCTTAGCCAGGTCAAAGTACACAGTGTAAACCATTTTGCCCTCATCCATTGCTTTGGAGACCTTCTCAAAGACATCCAGCAGGTTGAGTAGGCATTACTTGCCCTTGATGAAACCAAATTGGGTTGGGTCTAGTTTCTGGTGGATTTCTATGTCATTACTGATCATGCCCATGATAATTCTTTCTGTGGCTTTGCATATGAGACTAGTGAGACTTATGGGCCTGTAGTTTCCAGGGTCTGTAGATGGCCCACCTTTGTGCAGAGGGATGACTGTTGTTGTTGTTCTCCATTCATGAGGCATGAGGCCTATTTGGAGGCTTCAGTTAAGCAGCAATTCCAGAGAGCCTGATAGATCATGTTTTATGCAATTTAGAAACCATCCTGGGATATTGTCTGGGCCCATTGATGCAGTGTTCTTGGCCTTAGAGAGAGCATTAAGGACCTGCTCCCTAGTTGTAGTAGGGGGAGTTACATTACATAGTATTTCCTCAGGGAAGGTTGATAGGGAGAGAAGGGTAAAATTGGAAGTGAATATGTTGGCCAGTAGGTTTGCTATATGTTCTGGCTTGGTATAGGTGGCTCTACTTACAATGAGCTCTGCACACAACTATGTATTGCCTTTGAGGTTGTGGACATAGCTAAAGAATGCCTTGGGTTGTCCTTGGCCTGAGAGGCCAAATTTACCTCAAATTTGAGTTTGGTAGACTTTATTTGTACTCTGAGTTGTTTTAGTTTGATGAGAGTGCTTTTATCCTGCTGGGTGCTGCATCTCTTAATTTTTGCCATGATTTTCTTCCTTCTGTTATATAGCCTACTGATGTTATGATTCCATCAGGATGGCTTGCTTTTTGAGTTAGTTCTGTACTTCTTTTTGGTGGGTACAGCTGCCTGTATGCAGTTATTAACATGCTTGTAGAGGGTTTCTGTGAACAGTTCTGTGTAGGCAGCAGTGTTCTCAGGGTTTATGGGGTCTGAAATTTGCCAGGTTACTAACCAATAGTAGGAAGTTAGCCATAGAGTGGTTCCTGAATATTTCAGGATTAACTGGGATTCCAGGTTTTATTATTACTTTGTGATCTGACCTTACCAGAGAAGACATTACACTAGAGAGTTGTACAGCACTCTGGCCCCTGATAAGCAACTGACTGTAACTTTCTCTTTACTCAGCCTAGTGAGAGGGACATAAGCTTATCTCACAATGGAGTCTGCAATGACTAGAATGTTGGATTCTGTGGTGGCTTGCCTTATAGGCTTAGAAGAAGAGGCTCCATGAGATGTGGATGTATGTGCTGTTGTGGGTGTTGTTTGAAAAAGTGCATTCAGGGTTACTGAGGGTGTTTGTTATGTGTACTTCATATAGGAGATCTTTGGGGTTTAGGTTAGTTACATTTAAGTGCCTCAGCATGTGTGGATCTATATGTCTGCTTTGAATTGTGTGTGATGGGTGCAGCGTGTGTACTATTGACAACCTTATTGACATTAGGACTACTTTTATGTCAGAGCTTTGCCTCTAGTGAAATTGTGTAAATACATCTCTCACATAGCATATCAGTTTGCTTGAGAATTAACTGGTTGTCAGTAAACATGAGGCAATTTCTGCATTGCCTTTCAATGCCCATATCCACCAAACTAGTAATGGAGATAGTGAGAAATTTCATATCCATGGCAACAGACCCTTTTTATTGATTATACAGTTGTAGTGAGAATATAAAGTAATGTCAGGAATATCTGATTTGCAACTCTGGGGACAGTGCTTGTCATTGCAAACTAGTTGTCATGTGTGCAACTAGGTATTGGTGAAATTTCAATGGTGCTTTTACAGAAAAAAATGTCAACTCAAGGTGTCTGTGGCTTTACAGGGCACTGTCAAACACTTGAGGGGAAAATAGTGAGTACAGCCTTATGATTTATGGACAAAGTATTTAGGCAGATATTCTGAAGTTAGAAGCAAATCAAGCAGTACTTACTGAAAAGAAAGAATTAGCTTGTCAAGAATGACGAAAAGAGGCGAGTCATCTGAATGGCTACTGCCTGACTACTACTAGTGCTGGTCTCTTCTATCACCAGAAGCAAAACAATAGCACTAATCCCAAGATGAGAAGCAGGCCATGATCCACAATCTTGTCCCAGATTTTGCAAGGGTCTGTAAGTTTGTTGTAGCCTTTTATTGGTAGATCCTACAAATAGCAACAGACCAATCAGGAAGGTCAAGCACAGATACTCACTTCCCAACCAGAAAGAGTCAGGAATCTATGCACTCTGCTCCTTCTCCCACGAGGAGAAAAATATAAGCACACATTCCAAACTGTCACCTATGAACCAGTTATTAGGCTTTCTGTTGATCAGCAGACCCTAGGAAATAATGTTGCTATGCTCCTTCTCTCACCAGGAGCAAAATAGAAGCACTAATCCCAAGATGACTGCTGAGAGGCAGAATGTGGGCTTTCCAGTAATTGGTGGTCTTGGAGTAGATGTTGCAAATTTTAAAGGTAAAAATTGAAAAATGGATTAATATCTTAAGAGCTGCAGTGTGCACTAAACAGTTAGATATGAAAGAGGGGGTAACTTAAGCTTTAGGTATCTAAGTGGAGAGCGACTAATTTTAAAAGAGCACTAGTGACCCCTAACCAGGAAAAGCCGTAAGAAGACACACTATATATTGGAAGAGAAGGGCACTTTGTATTCTGATTCTGTGGAATACAGTGGGATGGACAATAATTTTGAATAGTTGAAGGGGAGTGATTTCACAAAATGATAATTTTGTGCTTACTCACAATAGCCAATGAAAGAGGAGTGGGAAGGAGATAAATGGTCAAACTAATATAAGAGGCAGACATCTAGAAAGACAGTTGAGTATAAAAACACAACACCAGGGTGGTGTAAAATTAATTTGTGTGTGACTCACAAAGACACAGCTGTGGTCTCTTTCCTCATTTAAATATACACTTTAAAACAGAACACAAATACAACACAGTGTAAAGAAAATGAATCACAATATGCAAAACAGAAGAAGGCAATAAAGCAAAAGGAACTACAAGAAAGCAAAAAAAAAAAAAAAAAAAAAAAACTAACCTTTCCCTCACAGCAAGTTGTGGCAGAGTATGTGTGAGCTTTTCTAGTAAAGCCTTGGAATGTTTTATTTTACTTCTTAAACAGAATGTTTAGCTCCTAGCTCCACACTCAGTTCGCAGGTAATTAACCTTAATTAACCTGTTCTGATTTCTGTATGACTCACAAGAGACATAGCTGTGGTTTCTCTTATAGTTTAAATATGTAATTAAAAACAGAATACAAGTAAAACACAGTGTAAAGAAAATTAATCACAGTATACAAACTAGAAGAAGGCAATAAAGCAACACAAAATACAACAAAGCTAAAACAAACCTTTCTCTCACAGCAAGTTGTGGCAGAGTCCTGGTGAGCTTTTCTAGTAAAGCCCACTTGTTCTTGGTTTTAAATTAACAGTGTCATGGACTGTTACCGCAGTCATTTTGTTTGCTTTCCTGCACTTTCTGTTTGGCTTTACTCCTTAATCTGTTGTTTCTGTACTTTGGGTAGCCTAAGACACTGCTTTTACATTAGGAAATCCTTTGTCTGCTCCCTAATGGCAGTAGAGAGGGACCGATATACACTTAAACCTCCAAGTGCCTGCTTGCTGTTGGCCAGAGGGCTAATTTGTTTGTTTGATCTTTGTTTAGTCCTGGCTCATTGTCACAGAGTTACAAGTCACTTAGCAAAAACAGCATTATTTTCAGAGGCCTTTTAGTGCATCTAGGTCCACTGCTAAATAAGTGCATGAAAACACTATTTTGCACTATATTTCAAATATTTAAAGTTCTGCTTATTAAATTGTGCTGTTTTTCAAGACGGTTTTACACTTTAAACCTGCTTTTCAGTTGTTATTGCTGATATAATGCAAGTGTTTGTTGGACTCATCCAGACCCAGATATAACTGTATATTTACTGCTGTGTACTGAACTACACTTTATCTGAAAATCTGTATTACTAATCTGTATTTTAACTACTTTTCCCTTGTTTTTGGTTTGAAATTGTTAGTGTCCTGGATTCTCTCCACATCCATTTTCTTTGATTTCCCTTATTTTCTGTTTGGCTTAGCTCTTTAATCTGTTGTTTCTGTATTCCAAGTGGCCCCAGACAGTATTTTTACATAAGGAAGTCTTTGGTATGCCCCCAGTGGCAGATGAGAGGGGCCAAGTCACTCTGAGTTGGTGTACACTGTTTGAAACCTCCAAGTACCTACTTGCTATTGGCAAGAGGGCTAATGTATTTGTTTGAGCTTTGTTTCTACCTGTATAAATTCATCTCATTTGTGCAACACTACTCATCATACATCAGCAGTTAAATTTTTACCTATATCCCTAGTTGTGTATTGAGCAGCTAGTTTGTGCACTGAGTGGCTAGTTTGTGCACTGAGTGGCTGGCTAGGTTGTGCACTGAGTGTCTAGGTTGTATGCTGAAAAGCACCCATCCCTTGAGCTTGACATTCTTCTGTCATACACTACCCCTGACTCTCTGTGCCAGTTGGCTGCATCTCCTGCAATTCCAGCTTTGATCTCCTCATTCAGATATCCCTTCTCCTCTGTCACCCCTCGCAAATACTTGAATGTATTAACCTTTTCCAGTATTTTCCCTTCCAAGTCAGTTCTCAGCATCATAGGATTTCCCCCAGTTGCTGCCATTGCAACTTTCTTATCTTTACTTAGTTTCATCCCCTGTACCTTCAGTTTTGTATTCAATTCTCCTGTCCTTTGCTGAAGTTCATGCACATAATCTACCTATAATGCTTTATCATCTGCATACAGCAACTTTGTTGATTTTTCCCCTCCGACCTGTTTGCTAATGTACTCCATTACCAATATCAACAGCAGTGGGCTTAGAGCTGAACCCTGGTACACACCCACTCCCACTGGGAACCCTTCTGTGAGACCAAACACTGTTCGTATTTAAGTTACTGTGTCCTTATACATAGCTTACACAAATTCTACCAATATTTCTGGGACTTCAAACCACTGCATGACTGCCCAAATCAGCTTTCTTGGGATCTTCTGATTTGCTTTCCCCAAATCTAGGAATGCCCAGATGGGCTCTTTCTTCATCTCTAGCTTTTTCTCAACTATCTGTCTTACTGCAAACATCAGGTCAGTTGTGCTGCATCCTGATCTGAATCAAAACTGCTCATCTCCCGTCTTACTTTTTACAACTGTCCATATTTGTTTATCAATCACCCTCTCCAGAACTTTCATGCAATGTGACAGGAGTTTGATACCTCTGTACTGTTCAAAGTTGTGAATGTCCCCTTTGTTTTTGAACAATGGCACTAGTATGCTCATTCTGTAGTAACCTGGGACATGCCTTTCTGTCTCCACTGCTATGAGTACCCTCAGGCCATTTCTCCCCTATCTTACTCAACATCTTTATCATAGCTGCTGTGACCTCATCTGGTCATGCTTCTTTCCCTGACTTCATTTTCATTAGTGATGTTTTTACTCCTTCTATGGTGGGCTCCTCCTTTTTTCTCATCATAAGCTCTGGCTGGGATAGTACAGCTTTTTGGGGTTTTCTTCTTTCAGAAGGTGCTGTAAGTACTCCTTCTACCTGCCTTTGATTTCAAATGGACTGATGAGCAGGTTGTTGCCGGCATCCCTTAAGAGTGGGATAAATATTTAAACTAACTAAGTAATAAATCTTATCAGTACTCTATAATGGATAAAAATACAGCCACAGAAATTAATAGTGTCAGTGTAGATTATCTTAACCTTTGAGTTTTCACCAAACTAACATCATATTTCATACTTACACATGAAGCCAGAGCTGTTGTTGTGGCCCTGATTGGTATTCTTTTGTTTGCATCATCATGACATGGTACTGTGCTGTGGTTGTAGAATGTCTGCATGTGACTGTGTTTGGTGTTTGCAGCATCATGACATGGTACTGTGCGGTGGTTGCAGAATGTCTGCATGTGACTGTGTTTGATGTCTGCAGCATCATGATATGGTACTGTGTGGTGGTTGCAGAATGTCTACATGTGACTGTGTCTGGTGTCTGCAGCATCACTACATGGTAGTGATGATGGCTGTAGAATAACTACATGTTACTGTGTAGTATCTGCAGCATGACTGGTATTCTTGTGTCTGCAGCATCATAACATGGTACTGTGCGGTGGTTGTAGAATGTCTGCATGTGACTGTGTTTTGTGTCTGCAGCATCATGACATGGTACTGTGCTATGGTTACAGAATGTCTGCATGTGATTGAGTTTTGTGTTTGCAGCATCATGACATGGTACTGTGCTATGGTTGCAGAATGTCTGCATGTGACTGGGTTTTGTGTCTGCAGCATCAAAAGATGGTACTGTGCCGTGGTTGTAGAATGTCTGCATGTGACTGTGTTTTGTGTCTGCAGCATCACAATATGGTACTGTGTGGTTTTTGTAGAATGTCTGCATGTGACTGTGTGGTGTTTGTAATATGACTGTACAGTATTTATAGATCCTGCAAAATATTTACATGGAACTGTGATTCTGCAGCATGACTACATGGTATTGTGTGATATCTACAGAATAACTGACTGGTACATTGTGGTATCTGCATTCCACGGTGGTGCAGCGGTAGCGTTGTTGCCTCACAGCAAGAGGTTCTCCTGTCCGATTCTCGGCTGGAGTGCGGGGAGTGCCTTCTGTGTGGAGTCTGCATGTCCTCCCCGCGGTTGGGTGGGGATGAAATACCCTTACTTATGAGGTGGTCCATGTAGAAAACCTTCTGTACAATGGAGGCAACATGGGGGTCAAAAGTCAGGTTGCTATCAACCTTGATGCCCAAGTCCCTCATGACTGATTGCATGCTTAGTACATTGTTATTAATGGTATAATTACTGGGGATGCCATTTTCCCCAAAGGGGATAATGATGGATTTCTTGGTATTCAGTTTGAGGCCATGCTTCTGGCACCAGTCATTAGTTTGGTTAAGGCCCTCTTGGAGGATGTTCACATCACTACGGGAATTTATGACAGTGCCCAGCTTGCAGTCATCTGAAAACCTGGTCAGCCACAGATCACTGGTTTTGGCTTGGACCTCAGAAAAATATATCCCAAACAGTAGAGGCCCCAAGACTGATTGGGGTACACTGCTTGTTACGGGTCTACTACTAGAAGTGGCTTCCCCTATTTTGACTGAGTGGGTTCTATCAGTGAGCCAGTTAGCTACCAATCTGGTAACATATGGGTTGATGCCTAGCTGGGAGAGTTTATCTATTATGCCCGAGTGGGGAATAGTGTCGAAGGCTTTGGCTAGGTCAAGGTAGGCAGTGTGCACTGTCTTGCCCTCATCCATGGCTTTGGTGACTGTTTCAGAGAAGATGACCAAGTTTAACAGGCATGATCTCCCTTTGACAAAACCAAACTATGTGGGATCAAACATTTGGAGGTTGCCAATGTCCTTGTTTATAAAGTCCATGATAATGCGTTCCATGGCCTTGCAGATCAGGCTAATTAGGCTTATTGGCCTGTAATTGCCTAGGTCAGTGGACGCTCCACCTTTGTGCAGAGGGATGACAGTGGCTCTCCTCCATTCTGCTGGGATGAAGCCAGTGCACAGGCTTTGGTTGAATAGGGTGCCTAGTGGTGCTGAGAGCTCTTGTCTGAGTTCATGTAGGACACAGCCATGGATGTTGTTGGGTCCCACTGAGGCTGTATTTTTTGCCTTTGAGAAGGCATTAATAACCTGCTCACTGGTGATGAGGGGAGAGGGCAGGTGCTGAGGTGTCCTGGTTTAAGGATGGGGGGGCAGGGGGGGTGAAGTTCTTACTGAATTTGTCTGCCAGCAGGTTGGCTATATCTATGGCATTTGTGTATGTGGTATTCTTGACCACCATTTCAGAGCAGATTTGGGAGTTTCTTTTGAGACTGCGGACATATGTGAAGAAGACCTTGTGATTGTCCTTAGTGGATGTGGCCAATTTGAACTCAAAGTTAGCCTTAGAGGATTTCACCAGTGATCTTATTTGCTTGTTCAGACAAAGGAGAGATTGCTTCCAACTTGACACCTACTCCTTCTTGGTCCTGGACAGCAATTTTTTTCCTTTTATTATAGAGTCTGTTTATTGCTGCTGTCCACCATACAGGTTTACTCTTCCTTGAGGAAGATGATTTGGTCCTGTCAGATATTGCTGAGTCCATGCAGGTATATATTTGCTCATATAGTTTTTTTTGTAGGCTTGGACATTTGTGCTTGATTCAACTGAAGGGATGGTATCTGTAAAGCTGCTTATACCTGCTCTCAGGAGGTTGTAGTCAGCTTTGGAAAAGTTTTTTTGTTTGACCTTGGCAAAGGGGGGGGGGGGTTCAGGGGAGATAGTGACTTTGAAAGCAATTGCTTTATGGTCGGATCTTACCAAGGAGGATGACACTGTAGGGGTGCCACTGTGGCTATTTATGTTGGTTAGTACCACGTCCAGGATATTTTCACCTCTTGTGGGGGTGTCAACCAGTTGATCCAATGCACTGGCAAAATGAAGTCGAGGAATCTGGACATTCATGTTTGAGCTAGAATAGGTCTTCCACTCTATGGTTGGGTAGTTAAAGTCTCCCAGGATCAGGGTAGAGGGTTGAATCTTGATGGATTCAAGTAAGTCCAGATAGGTGGACTAGGCCTGCTGAGTCATGGTTGGGGGTCTGTAGCTACGTATGATTTGAATAGGTGTTTTGGCAATAGTTAACTGCACCTGGAGTGTCTCTATGTGTCATACTGTTTGACCAGCCTGGAGGTGTGTACATATGTCTTTGATAAATGTTGAAACTCCACCTCCTTTGGCTTTGTAGCCCTCTGTTTGGGGTCTGAAAATATGGTAGGATGAGTAACCTGGTAAGCTGGGGTGCTCTCCGCAGCTTTTATCCATTTTTCAGTGACTGCACAAATGTCAGCATCTTCCAGGGTGAGGAATGCTTGCAGTGAGTGCAGTTCCATGTTAAGACTCCAAATGTTTAGCAGCATGACCTTTAAATTTCGTTTAGAAGAATTTTTCACATTGGTAATTTTGTCCTCATGACTTTGCCTAAAAAAGGCACTATGAGGGAGGCAAAAGCCTTTGCCAGAAGCCTGAAGCCCAGGGGAGACAGATGAAGGCCATCTCTGGCAAAGCATTATGGTCTGTCAGACATGTCCTCCCAGGCTGTCAAGTACTGGATCCCCTTGGAATGACACCAGAAACTAGGCCAATTGTTAAAGTCAAACATTTTCTGTTTGTACTGAGGCATCATTCTGGATGACTGTAGGATTCTGCTTAAGGCTACGTACATAGCTGCCTGGGACACATATTTAGTGAGTTCAATGATGTCTCTCTTCATATAGTCTAGAGAGGTACATCTCAAGTCATTCACACCAACATGGACTATGACAGAGACATAACAGTACCTGTTGTTAAGAGACTTAAGTGCATGTGTGATATGGTGGATTCTAGCACCTGACAAGCAACTTACTATGACTTTCCCCTTGTCTAGCCTGGTGAAGGGCACATCTTTTTGCCTCACGATAGAGTCTGCTATGACTAGTATGTTAGGTTTGTGGCTGGGCTTTAGCGGCTGTGTGACACAGGCATGTGTACTATGTGTGGTGCTTGGTGCGGTGGGTTGTGATGTGCGTGTGTGCTTTTGCCTCGGAGGTCTCTTTTGTTTAGATATGTTTTTGTTGAGAGCCTCCACATATGTAGGAATGTACTGTACAGCTGTGGGTGGTGTTAGAGGTGTGGTGCTTGTGGTGTTTGTGCAACCTTCTCAGTGCCAAATGTACTGGCTTGTGATTGAGACAGCAAGGATTCTAGGTTCTTAATGTAATTGCATCTGTCACATATTGTGTTCCTTGGTGGTAGAGGAAGAGGGTTGTCTGTGTACATGAGGCAGTTGCTACACTGTCTCAGGATGCCCATATCAACAAGACTAGCAAGAGATACCACAGGAAATTGTCCGTCCATGATTGTCAGAATCTGTGGAAGAGAGGTAAAGGATAGTAGAGTGGATACTATCAGAACAGAGTACATATAGGTGTAAGTAGGGCTGGATAAAATTACAGTAGTTGCAAGGGAGAGCATCAGTTACACAGGAGTGCTGGTAAGGTAAAAAATGCAACCGCGATACCTCGCAATGGGTTAAAACAGCGCAGCGGCAGTGCGCAATGAGCAAACAAATGCAGCACCCTTTTTAGCTTTTTATTCTGTTATATTTGCATCATGACTGGTTGTGGATATCCACACGAAGATCTGTACATTGAGCACACTGCAGTCAGCAGCAAAGAGATGTGTGTGAAGAAATATTGTATGTCATAGATGCTCATGAATTCCTCAGGAGAGAGAAGTATTAAAGCAACTGCCTATGCTGGAGCAAGTCATAGATTTCTCTTTCTGTTCTATAATGCAAATAGGCATTTATTGTTTTTCAAGTTAAAAGAACAGAAAATTATTAAAATGTTATGCCATACAAGACATTTTGCCATACTTCCAGAGATTTGTTTTTCATCAAAGGCATAGAATTTTAAAACCGATTCATTTATTAAATGCATATTAGTTCACTGTAATGGATTTTCTTTGGAAGGAGAGCACACACATTTAAGAAAGACTGCTGAAATCACAGGGTTACTGACCATTGTTGATTTGAATATAATGCCTCATCTTATTTATTTATTTGTATTTATCTATTGAATGTAATTTCAATTAAAATATTTACTAAACAGAAAGTCTTGCCGTTTGGAATTACTTTCAGGTTCTCCTTTCTGTTTAAGACCACAGCACAGGAAACACAGTAAACCCTCAGCCATGATGTCTTCACAATTATAATTTATTTGTTGTTTTTGCTGACTGTGGTCATCTGACTAGGCTGTGGTAGCCTCTTTTCAGCAGAGGCACGAAGAGACAAGCTCGGGTTATAAAGCAGGTGGTTTTATACAATAAAGAAAAATGTAAAGCTTAAAATTACATTGTGAACATACAAGAGCTGTAACACAGCTACAGAGAAACTACAATAAGTAAAACAGTGTCATTACATATTAATACATCATAAATTTGCAATTACAGGTGAGGTTTAAAATGTCATATTACAATTTTACATTTATGGGTAGATGAAATAAGAGAGAGAAGGTGTGGGAAACATGAATAGAAGGCAGAGAGGAGTTGATAGGACTAGAAAGTGGAGAGCAGGTGAGGTAGTGTGAGTAGTGTATGTATTTGTTGGTTGATGTAGAGAAAATAAAAGTTATAATGAAATTAGGGAAAGTGTAGAAGGTAGTGAGTATGAGTTGTAATTTTGCTGGGGAGAAACACTTGTCAGGGGGTAAGTAGAGACAGTGTAAGTAACAGTAAGGGCAAAGGAATAGAAGACAGTGGTGAATTTACATTGAGAATTTGCTTTGTTGAGGTATATAGGGGTAATGAATGTATGTTAGGGCCGAGGCAGTCTAACCTGGGGAGGTACAAGAGCAGAGCCAAGTGTTTTTAAAGTGCTGCTTTAGCAAGTTTTTGAATCTGAATAGGCTGGTTTGTTGCCTGGTGGCAGGAGGAATAAAATTCCAGATTTTGGAGATATACTTTAAGTACACAGACAGACAAGCAGAGTTAGAGGTTTTATTTATGGCTACTAGAAACTTGTTCATGGAGCATAGTGATCGTGTGGGAATGTAGGGTTCCACTATGGCTTGGAGAGCAGGACAGTTTTGAAGTTTGTAGATTGTTATGAACAGTTGCTAACTGAGTGAAAGAGAGATAGTGTGGAAGTTCTAACCAGTCTAACTGCTATAATAGTGGGCAGTCCTGGGATTTAGCAGACTTGTTAGTGGCAAATTTAGGTATCTTGTTATAGAATTATTCAATTTTTGTTAGTAGAGAATGCTGAAGGTTGGTATAGATGACAGTAGTGTATAATAGTGAAAGTAGGAGCTATACAGAAGTTATTTTTTGGCATTGCTAGTTCAGAAGTGTTTGCTATGATGTAGGAGTCCATTTTTTTCTGTGGGTTTTCTTGATAGAATGTTATATTTGAATATCAGACATTAGGTGGTTATCTGTAACTACACCAAGCAGCTTTGAGTATGATACAATTTCAATAGGAGTGTTTGATGGCGTGACGAAGACATTATTTTTTTATATAGGACACAGATTTTGGTGTGAAAAACAATAACTTGGTTTTCTTAGCATTCAGCAGGAAGTGAGAATTGCTAAGCCAGGTTTTGACAGATGAAAACGCTTTGGGGGTCTTTTCCTGAAGTTCTAGGCACTTGGCTGTGGTTATCAGTAAAACATCATCAGCATACTAAATGAGAATTGTGTTATTAGTAGCAGTGTAGAGATTATTAATAAAAATGTTAAACAGTATGGGGCCCAAGACTGGGTCTTGCAGCACTCCAACTGAGATGGGCAAGAAAGGTGATTGTCCTTTCTGCCATTTTACTGCCTTTATCCTGTCAGAAAGGTAAGTGTGGAACCAGGACAGGGAGAAAGAGGGGAGGGGATGGGATAGTGTGTCAAACACCTTAGATAAGTCAAGGAATAGAAAGGAAACAAAGTTTTCAGAATCCCTGTGGAGTTTGATATGATGGGTGAAATTTAGGAAAGGTGTGATTGTGATAGTGCTGTGGTGTGGCCTGAAGCCATCCAAGACAGAGGAGAGGAAATTGTTATAGATTCAGAGGTTTGTAATAGGCTAACTGCCCTTATGGACAAATTTTAAGCCTAGCCAATAACCCCATGTGAGAATCAAATGCTGGACCTTTTGTTTGTAAGTTAAACACCTTAACCATTAAGCCACCCTTCTACTCTGATTTATCTCTTAAGTTTCTGAGAAGTTAGGACTGTATACACTTTTCCCAGAATTATTGACAAAAGAGAAAGACTGCCTGTAAGGTAGTAATTTCAGAAATCAGTGACATCTCCGTTCTTATGGGAATAATTATGCAGCAGTAATACTGGGTGCCTGGCAATCTACTGGTATTGTGATTGGTCCTTTGGGGGGGGGGGGTAAAGTTGGCACTGAATCTGTCAGCCAGTATACTGGCAATATTTGTTGGCTCTGTATAGGAGGTACCACTGTGCAGTAGCTCAGAATAAATGTGGGTATTGCTGTGGAGATTCTTTACATAACTATACAAGGCCTTGTGGTTGTCTTTACTATCTGCTGCCATTCTGTTTTCATAGCTAGCTTTAGAGGATTTGATGAGGGATCTCAACTTCACCTTATTCTGCATCAGTTTCCTCCTTCTGTTTTAGAGTTTATTTATGGCAGGAGACCACCAGATTGGCTTCCTTTTTTTGGAGGAGAGTGTTCTGGTTCTTTTGGGTATGGCGAGATCCATGCATTTGTGTATGTGTTCGTACAGTGCATTGGTGTATGATTCAGCGGTTATGCAACTATTCTCCATTTGCATGAGTGCCGTGAAGTTAGCCACTTCTGTTTTTAGGAGCTCAAAGTTAGCTTTGGAGAAGTTTTTCATGGTGGTTAACTTTGGGGGGGTGGGGTGGGTGGAAGGTATGTGGATTTCCAAGGTGATTAGTTTGTGGTCGGATCTAACCAGGGAGGAGTTGACTATTGGTGTAGAGCAATGGTTGCCCATGTTAGTAATGACCAGGTCAAGGAAGTTGCTACCTCTGTTGGGGGTAAGAACGATCTGGTCCAGGTCACTGGAATTAATGAATTCCAAGAAATGTTGGGCAAGTATATTGGTACATGAGTAGTTTTCTCAGTTAATGGAGGGTAGTTGAAGTCACCCAGTATGAGAGTGTTAGGTTGGACCCTAATATTCTCCAAGGTGCTTAGGAACGTGGATTGTGAGTCTTGGGACATGGTTGGGGACCTATAGCAGGCTACGGCCTGCATCATTGTCTTAACAATGTTAGCTGCAACTGAAGTATCTCAGATGCATTATGTTGTGCTACTGGTTTGTCTTGTTACAAGATGTTGTAGTCTGGAGGAAGTATTTCATCATTCTTAATGTTGGTCTTTAGCCAGGTTTCAGTTTAAACTAAAATATCGGGGTTGTGTGGTGTATAGCTTGTGTATTTTATTGCATGTGCTTTGGTAGTTCATGTGATGAAGAAGTCTGGGGATAGGGAGACTGTTCGAATAAGAGATATTAAACCAAAGGTAGGTGGTGATGGTGTGATTGTGGGAGAGAGTGGAGGGCTTAATAGTGAGTCCTAGGTTTGGTTGAATATCCCCAGAGGAGATTAATGGTTTTGCAGATGTTTGGTAAGGAATGAGGTATTTGGGTTTGTATCTATGTTTAAAACCACCGTTAAAAAGGCAGGGGTTATGTAGTTTGCAGGAGAATTTGTGTCGGTGGATGTGGGGCTTGCCCACTGCAAACACTTTATTTTAGTGCATTTGTTTTTTTTTTCCCACTTTTAAATTTTGTGATACCGAAATCTCAATGTTTTGAGTTCAGTATCTCAAAATTCAAGATTTTGGTATTTCAGGATTTAAAAGTGGACCTATATATATATATATATATATATATATATATATATATATATATATATATATATATATATATATATATATATATATATATATATATATATATATATATATATATACACACACACACACACACACACACACATATATAAATATATATATATATATATATATACACACACACACACATATATATATATATATATATATATATATATATATATATACACACACACATACACACACACACGTACACATATATATATATATATATATATATATACACACACACACACACACACACATATAAATATATATATATATATATATATATATATATATACTAAAAAATTGTAATGAAATCATGATTATGGAGAGAAATTACACAAGTATTATAAATATTCACAAATTTCATCTCATGAAAATGGAACTGCTTTTCTTTAAGACCCGTAAATCAATGTCCCTGGTGATCTTCAAAGTTTGTGTATACTCTCCTGTGGGCCTACTTCTAGTATCTCTGATATATGAAATTTAAGGCATTCTTCTGTTTACTGTGTAAACTGTTGATTTTAAATACAACATCGCCCTGGTTGTTCTGCTTTGTCAGTCCAGCGTATGACTGAACAGGGGCATTTTACCCATCAGTAAAGGCATAGTATACTATGCAGCAGTAACAGCGCTAGACAGATTCATCCATTTATATTTAAAGGATAGATCTCAAACGTCACTAGGAGAAAGAAATACAGGCTATTTAAAGAGAGTAGTAGAATCCAGAATGATGTTGTAGCCTAACATAGTTATCTTTTTTAAGAACATGTAATATTTTCTGAAATACTAAATGGCCCCTGGGTATATGAAAACCTGTTTACCTAAAAAATGCAACATAAAAATAGTAAACGTCAGTAAGGTGCATTCACAACATTGCAGATCAGCATTGCTGAATGTGAATTGTTACACCTACCTGGGAATGACACTAACATAAAGAACAAAAACATATTGACACACTCCATCGCAGAGCTGCACTAAAAGGGGCAGCAAAGATATGTGTTAACCAAAGCAAAGCTGACATCAGAAGGAAAAGCTGTGCTGTGCTGTGCTGAAGAAATCATTCATCTAAACCCCTCACAGTAAACATGAATTGTATGTGAGAGTCTTACTATAAAACAGCACCATACAAAAAGACAAGAACTGCGAACCTCACAAGAATGTTACGAAAGTGCATAAACAGTCACAGTATTGCTTGGACTCTGATGTGATGAGAGAAGTAAAAAGCAGAAACAAGACAAATGATAAAAACAATCCAAGTTCATAGGTTCATAGGTTCATACTAGGCTATCTGCCCAAGGGCATTTATAAGCCTAGCCCAGAGTTTTGTGGCTTTCGCCACCCCTTTAGTTTGAAGGATACTATGCCCATTATTTTGCTGTGCCTCTGTCAAGCAATGACACTGAGATAATCCCTGGGGTATATCTGTGATCTCCCATCCATTGGTCAAGATTTCTCTTGAACAAAGCCAGCGAGGTGCTCTGCCTCACATGTACCGGGATTTTGTTCCACAGCATAGGGAGTCTCTGGGTGATGAATCTGTCCCTCCAGCACGTCCTATTAATAACCGTGTCAAGGTTTAAGTCTCCTGCCCTTGTAGTTCTGAGGGATCTAGATTTTTTGAGGTGAAGCATGTTCATCAATTCCGGGTTGGACATGGCCTTGTATGTCAGGCACAGGTCCCCTCTGAGCAGGCGGTGGCGACTGAATAGAGCTGGAGTTCCTTCAGTCGGGCAGCATAAGACATATTTTTGAGACCCTTTATCCTTTTGGTGAGGAACTTTTGGGGCCTTTCCAGTTGCTGCAGGTGTCGGGTCAGATACATTCCAAATGGGGCATTGTACTCAATCATTGGTCTGATGAGTGATGAGTACAGGGGATGATGACCTCCCTCGATCTAGATGTGAATCCCTTCATGATCAGGTGGGCAGTGTAGAAGGGCTTCCTAACTACTTTGGCAGCGTGAGTGTCAAGCGAAGGTTACTGTCAACCTGGGTCCCCAGATCCCTGATAACCTCTTCTGTGCTTAGTGGATTGCCACCTATATGGTAGCTAGGGGTAACCTTGTTTTTCCCGAAGGGTATGACTATGCATTTTTTGGCGTTTAACTTTAGGCCATGGCTCTGGCACCAGTTATCCGTTTCTATAAGACCCTTCTGAAGGATATCTGTGTCAGATGTGTTCTCAACTATGGCGCCCAGTTTGCAGTCATCTGCAAACTTTGTCAGCCATAACCCTCCTGTGTTTGTTTGTACTTCTGAAAAGTAGATGCCGAACAAGAGTGGGCCCAGGACTGAGCCTTGTGGGACACCACTTGTGACAGGCTTTGAGTCTGACATGGCGCCAGCAACTCTGACCCTGTGGGTTCTGTCACTTAGCCAGTTTGCAACCCATCTTGTGACGTATGGGTTTACATTTAAGCTGATGAGTTTTTCAATGATACCTGAGTGGGGTATTGTGTTGAAAGCCTTTGCCAGGTCGAGGTAGGCTGTGTGGACTGCCTTTCCCTCATCAATGGCCTTGGTGACTGTTTCGAAAAAGTCAACCAAGTTTAAAAGGCATGATCTGCCTTTGACAAAGCCAAACTGGGTAGGATCCAAAGTCTGCAAGTCCCTATGTCTTTATTTATGAGTTCCATTATGATCCTTTCCATAGCTTTGCAGATCAGGCTTGTCAAGCTGATGGGATGGTAATTTCCAGGGTCGGTGGAGGCACCGCCTTTGTGAAGTGGGACCACAGTTGCCGTCGCCACTCCTTGGAGTGCGTATCCTGAGGTGAGGCTAAGATTAAACAGCTGCCCTAACTGCGGGTTTAATTCCTCATTGAGTTCGTGGAGCACACAACCGGGGACACCATCTGGTCCCATGGATGCTGTGTTTTTTGCCTTGGAGAGAGCAGTTCTCACCTGAGCGTTAGAGATGTTTGGGGGGGCTACAATCCTCTGGTATAGATCTCTCTCCTTTTGGGGGGGGGAGAGTTTGCACTGAACCTGTCAGCCAGTATGTTGGCAATGTCTGTAGGTTCAGTAATTTTACATCATTTTGAACTAATTCTGAGCATATCTGGGAGTTTCCTCCCAGGTTTCTAACATAGCTAAAGAAGGCCTTATGATTGTCTTTTGAGTCCTTAGCAACTTTTCTCTCAAAATTTGCCTTGGATGATTTTATGAGAGATCTTAGTTTTTTACTTATAATGATCAAAGGTGTCTTCCCTTTTAAGGATTTTGCTCTATCTTGTAGTAGCTTCCTCCTTTTGTTGTAGAGCTTGTTTATGGCTGGGGTCCACCAGACTGGGCGCTTGCCTTTGGTACAAAGAGTCTTTGTTTTGTTTGGGATTGCCTGATCCATGCAGTCCTGTAGGTGCTGGTAGAAGGCATTTGTAAGTGATTCAGCAGCTTGAGTAATGGTTTCCGCAGGCTCGGGGGCCTTAAAAGAGACCACACTAGTCTTTAGAAGTGTGAAGTCGGCTTTTGAGAAGTTCTTCACTGTGGTCTTTTTTATCTCAGGTGGGGGCGAGATGTGGACTTCCAGTGAGATTAGTTTATGATCTGATCTCACCAGTGAGGGGTATACTTCCGGTGTTGAACATTGTGACCCCATGTTCGTGATGATGAGATCTAGTATGTTTTCTCCTCTTGTGGGGATGGTGACTAGTTGTTCCATGGCATTTGAGTTTATGAACTCTAGGAACCTTTGGGCTAGAGTGTTGGGGCTTGAGTAGTGATCCCAGTCTATATTCGGGTAGTTGAAGTCACCTAGTATGATGGTGTTTGGAGATACATTTATCCCCTCCAGTGTTTTCAGGAAAGCTATGTGATGTTCCTGAGTTTGAGAGGGTGGCCTGTAACATGCTACAAATTGCAGAGCAGTCTTGCCTATGGTTAATTGCACCTGGATGGTCTCCGATGCCTCTAAGTAAAGAAGTCTCTAAGTAAAGAAGGAAAAATAAAGTCAACATAGAGGCAGCATAAGAAGTGTAAGGAAATGAGTATGCCAGATGAGCAGAACAACAGAAAAAAATGTTATTCGCAAATTATAGCTGTGCATATGAAAAAGTAAACAAACGTTATGAGGGCAGTACAACTAAAATATGGCAAAAATGCACTTATCATAGAAAAATACATTCACTAATAATTAAAGGAAGAGAGAGAACAGCCTTAACCAAGGTTGACAGCTGCAGACCTGGACAATACTAATGCCAACACAGTTCATGAAATGCCAAACCATCAAAAGACATGTAAACAATATCATGCTAACACAACTACATGCATATCCTGGTTATATGAGTGCAGAACACAGAATCAAACATTGTTGAAATATATGCAAGGGATAATATGTGCCAAAATTCTTCTACATACCACCCCTATTAAGCTCTATGTATGTAATAGCAGCCAAAGTGATTTGCTAATAAAAGAATGCCAACAGTTGCATATCGTAATGCAAACAAGAAGCCATATTGTCCCTAAAACAGGTGCATAACAATGCAAAGATTGGCACAGATCATTTAGCATCACAGAACCGATGAAGACCAACCTGGGTAAATCAACACCAGCATATGAACATATAAAACAGGCAAGAAAAGTAACTGTGCATAAAGTATACATAGTGTGGTTTAGGCATTCTGTTAAAGTAACTGTACATAAAGTATATATAGTGTGGTTTAGGCATTCAGTTAAAGTAACTGTACAGAAAGCATACATAGTGTGGTTTAGGCATTCTGTTAAAGTAACTGTACAGAAAGTATACATAGTGTGGTTTAGGCATTCTGTTAAAGTAACTGTACAGAAAGTATACATAGTGTGGTTTAGGCATTCTGTTAATGTAACTGTACATAAAGTATACATAGTGTGGTTTAGGCATTCTGTTAAAGTAACTGTACATAAAGTATACATAGTGTGGTTTAGGCATTCTGTTAAAGTAACTGTACATAAAGTATACATAGTGTGGTTTAGGCATTCTGTTAAAGTAGCTGTACATAAAGTATACATAGTGTGGTTTAGGCATTCTGTTATATAGCCTTTTCTGTTACTGGAAGAATAACTATATAAAATAATATACCTGTAACTCACTCTCTCTGCATCCTTTATTTAAACACCTCTCATATGTGTTGCATTTATGTATCTTTGGACTGATATGCCACTACATGTTTCCACCAAAGTCAGCATGAAGAACTGGTTTGCAAAATCAATTAATTATTTGGTATGTACACTCTGCATTCTGTTAAACAAGCTATATGAGCTCTAAGCAATGTCATTAACTCAACAAGTAAGTGCTCTCACCTTTGGTGCAGAAGGTTGTGGGTTCTATTCTCACACCTGGTAGATTGATTGCTGACACTGCAGTGCAGCAGAAGGGGTGTATCATCCTTTGGATGAGACATTAAACTGTGATTCCATCTGCTTGTGTTGGTGGTCGCTTAGGTGGATGTTAAAGATCTTATGAAAACAGTAGGGGAAATTCCCCATTGCCCTGGCCATATTTTCCTTAGCAGCATAAATACCACCTCTGGTCTCCCCTGAAAAGAAGCTACTAGCCTAGTTGGACTAACCCAGTCAACAACGGATGAAAAAAAAGATATAAAAAAAATTCCCACCACACCTTCCAAATGTATTTTGCAATGGATCCAATTTATTGTTGTATTAAGGAACAATATTACAAGCTACTTTGGTTCTTTACTATTCCACACATAGGTCACAACACTGCAGTCATCACCTTGTATGGCCACTAAAACTGCATGCAGTAACAAGTGGCCAATACAGCAGGTGCATTACAGATTTGAGCTAGAAGTTGATCACCCTGATAATCTACACAATCACCCTTGTTGCTGTTCTGCCAAGCTTCCAATGGTCTGTCCTCTTGTACTGTAGTACATGTGATATACAGACACATGGTGTGTTATAGAGCAAAGGACATCATTGCAACTAGCCACACCTATGAGCTGATTTATCAAGGATGTTATCAACCAGCTGCAGTAATACTCAAATTGTTTGAAGCACTGCTCTTTAAACTACATTTTCATATCCCCTACAAAGACTTCAAAGTCCCTCCTTCAACACCCTGCCATCCTTCAATGCTGCAGCTTCCTCATTCATAACTATTCTGATCCTGTACGCCATACCCTCATGTCCAAAACAGTCACACAAAAGCATAAACTCACAGACTAAACACTGCTATAGGCATATCCCTACATCTATGATACTTAACAATGACATGCTCATTGCCAGTCCCAGTGTCCTGCCATACAAACATGCTGGCATCCAATTCATCAGTAACCAACCTACACAGTCACTTCTTTTGACACAGCTGTTTTACATTTAATCAGAACCCCTACTTAAGCCCACGAAAAGCATGTTTACAGGTACAATACTGCCTTGTTATCCTGTAACCCTTGAATGACCATGGAACCTGTTGAACAGGTAAAACCTTCTGTGCACAACACATATTAGATGCACTTTTGAAGATTCTTACCCTGTAGTGAAGTAAAACGATACTCACTGTGGATTCAACAATGTTACACTATTTACCATGTTCTTTCACATAGTAAAAACACATAGTGTTTTCAGTACTCTGTACAGTAGTTACAGATGTTTTTGTGCGGCAGGCCTGGCTACATATGGTCTGCAGCTATATATATCTGTAGATATGCTGTGGCCAGTGATGTGCAAGGATTGAAGACAGGGCTTTCACCACCATACTGTAAAGATATATGAGGATCCACACATTCGGTGTGTATAGTCCTTGTGGAATGTCCTCTAGTATTTCACCCATGTCCATCACCACCATATCCCTATCTACCATTCCATATATCTGGTGCCATCTGGAGTATGCTGCACCTTTTTCTTGGGATACTACTATAGCTTCTCCTATGCATATGAATCCTGGTGCAAATTTGCCATTCATAACCACTCTCTGTTCTCTGACCTCACTATTCCAGTGCTACTCATCCTGTCCATGTTTGTAATCTTCTACCACCATTCATAGAATTATAAAATGTACAGGGCAGCTGGGCCATGTGACCATTTAAATCTTGCTAGTTCCCACCCTTACACTTTTCTTCCTTTTTCAAGGAGTGATAGGCCAGTCATACAGATGGTGATTTTTTTAGGAATACCCATGCATTGTCTAATTCTTTCTTAAAGGAAGATAGTCTGTCACCTTGCTTAATTTGGAGAAGAAGTTTGTTCCAGAGAAGGGGTAGTCATTCTGTTCCAAATCTATTTCTTCATTATGATTTATTTATTTGCTGAAGTGGGTTCAGATCGCTGGATCTACTGTTCACAGTACTATTTGATTTTTGGAGAAATAAAATGTCTTAGACTGCCGGATCCCTAATGGCCTAGAAGGCAAGGCACAGATTGCCCCTAAGGAATCTACAGGACACTGAATACAGGAACAAGGCTCCCAGTCTCTCTTGGTAGTTTAGGTCGTATATGTCCATGACCTTTGTTGTCAGGAACCTTTGGGGTCTCTCCAACTGTTTAGTAAGATACATTCCAAAGGGGGTGATGATGTAGTCAATGATAATCTGAACTCTGCAGAATATAGAGGGGTAAGAATTTCTTTGGATCTAGAAGAAAAGTGGCAGTAGTGTTTAGGAAGGTTTCTCCCCCCCCCAGTTGTGCAATTTCAGAGTTGATATGTATAAGTAGTGAGGGTGTGTGTGTGTGTGGGGGGGGGGCTTGCCCTTCCCCTCATTGAAAAAGAAAGAAAGAAAGAAAGAAAGAAATGTTTTTGTTTGTTTTTTAAGCATGTTCAACTGAAAGTGCTTTCAGTCAACTGTGGTCAATGTTTTGCATGTTGGCAATAGTCTTTTGTTTATTATAGCTAAAAGAAACATACATTTAATATAATATATGTGTGTGTGTGTGTGTGTGTGTGTGTGTGTGTGTGTGTGTGTGTGTGTGTGCATCTGTGTGCGTATGTGTGTATGTGTAGATATAAAGAATTACCTACAAGCAATCAAAGCATGCTTATTCGACACACATTCAAGACATTCAAGATTTATTTTTCAGAAACTGGTGATCTAAAACACTCTAAAAACCAGAGGATGGGGGCAGGGGGAATAAGCCCCCTCCTGCATCATCAATATCTTCTAAATTATATATGTCGGCTCCAAGATTGTACCACAGTCTTGAAAAGGAAGAAAATTGCAAAAAATTGCCTGCTGGCTTGCATAATACAACAAATTGTGGTGAAACTCACCATGCTATTAAAGCTACTCATCCACCAATGTATCAGCCACCTGTAACTATGCCATATATACCATATGCATTCATCTAGGGAATTGATCAACAGGTGTGCAAGATTACACAAATCCAGAGGTTGAGAAATTTGCCCTTATCCCATGTGTGTATGATCTCAGAGTTAGTATATATAATTAGCAGGGGGAGGTGGGGGTGCAGGAGGGCTTCCCTCCTGCAAAAAACATTTTATTTAATTTTTTAAAAGTGGAAGATTGCAGGTGGTGAGGCTGTTTCATGGCACATGCGTACTGGTGTGTCAGCATTTTCAGTATTTTCCCATTAACATTCTGCCAGTTGATAATGAATGTTTTCGTTTCTTAATAGTACACCTAGTTGCAACTCTTCAGGTCACTTTTGCTGTTAGTAAATAGATGCATCGAATTAATCATAATCATTGTAGTTGTTCTATGACATATTGAATTTTTCTTACTATTTCAAATAAAATCCCTTCTTTATGTATATATATATATATATATATATATATATATATATATATATATATTAGAGCATCGATTATCTGAACATCGATTATCCGAAACATCACTTATCCGAACTTAGCCTTCCAAAGTACAAAGCCATAAGAGCACTTAAAAACAATATACCTATACAACTTTGTAATACTGGATTATATACATTAATAAACATACCCAAAGCATTAAACAATAGCAGTAATTGCTGTTATTTTTTATTTACCTTAAAATGTACTCCTTTCTGTGAGTTCTAAAATTTCAGTAAGCCCAGTGTAGTTACCACCTTGCTGTCACATATAACAGACAAACCTCTGTTACAGTAAACAACAAGGGTTTGGATCTCCCTCTGCCTCCTCAAAGAAAATCCAAGAATGCAATGTAGGCAGGGGAAGAATGGCAGCAGACTGCAGTAGCTGTAACCAGTGATGACTACTCACTTCTTCGTTCAAATCCAGTGATTGCAGTGAAGCAGCCTAGCTGGACTTCTTTTATAGATTTAATCAGCCAGAGTAGGACATGGAGAAGGAATTATTGTACTGCTTTGATGGTAATAATCAATAGTAACAGATATGCAAGCCTGTGTTAAATGTTTGTAAGAGTGTCCCTTAATGAGGTTGGGGTATCTTAACAAAAACCATGCTGATATCTGGGATATTTGGATAGGAGATGGGCGGACCTAATCAGAGTTGAAGATGGGGATCTTGGAGATATGGTGGTGTAGTGCTTTGCCTCATGACAGCCTACCTTGTGTCATTTTGAGTGCCATAAGTATGACTTGGGAACATTTGCTAATCAGTTGAAATGTATGTTGTTTACCTCTGACAGCTGTCTTAAATTGAAATGACAATGGATTAATATTGCCCAATTGTATAGAAGATGTTTATAGTTGAATCTGGTATTACTTTGAAGTGTGGTACCCACTCGATTGTGTTTACTGTTCATCAAAAAAAATTTTAGAAGTTTTTTATCCTGTTTAATTATATGTTTGATTATCCAAGCAATTTGATTATCCAAACTACTCTATGTCCCAATTAGATTGGGTAATCAACTCTACTGTATATGAATACATTTTTGAGCAAATGGTGTAAAATCCAGCTTAGAATGAAATATGTTAAATCAGTTATTGGCATCATCTTTAACATAACACTGAAATCAAAATCAGTCATAAATAAATCATTCTTCCAGGACTTTATCAATGGAAAATATGGTGCATTAAATTACACACTTATATAAAAACAGACTGGGATACTATCCTCAGTGTCCCAAATATGTCTTCTCATTATATTTTTTGTGAGTTCTCTGATATTATCTTATTACCATATTACTATATATAATAATAACATATAACATTATATAATATATAATACGATAATATAATAATAACATAATATAATATAATATAATATAATATAATATAATATAATATAATATAATATAATAGTATAATATAATAATATAATATATTACTATATTCTTCTTTGGTCTGCTATTTATTGGTATGTTCCTGTCCCTTTAAGTCTGCATTTACACTATGCTTTTACTGTCAGTTCTGCACTCAGTATTCTTTTACTTTATTTTTCCAATTAAAGTTGTGGATTTGGCTGAATTTCTGTTAGGTATTTGGCAGTATCATTCCCTATATAACTGAATCTTAATAAATGACTTTTAATACAGTCAGCCAGCTCAAACTTTAGTTTCTCGCGTTAACTGTAATCTGCTTCCTTCGTTACATGTAATTTGACTCTGTACAAGATCATTTATTGGGGGAAGCAGAGAAGAACTGCTAGTTTACTTTGGCTGTCTGGTATTGACTGCTGTCCAACATTAGGTTATGTTTTGTGGTATTTCTCCCTCCTGCTGATTGTTTCTGTAGGTAGCTGCTTTCCAGTCTTGGTCCTACCTGCTCCATTTGCCCACGCTATTCTCGGGTTCACTCCGCTCCCCATACCCTACCCCCAATTCCCACCCCCACACTAAACTTATACTTTAGTCCAACCAATTACCTCCCTCTTGAACTCCCCGTCCTGTCTTAACCTTCTATTAACACTCATCTCCCACTTAACTGACTCTTCCTCCTCTGTCATTAACTTCTTCCACCTTACCTACTTACAAGCTCTACACACCTTCTTTTTTTCTAAATATCTTTTCTCACTGCCTAGGTGAACATAATTCTAACTCTCCTTAAGCCACAGCACCTCAGCTCCATATTAGACACTGTCTAGTCTCTTCACTTGCCTCTTCTTTTACTTTGCTGTATTCCTACTCCTCTAACCATATTCTCCCTTCGCTTACCGTCACTTTGTATACTTCTTCAGTATGCTACACATCTTAACCTACACTGTCCTTCTTCTATTCTCACACTTGACCACCTTTCCAGAACCCTGTCTTCCAGGAATATAACTCCTCTCCTAATGATTACTAACCAACCTTCTAATTTCTATTTACACACTGCTTTGAAATTAACCCCTCTGTATTTAACCAAACTAACCCACTTGTTCTCAAAATCAAGCTTGCCTTCACCCATCCCAGTATAAAAGCAAACCCAAGTACCTAAACCTATGTGCTATTATTCCTTCTCTAACTCAAATCTATAAAACGCTTTTCCTTTCTAGAGACATCCACCCTAACCCTGACACCTCTTAGTAATAATAACTCTTCTTATACTCTGCCCCCATCTCCCACCTCCCCCTCTAAACTCTTAAAAATATAGTCTCTGAACATATGCAGCATTCTTAATAAAGTTATTGAATTCCACTCTTGGATTTCTCAATACTCCAGTGCCATAGTAACTCTTACTGAAACATGGCTTAAACCCCACAACACTAATAATGAAATCACTACCCCTGTTGGAGTAGCTATACTCCACACAAACCAGTCAACATCTCCATTCCCAGCTTTCACCCAGCTGAACTCTTAATAGTCAACTGCAAACTTAATACTCATAAATCACTTGCAGTTACAATAATTTATATTCCTCCAGGCAATAATATCTCATTACTTGAACAAATACTCTCTTGGTTTAAACTCTCCTTACCTAATCAAACTATAATTTTCAGTGATGTCAAACCTCACTCTGCACCATGGCTATCTAAAACCACTTGGTCTCTAATGCTGAATAGAGATAAGGCATGGAAAAAACTGGCTAAAATTTAAAACACAGGCTCACCTTCAGAACTATAAACATCCCCATAACCTCATTCAAAAGCAGGTTATTATTGACAAGAAAAACTTCTACCAAAAATCTCTATCAGGCCACCTCAAAAATCCCCCCAATTTTTTTAACAGTGTAAATAAAATTTTCCACTCTGGAAACCCATGTTATGCTAACACTTGTCCTAATAACACCCCTCTTGAAACTGCCACCATTATTAACTCTCACTTTATTGACTCCATCTCTAAATTAACCCAAATAGCTACACCTCTAACTTCCCCTTTCCCCTCCCTCCATCAACTCAAACTATTTCCTTCTCTCTCAAACCCATCCCCACTACTTTCATAAAATCTCTTTTCAACAGACTAAAGCCTTGCTGTCCCTCATGTGACAGCCTTCCACCCCTTTTCCTAAAAATTGCTGCTTGCTCTTCAGCTTACCCTGTCTCCATCCTGATAAACCAATCAGGTCAAGAATATGTCCCATCTATCTGGAAACAATGTTGTATTATCCCCATTCACAAGGGTGGACACTCCACTGACTTATCTAACTTTCGTCCTATTGCTATTTTATCACCCCTTTCAAAGTTACTAGAAAAATGTATCCATAGTCAATTATTGGACTACCGCCAGCAGGAAAACCTACTCACACCCAAGCAACATGGCTTCCATCCAAACCACAGCACCACAACTGCTGTAATTACTTTCATCCAATGAATAGCACAAGCCAGAGACAATAACAGACTTGTCTCTTCCTTGACCTCTCCAAAGACTTTGACACTGTTTCCCACTCCCTACTCCTTAACAAACTGACCTTAACATTTGTAAATCGACTCTAACATGGTTTTCTAGCTACCTTTCCAACAGGAAGCAGTCTGTCAAATGGCTGTCTAACTCCTCCTCCTTTCTTCCCATCTACACTAGTGTACCCCAAGGAGCCATCCTAGGATCACTATTATTCATCATTTTCACCAATAGTCTTCATACCTCCTGCTCCCTTTCCACTCTCATTCAATATGCTGATGACTCCACTATCATTTCTACCTGTGACACTATGTCAGACCTACTCTTACTTACCCAAAACTCCTTTCACTCTGTTGAAAAAATTGCTCACTAACAATCAAGTTATGCTTAACCCTAAAAAAATAAACTACTCTTATTTCTACCTAGGTACATTTTCCATCACAAAACATCATTTACTATCACTTAACTTAATAACACTGTCATAAACATTGAAACACGTACTAAGCTGCTGGGTGTTATAATAATGACCAACTTAAATTTGATTGCATATATTAAATATGAAGACACATCGATAACTAGGTTTGCTTTACAGAAATATAAAATACCTCACTAATGACTCAAGACTTTCTCACACATATACCTTTCTTCTTCCCACCCTCCCTTATGCCTCCCCAATCTTGACCAATCTACAATCCTCTCTTAAGACCAAGCTTAAACTAACCTAGAGCAAAGTTGCTAGGTTTGCTGCTAATCAACCATACAATTCTCACTACTGCCTTTCTCTCTGTTCTCTTCACTGGCTAGAGCTTCCCCATCTACTTTTACTCCCCCAAATGTCCCTGATTCACATTATCCTTAACAATCCCTCCTCCTTCCCTGCCATCTCTTCCTTTATATTCCCCTTACCCCCCATCCGCTTTTCTTGGAGCTCTGATCAGTCTCTCTTAACTATCTATAAGCCTAAAACATCCATTGGACAACACTTATATAGTTGCATTAGCCTGGAACAAACTACCACTGAACATTAGAAATTTGCCCCATGTCCACAGCTTCAAAAAACTATTAAAGGAAAACCTGCAAAATTCATGGATTCATTCATGCTAAAAACCCAGCTTAACATCTTACATCTACTAACTGTTTCTGTATGCTTACTCCAACTTCCTGCTTTACTCACCTTAATTCTTCTCTTTCCCCCTGGCTACTTATTCACTCTTCTCTACAACTTGCTTCTCTACCTTCTATTTCTAGCTTGTAACACCCACTTCTTTTTCTTTCTCTTTTTCTTCCTCTCCGTCATGATTCACTTTATATCAAACTACAAGTTTAATGACTTTTGTTTAGAATTCTATTTAAAATTTTTATGTAAGTGTTGTTAATCTTTGTTGTAACTGTTTTTTTATTACTTTATTTGTCCCCCCAGGCCTCTGCTGAAAATGTACTTTCACTCAGTTGGACATGCCTGGTTAACAAATGTCAAAATAAATAAATAAATAAATGAATATCTCCTGCATTTATGAGTACTTTCTGTCAAGACACATTTATACAGATAAACTCAACCAAGAAAACCTTTGATGAAATTATGAAATAAAAATTACTAAGACATACAACAGAAAAAAAGAGACTTGTTGTTGTTTGTCTTTTGGCTTTTCCCGGTTAGGGGTCGCCACAGCGGAACTCCGGTCCACTAATGATTTGCAGTAGATTTTTATGAAACGCTGAGATGCCAGCTCGAAAAAAGAGACTAATTAGCTTTATTTTCATAGGTTCATAGGTATATATTAGGCTAATGATCACCAGGGCCTTTTTTTCATCAAGCTGTGCAACCCAACCCAATTGTGTTCCTGTGTATCATGAGTATTTATTAGCAGGGAGTATGTGAAGAAGCTTCTAAAGGTTCACAGGTTCATAGGTAGGTACTAGGCTATCGCCCCAAGAGCCTACGTAAGCCTAGCCAACAAGGTTCCCCTGGCTTATGCCACCCAAGAAAGTTATTTTCCTGTGCCTCTGTCAAGCAGAGCCACAGAAGTGATCCCCGGGGTGTATTTCCTATTTCCCATGCACTCATCAAGATTTTTCTTGAAGAGTGCTAATGAGGAACTTTGCTTGACATAGATGGGTAACTTGTTCCAGAGTATGGGAAGTCTCTGGGACAGGAATCTATCCCTCCTGTTTATTGTGGTGACAAGGTTTACGTCTCTCGAGCATGTAGCTCAGAGGGATTGGGATTTCTTTATGTGTAGCATGTCCAACAGCTCTGGGTTTGACATAGCTTTATATGTTAGGCAGAGATCACCTCGAAGTAGGCGATATGCTACGGAGTAAAGCTGGAGTTTTTTGAGACGGTCAGTGTAGGGCATCTGTTTGAGGCCAGTAATCCTCTTTATGAGGTACTTCTGTGGCCTTTCCAGCTGCTGCAGATGTCTTGTGAGGTACATTCCAAAAGGGGAGTTGTACTCTATAATGAGTCTAATGAGTGTTGAGTAGAGGGGAACAATGACCTCTTTTTTTCCTGGATGAGAACGCTTTTATGATGAGGTGTGTCATGTAGAAGGATTTCCTGACTACTGTGGTGATGTGATTATCAAAGGAGAGACTACTGTCCACCTGGGTCCCAAGGTCTCTTATCACACATTTGGCCTTAAATAGACTGCCTCCTATGAGGTAGTTCATGGGTACAGAATTTTTACCAAAGGGGGATGACAATGCACTTTTTGGCATTGAGCTTGAGGCCATGGCTCTGACACCAGGCATCTGTCTCAGTGAGGCCCTTCTGTAGGATGTCTACATCATTTGGGGACTCGACTATGGCTCCTAGTTTGCAGTCATCTGCGAACTTCATTAGCCAAAGGCCTTCTGTGTTAGCCTGTACTTCAGAGAAGTAGATACCAAACAGGAGATGTCCCAGGACTGAACCCTGTGGTACTCCACTTGTCACTGGTTTGAAATCAGATTTGGAGTCTGTAACTTTTACAATGCGGGTTCTGGCAGTGAGCCAGTTGGCAACCCATCTTGTGACATAGGGATTTATACCTAGTTTAGTGAGTTTAGCTATAATTCCAGAATGAGGGATGGTGTCAAAATCTTTGGCAAGGTCAAGATAGGCTGTGTGAACCACCTTACCCTCGTCTATGGCTTTGGTGACTGCCTCAAAGAAGTCAATCAGGTTCAGGAGGCATGATCTGCCTTTCACAAAGCCAAACTGGGTGGGGTCCAGAGTTTAAAGGTTACCAATGTCTTTGTTTATGAGTTCCATGATGATACGTTCCATGGCCTTACAAACCAGGCTAATCAGGCTAATAGGCAGTAGTTCCCGGGATCAGTAGTGGCTTCCCCTTTGTGGAGTGGGATAACTGTTGCTGTGCAGCATTCAGTGGGCACAAGCCTGACGTGAGGCTATGACTGAACATGGGGAGCCAGTTCATTCTGAAGTTCATGTAAAACTTAGCCTGGGATGTTGTCCTGTCCCATGGATGCTGTGTTTTTGGCTTTGGAGACTGCAGCTTTTACCTGCATAGTTGTGATTACAGGGACTCTGCATTCTTCCTGTATAGATATGGGCGCTATAGGGGGCGAGAGGGGGATAAAGTTAGCACTGAACCTATCTGCCAGGATGTTGGCAATATCAGTTGGTTCTGTAATTTTCATGCCGTTGTGCTGTAACTCAGAGCAGATCTGGGTGTTGCCATTGATATTCTTGAAATAGCTATAGAATGCTTGGTGGTTGTCCCTAGAATCAGTGATGATTTTGTTTTCGTAGCTAGCTTTGGAGGATCTTATACAGGATCTCAGCTTCTTACTGAGGCAGACCAGAGAGCTCTTCCACTCCTGGGATTTTACTTTCTTTTGTAAACAGTTTGTTCCTTCTGTTGTAGAGTTTGTTTATGGCAGGGGGCCACCAGATTGGCTTCCTTTTTTGGAGGATAGCATCTTGGTTCTGTTTGGGATAGCACGATCCATGCACTCGTGTAAGTGCTTATAGAGTGCATTTGTGTAGGATTCAGCAGTTGTAACTGTATTGTCCATCTGCATGGGTGTCATGAAGTTCACCAATTCTGTCTTAAGAAGCATGAAGTTGGCTGTGGAGAAATATTTTACCATGGTTTCCTTAGTGGGGGGTGGGGGCCGGATGTGGTTATCTAGGGTGATCAGCTTATGGTTGGATCTGACCAACGAGGAGTTGACTTCAGGTGTAGAACACCAATCACTCATGTTGATAATGACTAGGATATTGTTGCCCCTGGTGGGGGTGTGGAAAAGTTGATCCAGAGCATTGGAATTTATGAATTCCAGAAAGCATTGAGCGAAGGAGTTGGTACATGAGTAGTTTTCCCAGTTAATGGTGGGCTAGTTGAAATTGCCCATTATTAGGGTGTTTGGTTGAACCCTAATATTTTCCAGTATATCAAGAAAAGAGTAGTGGGAATCTTGGGGCATGGTGGGGGATCTGTAGCAAGCTACAATTTGGATTGCAGTTTTGCCCAGAGTTAGTTGCACATGGATAACCTTGGATGCATTATGCTGAGCAACTAGCCTGGAGGTGTGGATATCCTAAATGAATATGGACACACCTCCGCCTTTGGTGTTCTGGTCCAGGTTAGATGGCTGAAAAGTGTGGTATGAGTTATAGCCTGGTAATGCAGGGTAGCTCTCTTGACCCTTGAACCAGGTCTCAGTCACTGCACAGATATCGATGTTCTCCATTTTAAGGAGTATCTCGAGGGAGTGCATTTTGAAATTTAGACTTCTAGCATCGAGTAGCATTACCCTCAGGTTATGGGGGTAAGTTTGGGCATAGTTACCATCTGCCTCCCGGGGAAAATTTACTATTTCCCATCTATTGGTCAAGGCTACTCTTAAATAGGCTTAGGGATGGACACTTGCTTCACATGGATGGGGAGCCTGTTTCACAGCATGGGGATCCTCTGAGACACATCTGTCTTGCCAGCATATCCTGTTTATGTCGCAAACAAAACTTAAATCTTTGGATCAAGTGATTCTGATGCTGTTCATTTTGTGGATGTACAAAAGGTTCATCAGAGCTGGATATGAAGACGCTTTGAATGCCAGGCATAAATCACCTCTTAGTAACCTGTAGGAGACCGAATATAGAGATAGGACTTTAAGGTGATCTGTATAGGACAAAGTGTTTATATCCTGGATTCCACTGGTAAGGAATCTTTGTAAACCTTTCAGATGTTGCATATATCTGGTCAGGTACATGGTGAAGGGGCATACTCAATGATGGGCATGATAAGGGCCAAATAAAGTGGAACTATGTTTTCCTTGGAACTGGGTGTCATATTTATAAGTTGGGTGGCACAGAATGATTTCTCTTACTACCTTGACCACATGTTGTTCAAAGGCCAAATTACTGTCTACCTATGTTCCCAGATCCCTTATTAGTGGGTCAACTCTTGGGGGGGGGGGGTCTTATTGATGATGTAATTAGCCTGGGTCGCTGTTTTCCCAAAAGGCACTATAATCCATTTTTAGTGCTGAGTTTTAATCTGTGACTTTGGCAATATTTATTGTCTGTGTTAGACCCTCTTGTCAGATGTTTGTGTTGGGGGGTGGAATCTAAGTTAGCTCCCAATTTGCAGTCATCTGTGAACTTGGTCAGTCAAAGACCCTTGACATTAGTTTTTACCTCCAAGAAGTAGATGTAAAATAGAAGTGGTCCCAGCATGGAGGCTAAAGGTACCCTGCTGGTGGCCAGTCTCTTAAGGGTGGTGGTCCCTCCAATCCTGACTTCTGGGCCCTGTCTGTGAGCCAGCTGGCAATCCATTGAGTTATGTAGGGGTTCTGTGCCCAGTTTGATGAGTTTGTCAACTACACCCAAGTTGGGTATTGTATCAAATGCCTTACCCAGGTCCAGGTAGCCGATATGCAGCATTTTCACCTAATACATTGCTTTGGTGACCTTCTCAAAGAAGTCTACCAGGTTTAGTAGGCATGACCGTCCCCTGAAAAAGCCAAACTGGGTTGGGTCCAGTGTCTGATGGATGCCTATGTCTTTGCTGATCATTTCCTTGATAATTCATTCCATAGATTTGGATATTAGACTAGTCAGACTAATGGGTCTGTAGTTTCTGGGATCAGCTGAAGGTCCACCCTTGTGAAATGGGATAACCATTGTAGTCATCCATTCTCATGATACAAAGCCTATTTTTAGGCTATAGTTAAAAAGTGACTCAAGTGGTCCTGATAAGTCATGTTTCAAGTTATTTAGGAGGCATACCGGGATATTGTTGGGACCCAGTGAGGCTGTGTTTTTGGCTTTAGCATGCACCACTAGGACCTGCTCCCTGCTAATAGTTGAGGGATTATATCAGTAGGTATTTCATGAGGGGAGGCAGGGGGGAGTGGAGGGGGTGAAGTTTGAACTGAATTTGTCAGCCAGCAAATTTGCTATGTTGCTGTGCTCAATGAAGCTGGCACCATTGACCACTAGTTCAGCACACTGATGTGGGATGCATTTCAGGTTTCAGACACAGCTGTAGAAGTGCTTGTGTTTGTCTTTAAGGCTATTGACCTCGTAATTCCCCTTGTTGGCTTAATTAGTCCTCTTAGTTTCCTGTCAATTCTAATAAGTTATTATCATTATGGGAATTGCTGTTCCTGATTATAGCCATGACTTGCTTTCTTTTTGTTATATACATTATTAAGGTTAGGATTCCACCAGTGAGGTTTGTTTTTAGAGTTTGTTTTGGGCATATTTCTAGTAGGTACAACAGCCTCTATACAGTCATTTACATGGTTCCACAGGGTCTCTGTGAACAATTTACCTTAGGTTGTTGTGAACTCAGGGTTAGGAAGGGCACTGAATTTTGACAGACTATCGCTTAATAGGATGTAGTTTACTTTTGAATAGTTTAGAATTGTTACAGGATTTGCTGGGATTAACAAACTGATTTTTGTTTTGAAGGAGACAGCTTTGTTGTCCAACCTCACCAGTGTGGATGTGATAGGGAGGGTGCCGTGCACTCCGATATTGGTAAATACAAGGTCTGCTGTGCTGGAACCTCTGGTGGATGTGAGCACTATATGGTCAACGGTATTTGTGTTAATAAAGTCCAGGACTCATTGTGCCTGTGAGTTTGAGGCAGTCTATGTGTCCTAGTCTATAGAAGGTAGTTAAAGTCTCCCAAGAATAGAGTATTTGGTTTAATGATGAGTGTCTCCAGTAGGTCTAGGTACAAGCTATGGGATTGTTGGGACACAGAGGGTGACCTATAGCTTGCTAGGATATGGTATGGGACTTTGTGTATGATGATTTACACACGCCTAAACTCCAGGTCATTGTCTTGTTTAACCAACCTAGAGGTACACTTGTTGCTAATACAGATTGAGACTCCTGCACTTTTTGTTCTTGTCTGTGAAGCTGATGGTCTCAATGTGTGAAAGACACTGAAGCCTTGCACTGCCCGAGTACTTTCTGCAGATTTAAATGTCTCAGTAATGGCACAGATGTTTATATTCTCTGGAGTTAGGAGAGCTTGTCGGGTGTGGAGATTCTTGTTTAGGCTCCTAGCACTGAGCAACAACATGTTTAGGTTTCTTTGGGTTTTATTTGCTTTGTCAGTAAGCTTGTAAATTTGACATTGTCTAAGGAGGTTCTAAGGAGTGGATAATGTTTTAGCCTATATTTGGAAGCCTAGGAGGGACATGTGCAGACTACCTTTGCAAAACAACATGGCTTGATAACCATGTCTTCCCATGCTGACAAACATTGAATCCCCTTGGAAAGACTCCATAAATTAAGCCAATTAATGAAGTCAATCACCTTTTGTTCGTACTGTGGCAACATTCCTGGTGAAGATAGAATGTTACTCAATGCAAGGCACATACTTGCCTTAGACAAATATTCAGAGAGATCAACAGTGTTTCTTTTCATAAAGTCCAGGGGAGGTATGCCTCAAGGCATGGACTATGATAGAATCATACTGGTATCTGTGGTGTACTGACTTGATTGCGTGTGTAACTTGGAGGATCCTGGCTCCAGATAAGCAACTAACAGTCATCTTCTCCTCGTTCAGTCTGGTGGGCGAGGCATCTGTGTGTTGTACAATGGAGTCCCCTATGACATGAATCCTGGGTAATGTGTTTGCTTGCCTTATGGACTTTACTTTTGGAGCTCCACTGGGTGTATGCATACGTGTAGTGTTTGGTGTTGCTTTTGGTTACTGTTTTAGAAATTGCAAAGGATAGGCCTTGCTGTTTATAGGCTAAGGAGGTCTCAGAAGTTTAGGAAGATTACTTTTTAGTGCCTCAGCATAAGTTGGTCTTTCTGTGTGGTAGACACTATGTGTGCTGGATATAGTGTGTGTGTTCTTGACAACCTTGTTTGTATGCAAGATTTTTGCTGTGCATCTCTCGTATACTGTGTTTGTTTCTTTAAGGATTAAGTGGTTGTCTGTGAACATGAGACAATTGCTACATTGTCTCAGGATGCCTATATCTACCAAGCTGGCTACGGACACATTTGGGAATTACATATCTATGTTTTCTGGGCCTATGTTGGGGTGGGCTATTGTAGGTTATGGACTGGGTTACACAAAGGTCTCCTTGAGTAGTCTTTGGGGTTTGACACTAGACTAGGTTAGACTGTGCTAAGATCTGACAGCAGTGCTGCTGTTTAACATGCAAACTAGCTGCTCTGAGGTTGTTTACATACAGTGGCTTTATTTTAGCCACACACTAAGTTACAGGTTTCAGTTCTAAGTGTAGCTTTTATAGATAGAATTTACTATTTAGGCATTTCTGTCTGTACAGGACACTGCTAACCTCTTAAAGTGAGCACACCAAAAAGATTGCTTGAGAATGTAATGCTACACACAAAAATAACCTACAATCTAACTGACCAAGGTAGTGTCATGTATTAAGGACCTTTGAAGTGATTTAAATGCAAAATCAACCAATAAAACAAAAATAAAGCAGTGGCACTCTAAACAGCTAACTGAAGTGCAAAACAATAAAATAAATCTCTTATCTGTCAAGGATGGAGAAAATCAATATATATAAAAAATAGGCAGCAAACACCTTCTTGGAGAAATGAAAACAAGAAACTTTAATGCAGTAAGCTCTTTCGCATCTGAAACAAAGCTTCATCAGACTTTAAATAAAATAACAGTATAGCGAATCACATTTATATACCCTCCTAAAACATTCAATTAGTGTCAGTTAAACAATCAATTAAATCATTAACGATATCAGGGCTTCCTGGCTAAAAAGTTACTGCATACAATGTGCTCATATGCTTAGCTTATTAGCAGAGTTTATGAACTTGCTTAAACACATATAAAAACTGTTGTCATACATCTCTAATAGTAAAAACATCTATTACATAACACCCAGGACTAATATTAACCTCAAAATATATTCCTAGGAATAAATCAACTAATATCAAAGGACAAATTGCATACAATGCTTAAAAACTTACTTAAAAACACATCCTAAAATAAGATGTCTCCTATAAAAATGTGAACCTTTGAAACCTATAACTAACAAATATATGTGATATATAATAAAAATATATGTATATGAATATCAATAAAAACATACAAAAATGAATTCATGTTAAACTACAAAGCAACCTAGTATAGCTTAATGCTCTTTTCAATAGTTTAAAGGTCTGGCTAATAAAAACAGCTTCACTATTACTTTATCATTCAGCCCAAACCCTTTGTCAGCTTGCATCCTGATGATTCATTTAGTTTCCCTCATCTCAGTTAAATTTTTCAAATGACCTAGTCTGTTATTGCGATGAGCTAATCCTAGAACCAGGAACTGAAAACTATGTGTTGATCCATGGGTGAGTACATGATGTGCCAAGGCATCCCCCCTCATCTTCTTTGTTTATTGCATAAATGTGTTCTCTTACTCTCTCCCTCAAAGTACGATTAGTCTTCCCTATGTAGTAGGCTGGAGTTGTTAGCCTAGTATATACTTATGAACCTATGAACTTAATTTATTTCATCAATGGTTCATTTTCAAATTATGTGCTTGTATACTGTTTTTACAGGAAATATCATTTTAATCTTCATCAACTGTATGATAACTTTATACCTGCAAAAAGTATTTTTCTGGCTAGAGCTACACATTTTAGCACAATCACCAACATTTCCATTTACTGCAAGTACTGTGAGCAAACTCTTCATTCAACTACATTTACACCTCCTACACAAACTGTACTTTTGTTAACATCTTAGTTTTAAATGTGTCATCACGCTCAACTACTATGCCTTTCACCTTACCTTCATCATCAGCTTGCATTACATTTTTATATGTACACTCTTTTTTAAATGCAGTTTGATATCATTTGTGGAATGTATGCCACACATTTCTGTATCTGCAGATAGCTATTTCAGTCAGTTGCTTTATGTATATTTACTTCTTTTTCTTGAATCAAGTTCTTTTCCATCAGTAAGTATAAGTTATTCACATTTCTATCTCTAAATAGTGAATCACTCAGATTGCCAGACTCACAGTCTTTTTTGTTTTATATCTCAATTTATTTGTGTACGCAACAACAGTTTCATGCAGCCCCCGATTTTTTTTGTAAAAATAAATGTCTCTTAGATGGCAAATTTGTATTTGATTCATAGCATCGTTTAAACGTCTGATTTCTAGGGGTAGATCATTTTTTCATCTTCTCACAGCCCAAATGTACTATACATTTTAATAGCTTCCTGTCCTGCTATATGTAAAATAATTTGTTGCTTGCAGTTCTGTCTTTTTATACAATTCATTTGCAGTATTAAATGTCTTAAATCTTTGGCACCAAGACTTTTGGTTTTTCTACCAGGTTACCTTTCTGTTTCAGATTACAAGGAGGTATGAAAGACATTGTGGCTGTCATATTTGGGCTAGTTTTGTGCATGTTTATTTAAACACATAAATAATGATGCATGCAAACAGTAGAGGTGTCTTTCAAATATAATTTCTTCACTTTGACCAACTATATATCCATTATTTTGAAACTGAGATCTTACATTGTTTAAAAGTCATTTTTTTTCTTTTGTTTCTTTGAAGAATTATGTTTTAGTTGAACTGAGGTGGTTGCACATATGCTTATTATGGATTTTGTGTGTGGTTTTTCCTTTACTTATTTTATGCAAACACTGTTGTAAATGATTTGCTATGTGTATGTTCTTTACTTTGACACCATGAGGAGTCAATAAGCATTAACTAAACTTTAAACTATCAAAATAAGGAAGAGGGCAAGATGCAGATGATTTGAAGAGAGGTATTATTTCAGAGAGTGGCAGCAATGCCTTTCTTAAAGGGACAGTGTCCCTACAAAATGACACGGATAGATACGTAGCAGCAACAAAGAAAGACTCACCAAAAAGACATAATGTCAAGTCTACAGATTGTTAACCCAGTTTTAACAACAGGCTTGGACTCTAATATAGAAATATATATTTTCCTTACATATGGGGAACAACCATTTTGATTATTGATCTTACTGCATCAGTACACCAGTACAACAGGCCATAAGTCTTATCCTAGATAGGTAAATTCTATGAGATCACTCTATGAGAACACTGTACACCATTTTGAGGCATTTCTACTTCCCCCACTGTTATGCAGTTGTAGAGCTAGTGTACAGATATATAGTTACCTTCAACCCTTTGAAGCGGCAGCTGTTTGATGGAATTAAAAAAAAAAAAAGCTATTACAACTAATCAAAAATCAGCCAATTGCATGCAATAGCTTATTTAAGTGTGAGATCATTGTACCGTACAGATCAGGGAATATAACCTTTCCCCTCTGTAGTGCGATCTTGGAATTGATATATATAATTAGCGGGGGGCACAGCTCCTTGCAAGAAATAGATTTTTTTTAAATCTGTGTAATTTTATTTTAAATGTATTTGAATCTTTTTATTCAAACTTCTTTTAGTGATATGACAGAAGTCTGAAGTTTTGCTATGTTCTAGCATGAAGAAATGATGCATGGAAGTTCCAAATATTTCTGTAGCATTTGCATACTGAAATAAAGATGCTGTTAGGGTTAAGTGTGCTGCTGTATGTAATAAACGAAGTATACGAGTTACAGAGGAATGGAACAGACTGAACAAATAATACCAGCTTTCTTTCTTTGAGGAAGAGGATATGTGTTTTTGCTGCCACACACATACCCAGTACGGAGGTGAGATTCATATGGTACATGCATACAATGTCAATGCATGGTGTTCTTCCTAGGAATAGAGCTGTTTCCTCTATCCAAGTACTTCTTACCTTGCATAAATAAAAAAAAAAAAAAATTCCCTAACTGATAACTAAATGATGTCTCTTTCCCATGTCTTGCTTTCCATGAAAAAACAAATAGACTGTAGGAAGGAAACATCAAAAGTCAGTAGTTGAGGAAAGTGCCCTAAAGTATTTCCTATAATTTGAAAATAAAATAATTGTGCATAAGTGCATTATGATGAAATTGCATGCCTTTATATGTAGATTACTAATAACAGCTCATACTGCATTCATCATCGTTTGTACATCAGGCTGGATCTACATGAATATCTAACTGCAGGCCTGAACAATACACAGTGCCACCTGTGTTATCTGGACGTGACTTTGGCTGACTGTATTGCTTTCTGGTGCACGCAATGCCGTATGTTTTGATATTCCTTTGTAGATACTGGATAAGACCTTTTTGCAATGCTACCTATGTCATTGTGGAGCTACATGTTGAAACATACAGCTTGACTACAAGTATAAGACCTTTAGAAATGTTATTTTGTGTGAGCCATGTACCTCACATACTTATTCACTACATAACTGCGAGAAATTTTGCAAATTATGTGACAGTCTAATCTTATGGCTAGACCACATAAGTAACCACACACATTTTTACATAATAAGTACTTGATTTGCATATAAATGGAGGCCTTTTTGAATTGGAACAAGCACACCAGTCTCTTAATTTAGATGTGTTGTAGCACAATGCCTGTCTTATTGGTATTGTTATAACTGATGCCTTTTACGAGAAATTACTGTGAAATATGCAGAGTAAAAGAAGTGCATTCATTTGTGAGAAATTAAAGACTATAAAAAGCACATTCATTTTCTGATTATAACAAAGTATTTGAATAAATAAAACAATGGAATGGAGCCATATTCAGTAATTCAAACAAATGTTCTTGAATGATATTGAATTCAGTTCCACATATTAGCCTCTTCTTCTTTAAAATTAGGAAATTCAATCAGCATTCATGCAAACAAGATGGATTTCACTGCTAATATGTTCTTGAATGTGTTGTCAGTGATGTGCCCTAAAGTACCTCACAGGCTGCATCCAAATGCCTGAATGAATAAATACTCTCATATGCACACATCCATAGACTCACACACACACACACACACACACACACACACACACACACACACACACACACACACACACACACACACACACACACACACACACACAAACCCACAGACACACAAACATACATACATGCATGCATATATGCACATCTGCACACACGTACTACATGTGGACATGGATACTATGAATGAAGTCAGATTCTATGAATGAATAAAGCAGATCATGAGATAGTGTTTCACTGCCTATTGCTTTTCAGGTATACATCATCACATTATCAAATGCTCCTCAATCATTTCAGTCTTGGGTAGAGTTATTATGATAAATCAGGGTATTAACACAATAAATATTAATGTATGTATGTATGCATATATGCATGTATGTGCATATGCATATATACATGTATTTAGATTACTTTTAGCCCCAACTCGGGTACAAAGACAAGATATGCACAGAAGTCTAATACTCAGTCATGATTCAAAATTGTCTTAATAGAAGTGTTAGGGGTTGGCATAAAGGATAAGATGTTTACCTCACAGGCACGAGGTGCAGGGTTTGATTCTCACCTTCGGTAAACAACTGTTTTATGGCTAAGCATGCAATAGTCTGCTGACTGTTTGCCTAGTATTTACTTGTGAACTTACACCATGATAAATCATGATTTAGAAAGTTAGCAAGGCCGTTCTTACGTACCAGAACGGGACAGATCATCAAATGCTGGTTGACTGAAACAGCATTTGCCAAACTGAATTTACTGAATGAAATTCTGCCAAACAGGTTAAATTACAAATATCAGAAAAAATTATAGAATTGTACATGGTATTGCGAAACTTGAATTGTGATATAGGTACAACAGAGCTTACGTTTGCAATAAATACCACTCCTAGCTTCCAGTACTTGGAACGTAACCAGATTGCCAGTTTGCCATAAGTAAGTTCACTTTAGTGAATGCTGTTTTACTGAAACATTTATTAGTTGTTAGTTTATTATGTTTCCTCATAAACTCCTAAATAAAGTAACATAGCATGACTAAATGAATAAGAAAAACAAACCATCAGATTTATTTTGTTTGTTTACCCTGATAGTCTGACTGGACAGAAAATAGACCCTTTTAAGCAGATGCCTGGGGAGAAAACTCCCAGAGAATTAAAAAAATGCAAAAACATTTACAATATTTATAAAAATAATATAGTAACATAATTACAGAATTATTATAACAATAAATTAAATTACATTAAAAAGTATAGTTAAATAGAAGAAAAATTAGAGTAATAAAGAGAAAGTGGAGAAAAATAGGAAGGGATAAAATAAAAGGTAGGAAAAAAATGTAAGAATGATGAACTTACAGAAACTGGAAATGATGTTGAGAAAATTTCATTATTGTATCATCTCAGGTATAAGTCATGAAGATTTTAAATATAAGATCTGAAAGTTTGTGTTTAAAAGTGTTTACCAGGATATAAGCACTTTTGTAAGCAAGTATTTGATAAGAATTCTTTTAATTTTGATTTGAATAGAGTAAGGGAGTCAGTTTGTCTATCTGTGTAAGGTATATTGTTTCATTGTTTTTAAACACAGTTAGACTAAAGAGTGCAACCAGCTGTGCTGTTGGATTTAAGTATAGTGAGAACTGATGTATCTGAAGGGTGACTAGCTGGCCAATATGTTGAAGACTAGGACATTTGTTTGGAAAGTTAAATATTTTATATGTAGTTAATGTTTGTATGTAAGTATCAGTATAGGATTACTCTTGTTTGTTTCTTTCGGCTTTTCCCGGTTAGGGGTCGCCACAGCGGAACTCCGGTCCGCTAATGATTGGCAGTAGATTTTTACGTGCTGGCTTGCCGGGCCTAACGCACAACCTTCAATGAAGGAATGCCCATTCATGCATGTCGACACACAGAAGGCGCTCTAACTGAGAATCGAACGGGCAACGTCTAGCTGTGAGGCGACAATGCTACCACAGCACCACCACTGCAGTATAAGCATCTTAAATGTTTGAGAGTGGTACAGTGGTTGAAAAGTTTAAACAGCAGGGTTCTGGTTAAAGCTTTAAAAGCTGACCTAACTAAATGAGACAGGCAACAAGTATTTTATATATGTGTATATACAAACAAGAAATATGTATACATCATGACAGCTTAAAAATACAAAAGAGCAAACATCGAACAAGAAAGAAAACACAGTGAATGCAGAAAAACACTGAAATACTACTGGTAGGAAATCACAAAGCACCGAATAGTTATCTTGCACTAAAAAAACCCAGCATATGCCTCTGCCACAAAACTCAGATTAATCATTGTCTGAATAGCGACTGCTGGGGAAATGGGTTTTTAGAAATGTAGTATGCAGGCAGGAAAACGGTTAGGGTTATAGGGTTAGTACATTTGAGTAAAGTTGCCCCCCGACCATCTTACCTATGTGTGTTAAGCCCAACCCTATCACGTCTCCTGCCCCTAACCCTCTCCCTTCATATTACCTTACAAAAACCCCTTTCCCTAACAGTACCACTACACAAAACAGGTAAAAGCACACATATACACTTCATACACACCACTGCAGAAGCACTACACTATCACCTGACCTAACCCTTATTCTGACCCTATCCCACAAACATTCATACAACCAGTAAAAACACACACACACACACACACACACACACACACACACACACACACACACACACACACACACACACACACACACACACACACACACACACACACACACACACACACACACACACACACACACACCGGTGTAATCCCTTACCTAACCCATATTCTAACCATAAATGCTAAAATCCTATTTACCTGCATGAAGCATATCTCTCTCAACATAGAACAAGTTGATGACCTGAATATGACAATCTACAAATGCCAATAAATGGAACATTCAAATAAAAGTGTCAGCATTTTATTTTGTCAATAAAGTAAGTATGCAGCAAAGTATAAAGCACCCGTATCTATAGTTGTATGGTACACATGTAATGTTTGAGTGTGTGTGTGTGTGTGTGTGTGTGTGTGTGTGTGTGTGTATGTATATATATATATATATATATATATATATATATATATATATATATATATATGAATATGGATAAACTTCACAAGCTCGAAGTTTCAAAACTTCGAACCACAAATGGTTGAGACCATAAAATTGAAGTTTTGAGACTTTAAAATTGTAATAAAAAAAATAAAAACAAAAAAATTTTTTTAACATTTTTGCAGGGGGGCAAGCCCTCCTACACCCCTCATGCCCCCTGCTAAATAAATATACCACCTCTGAGACTGCAGTATACCGAGGAAAACTGTAACTTTCCTGTTCCATGCTGTACGGTGATCTCCATTCAAAATGTTTGAAGTTTCAAAACTTCAATCTTATGGACTTGACCATTTGCAGTTCGAAGTTTTGAAACTTCAAGCTTGTGAAGGGAATCCATGAATAAATATCTATATCTATATATATATCTATATATATATCTATATATATATATATATATATATATATATATATACATATATATATATATACATACATATATTTTCTTTTTCTTTCGTCTGTTCCCATTAGGGGTCGCCACAGCAGATCATCTGTTTCCATTTCTTCCTGTCCTCTGCATCTTGCTTTGTCACACCAACTATCTGTATGTCCTTTCTCAGCACATCCATAAACCTTACCTTAGGCCTTCCTCTTTTCCTCTTACCTGGCAGCTTCATCCTTAGCATCCTTTTCCCAATATACCCAGCATCCCTCTTCAGAACATGTCCAAACCAATGCAATCTCACCTCTCTGGCTTTGTCTCCAAACCATCCAACCTGGGCTGATATTCAAATATACTTATTCCTAATTCTGTCTACCCTCGTCACACCCAGTGCAAATCTTAACATCTTTAACTCTGCCACATCCAGCTCTGACTCCTGCCTTTTTGTCAATGCCACTGTCTCCGACCCATATAATATAGCTGGTCTCACTACCCTCTTGTAGACCTTCTCTTTCACTCTTACTGTGTGTATATATATATATATATATATATATATATATATATATATATATATCTATATACACAAACCACACACACACACACACACACACACACACACACACACACATACACACATACAAAATATAATATGTGTGTGTGTGTGTGTGTGTGTGTGTGTGTTTGTACGTGTGTGTGTAAGTGTATGTATATCTATTTAGATAGAAGTTTGGAAAATTGCATTTGGATGAATTCCACAACACAGGAACTGAATGGTTGAAAATGAAAAATCATTTTCTCCAGTTTTCAGCCATTTAGTTTCAATGTTTTGTAATCAAATAACTTTCAAGGAAATAAAGTGTACCCACTCTGCACCACCTTACTAATGAATGGTAACCCTAACCTTGTCCATGCCCCTAACCCCAACCTTATACTTTACCTTAAAAAACTCAGATACAAAACATATACAGCACCACACATTCACAACACTAAATCTATCCTCTTATCTAGGCCTTACTCTAATCTCAACTTACAAACACTTGCATATGTGAGCGAGCGAGTGTGCATGCACACACACATACACACACACACACACACACACACACACACACACACACACACGACACACGCACATACACTCACACACACACACACACACACACACACACACACACACACACACACACACACACACACACACACACACACACACACACACACACACACATACACACACACATACACGCACACACACACACACACACACACACGCACACTTATTCCCTAATGCTGAAGCCTTCAGTATATCTAAAAGTTTTGACACTGAAATACAAACCCACACTTACCTTACTCATACTCATGTGATCTTCGTTCTTTTGACATCTTCAGTAATTAACAATGAAAACTCTCAACATATTTCTCCAATCACTTGTTCTGCTGACACATGCAGATTCAGTAGAGTGAATGGTACCCGTGTGTGTGTGTGTGTGTGTGTGTGTGTGTGTGTGTGTGTGTGTAAACAAAAATAATCTCCAAACCTTGCTTGTTCATATAGGAAGCTAACTTTCACAAAAACAAAAATAGTAATAAGAAAAGAAAACAAGAAACTGCTGATTTTTTGCAAACAAGTACACTATTTGCTGAAATAAACTACTGTCACAATATAAGTGCTTTTGTGCTTGAAAAGGATTCTGAGCTACTTCACAGGACTCATCAACTCCAAATGGCCTACCCATACTCCCATTGGTCACTACTTACATAGGTCAGCCTTCCCATTGGCTGGTTTAGTACCACATATTGATGGGGCTAGCTGGATCCCCTTTAGTGTTTCCAGGGATATGGTTGTCCAACACATCATCTACTTTGCCATCCTCAATCCCAATTTGGTGCTGGTTTTGGCCTGCCTTTTGTTGATTGTAGCACTATTTTTAAACCCAGCAGTTGGCTGAGTTGTATTCTGTCTACAGTACTGATTGGAGTGTCTGTCGTCTCACTTTGGCTAGCCATCCTTAACTCCCCATTGGGCTTATTTTTTCTTCACTGGCAATTTCTTCACTTTTTTCAGTTTCCTTTTTTTTTCAATAATTTTTATTTTCATTTTGCATTTATAAAAGACACACAAAATTTTCATATTTACAACATGACCATAACAGAAAGTTATACATTGTAGTCAATATAGAAACATGAAGGGCATATGACAAACCTATTTACACTATATACATAGATGCTTTCTCAAACAAGCTTAAACAAAATAAAGACAACACATACATTAATGTTTGCAATACCCTATTTTGTTGTGAGTGAGTTTGTGGGTATATTGCTAGGTTCCCTTATAACACGTTACTCTATAGTGTGCATGATGTTTTATGCTAATATGATATTAAAGGTCTGTTCCCAAGTTGCTCGAGTTTTGCTGTTTTTGTTTCTTTTATCCATTACTATTTTGTGAGCTAATAGATGTTTAACACTTTTTTCAGTTTCCTGAGTGTTTCATCCTTAAAGTATACACCCTTTGTTTTTCTGTCATTAGTGTGCTACCTGAAGCCCCGCTATAATCAGGTATATGATTTATTGAACCTTCTTTTAAAAAAAATGTATTGTATCATTTATCCACCAGATTAAAGTCTGCTCATCCTGTTCCATACCCTACTTACTGACCAGATATAAGACTCCAGTTTCTGCCCATATCTTCACTGGTACAGATGCAGAAGGTTTGTTTTTCAAGGGGATCCATTTTTCCCCAGTCAGTTTCTGGCCAATCCCTCTGCTTTGAACTTAGGTACATGTCCATGAACAGAGTACAAGGCTTAACCTGCATATGCATTTCATTGCTCTCATCTCTGCTCACCTCCCATCACTTACTCAACATCTGTCTGTTTTTCCCCCTAAATTTTCCACCAAAAGTCATCTAATTGTTTTAGCTATTTACTTCTCCCAAATAGCAGAATAATAATCTTCCTTGACAAAATGTTTAGCAAGGATGGAAACCGGAAAAGGTAGTGGTCCAGCAATACAGTGGACAGAGGTAAGACTGGTTAAGTTTTCTGCTAGATTTATTAGTAAATTCATTCATTCACTCATTGTCTCGGTACTTACATAATTCCAGTTTGGGGTCACAGCAAAGCAAGTCTATCCTGGCATTCACTGGATGCAAGGAGGAGCAAGTCACCAAGCCATCACAGCACACAAAAAGACAGACAGACAGACAGACAGACACACACACACACACACACACACACACACACACACACACCCCCACACACACACACACATGCATAGGCACCTAATTATCATGTGACACACACATGTATAGGAAATTATGGGAATGCCAATTCACCTATGGCACATCAAAAAAACATTGAGAATAAGGTTATACCCTGAGCTGTATAAATTTTGAGTTCTCAGAAAGGTAGATGTCCCTTGTATTGGCAGTATGCAAAATAAAAAGTGCTGTGGTATTTTAATTTCTACTCACTTTGCTTGGTGAGGGGAACTTTACAGGTTGCTCTTTTTAGCACTAGATTAAACTACTTATGGCAGGAGACAAGCTGGATACCACCACCTCTTCTAGATTGGTAGGCCACATGGTCAGCCAGTATTGATATAGGAATATTCTCAGACAATAATTATACCTTTCCACTGGAGCACTGTTGTTTGAGAGATCAGAAACATAGAACTTTGTCCAAGAGGATTTTTGTAGTCCAAGGAGCATAGATGATTATATGTATCTGTGTGGATATGTATGTGTGTTCTGTTTTAAACTGGAAAATAAAGTTTGAAGTTACTGTGGAATCTTAATGCAGTTTTGATCAGGATGAATGCTACAATGTTTCACTGATTTAAGCCAAGGGCCTTTAGGCTTCTGAAGCTGTAAACAGGGAATCTGTCAAAAATAATTCTTAAAAGTGACATGAGTTAACTACAGTTGGGGAAGCTCGTATTTACTAAGAAAGAAGAGTAAACAAACATCTTAGATGGTGAGATGTGTGTATACTGAGTGCTAAAAGCACTGGCTAAAGGGACTAAACAAATGTTTGAATGTAAACAGAATATGATTAAGCAGCAAATCAACAGCAGTGCCCCAGTACTGATTTGTGTACTTGTTTCTGATCCAAATGTTGGATACTCTATGCTACATAATAAATAAATATGGCAAGTGACACAGGATGTAGATTTTAAACATATAGAACTAACTATTCTTAAACTTTATCATTTAGTGGTATTAAAACACATTTCAAATATTAAAAATCCTATAAAAGGAAATAAAAGGAAATAGCCATTTAGAAGGATGTTTCCCAAATTTGTCAAATAAAAGTTCGGGTACTGCTGCTTCACATACTGATATTTAATCTGGCTTTAAGCTGTGTTCTTATGAAGAAGAATATTTGAGTTATGCTACAAACATTTTTAAGATGCTAGTAGCTAAGTAGAACACAGTCTTTTGTGCAAAAAATGTCAAGCTGTAATGGTGATACAGAAAACTATCCCTAGGATTTAAAAAGACTGCAGTTGTGACTGCAGCCAGCCATCTTCTGTTTGCTGTGCCTGTGCGATGAGCACCACCGATATTTTTTAACAATGAATGTGAGCAGGCAAGTGTGTGCGATGAGCACTGTATTAAATCTCCTGCCCATGGCTGCCACAAGGTCTGCAGGGAGTGTGTGTAGGAGTATGGTGCAGCTGTAAGGAAGTAATAGCAGCAATAGAGCTCATCCTTCACGCTCGAGCATCGCAGGTGCTCAGCATGATCTCATGCGCACAGCTGCAGCAAGGAAAGAAATTATGTGGCAGCTTTACAGTGTCATGAGCGTGTGTGCTGATCTGTTGTCCGACCCACTAAAAATATTTACAGAAAGGATAACTTTTGGAAGGCAGTAAGGAAATTAAGATGAAGCTAGGAAGGTGCAGTAGATACAATGGCCACACAAACAAACATATGAAATAAACAAGACTGCAAAGGGAGGTGGATCCACAATGGAGATGGAGCATCAGACAGACAGAGGTAAGACAGTGGTGCTGCTGGGGATGAAGGTGTGTGTGGCAGCTGGGGACACCACTCATTGTGATGCTGCTGCTGCTGGTGATGTAACCACTGGTGGTAGTATCACATGGCTAGGTGGTGATAGGTGGTCTGGTCTGGATGCCACAGTATATCAATGTCAAATTACTGAAGATAAAAAAACACAAAACAGCACATACATGGGTGAGGGAGAAAAAAGTTCAGATATGCAGATACAACTTCAGCAGAGTCTGACCACTTTACCTGCACTGTAATGCAAATGTCAGGAAACAACCACCCTATTTTAACAATGATGTGACTATATACAAGTACTACTGGATTTGTACTCAAACCCTTTATCACTTTGAAATGGAATGCATTTCATTTACAGACTGAGTTACAGCAGCAGTAAGACAAAAGGCTTCAGGGGAAACACAAAGCAGCTGGGCATCAGATACATGTAGAATAAAAGAGTCAAAAGCATATAACCCTGAGAGGTTTTGATTCTGCAACCTTCATCACTTTAATTGTATAAAGCACTTAATTTACAGGATGAGCAGTAGTAAGACAAAAGGTTTCAGGGAAACACAAAGCAGTTGGGTGGCAGACATTTGCAGAATGAAAGACTAAGAGCTTCAAAAATGACACCACCTTTTGGGACTAATTCCAAGCACAGGCATAGTTGGCAGTAATACTTTACAAGATGAAGCCATCAGATCACGTCTGCCATGCCCTGTGTTGTTGTATGTACCCTTTGCTGCACAATGATGCTCAGCTCATCTGCATGGCTGGTGTTGGCCAAGGCCAAAATACCTACTGCATGATCGTGGTTGTAGTCAATAACTGCAGCTATGAAACATGGCAGCCTAGCTCCTTGCTGTATAAGGAGCAGTGTAGGTGCTTGCCAGTTGTACATGAGCTTTTTTGTTGCTTTACACAACCTACCGCACACAGTAGGAGTGCAAAATATTACTGCATGGACATCTATTTTTTGCCAGACGAAATGAAGGCAATAAAAGTATAAGAAAAAATGAAAAGGAAAAGCAAGCAGAGGGTCGAACAGAAGTGCAGCAACTAAAGAATGAGCATGATGGAGGTGGGGAAGATGGTTTAAATATATTTGTAGCCATTTTTCATGCATATAAAGAAGTAAGTTGGGAAAATAAGTTGGGAAAGGAAGTAAGGAACTTAAGAGGATTAAGTAGCAGTGGAAGAAAGACAAGACTGACAGGGTGTGTGTCAACACAATGAGGGAGAAGGAACACAATGGTGAAGGAGGAAGTAGGCAAACAGAGGGAAGACAATATTGAGGGGAAGATTTAACAACCAACAGGCGTGGCATTGACACAAAAGGAAGGGGGGCAGCAAGATGAGGGATAGAGTGAGGAGTTCACAGCTGAAATCTCTCCCAGCTATGACTCAGTGGGAGATTACTCACCACCCTGGCTGCTGCCACCACTGTGCCCTGCCTCAGATGGTGGAGACAGTGCTGGACAAAGACACAATTCAATGAGTCACTGGAGGAGGTTCAGGATCTGAACAATTTGGGCATCCAACCCCTTGTTGATAATTTTCCCCACAATGTCTTCCATTTGCTGATGAACAACAAAGGTGTCACATCCACTGTCACTACTACTGATGAGTACGACAGTCTCAGCACCCAGTACTGGGCTACATGTAGGGGGTGGTGTGGGTAGTGCAGGAGGTGCAGGCAGGGACCCAGATGTGCTGAGTACTTCTGGTGGTGGTGGCTGTAGTGGCACTGCTGCTGCCCCCTGTGGGGAGCTGTCAGGCCTTGTCTGAGGGACTGATGCAGGTCCTGATGTTGTTGCAGATAACAGTAAAATAAATGGGGACAAAATAATAAACAAAATAAATGTATGTAATAGCAAGGATAGCAACAAAAGGGGTGCAGAGAGAGAAATCCAAACATGGTGAAAATATACAACTGATGTGTACTTGTCATATAATTTAGTTACACCTAATATACATAAATGAACAACAAATTCACCTCTCAAGATAACACTGTTACAACTGACAGGTGAGAGAGGGGCCTGAACCCACAGCCATCAGCAACTGCATTCAAAAAAGGCAAAGGATTAATGTGATGAACTGCCTGGACAATGTAAATGGGCCTGTAGTCCAAGACACAGTAAAGGGATGTCTGAGATAAATGAGCATATACAAAGATACAAGGAAAGAGTGCTACTCAGATGTACCTTTCACTCACAGGTTTTAAGTGAAGGAAACAAATATATTGAAAAAGACTGCTCATGGCACAGATGCCTACCCACCCAAAAATGTTGCTCATACATATTCCCCACATCTAATGTAGTAATTAGTATAATAAGATGAAAACATCAACTGAGGCATTGTAATAACACAAACTGGGTTATGAAACTGAACTTGCAGGCATCCTCACAATGTTGGGGCACAGCCTTAACATTCTGACCCACTTGTCCAGGTAAATGGCAAGATGCATTCAAGCATTCATACTGGTACCTTTGACATATGCCAGTTATCACAAAAGTTAGAAAGGTATACTGTTTGAAAATGAATGTCTAGTACACTTAATATTAAAAGCTGTACATTCTGAAGCAAGCATATTATAGCAATAACCCACGCCTGGGTGTGGGTAATGCTGGATTTACCCACAGCTGGCGTGGTTTGGTCACGAGGGCGAAGCCCAAGGGACCAAACAAAGTCAACCGTGGGTAAATCCAGCATTACCCACACCCAGAAGTGGATTATTGCTATTATACAATGACATTAATTTCTCTCTACTTTCACTGGCTTATGTGAGTAATCACAAAACCATCACTTTTGAAATCCCACCCCTTCAATTATTTAAATTTATTGGCCATCCTACAGTATTTCATAGTACCAAAATACAAAAGTAACCACCCCTTTCAGTCCATCTTGCTGTTTTAAAAATAGTAACTCTCCACTAAACCTTAACTTTTTAAACAAGTAAAACTCAAGTTACCTACTTTCATATCTAACTTCTCTAGTGCACACTGCAGAGTGCATTCTTTTCAATCTTACCTTTAAGCATCCCTGTTACTAGCACTTTCTCTAATACCTAAAAAGATCATCTCTACTTGACTCCAAGTAGACTATTCTCTATCTGTTAAACCTAGCACTTGCTCCTACAGTACTTATTACCTTGATACGGCACTCTTATAGATAGCACCCCAAAAGGCAAAACCCCATTTCTCGGTCACCCACATCCCCGGAATCTCTTTTAAAGTTTGTTTGTCTAGTCCTTCTAGCATGTCGAGGGATCAGTTGCTAGTGTCCTCTCCTGCTCAGCTGGTGAACCTGGGAATATTGAGGCAATGTTACAATTGCCTCATGTACCTGAACAACCCTCTCCTCCTCCCACAAAACACAAATACATGCGAGAGATGCAACTATACGCCAAACTGGAGGCTGAGCTCTCTCAACATAGGACTGGCAAGACCAGTCAGGAGGAGAAGGTTACCACACACACTATAGACCCAGTCTCACATAGTACCATCACAACCTCAAATCATACACATAAACACACAAAGACATACTCGGCTCTGATCAAAAATCTACCAAAACAGCAGAGGCCACCAAAGCAGACACCCAAACAACCACCACCTCAGAACACAACACCTGCAACACATAGACCTCACAGTCAGAGTGTCAAACAGTCACAGCCCTTAAGGCCAAACACAATGCCAGACACACTAGTCATTGGTGACTCCATAGTCAGACACACTGGCGTCCCGCTCACCAGACTGAGTAAGGAGAAGGTCACAGTAAGCTGCCTGTCGGGTGCTAGAATCCGCCACATAACGCAAGCACTCAGGTCTCTCAACAGCAGGTACAAATACGACTCAGTCATTGTCCACGCTGGTGTAAGCGACCTGAGGCGTACCTCCTTGGACTACATGAAAAGAGACATTGAGGAGCTCTCTGATTATGTAGCCCAGGCAGGTATGACCCTGACCTTGAGCAGTATCCTACCTTCACCAAGAATGATGCCACAATACAGAGATAAGATGATCAGCTTTAACAATTGGCTTAAACTCTGGTGTCATTCAAAGGGGATCCAATGTCTGTCTGCCTGGGATGACATGCTGGACAAGCCACGCTGCCAGGGCGGCTTGCACCTGTCACCCTGGGATTCGGATATTGGCAAAGGCTCTTGCCACCCCATAGTGCCTTTTTAGGCAAGGCTCAAATTCTAAACCTACCACCCTAGAACACAAAAAGGAAAAAACTAAGGGTAATGCTGCTCAATGCCAGAAGTCTAAATCTCAAAATGCACTTTCGAGGCCCTTCTCAGTATGGAGAACATCGATGTCTGTGCAGTGACAGAAACCTGGTTCAAGGCTCCTGAGAGCACCCCAGCACTATCAGGTTTTACCTCTTATCATGCGTTCCGGCCCCAAAATCCGGACAATACCAAGAAAGGAGGGTATCCATATTCATCAAAGACACCCACACCTCAAGACTGGTGGCAGCACAATGCATCGGAGACCATCCAGGTGCAATTAACCATAGGCAAGACTGCTCTGCAAATTGTAGCATGTTACAGGCCACCCTCACAAACTCAGGAACCTCACATGGCCTTCCTGAAAACACTAGAGGGATAAATGTATCACCAAACACCATCATACTAGGTGACTTCAATTACCCTAATATAGACTGGGAACACTACTCAAGCCCAAACACCTAGCCCAAAAGTTCCTGGAATTCATAAACTCAAATGCCATGGAACAACTAGTCACCATCCCCACAAGAGGAGAAAACATACTTGATCTCATCATCACGAACATGGGAGCACAATGTTCAACACCGAAGTATACCCCTCACTGGTGAGATCAGATCACAAACTAATCTCGCTGGAGGTCCTCATCCCACCCCACCTGAAATAAAAAGACCACAGTAAAGAACTTCTGAAAGCCGACTTCACACTTCTAAAGACTAGTGTGGTCTCCTTTAAGGCCCCGAGGCAGTGGAAAACAGTACTCAAGCAGCTGAATCACTTACAAATGCCTTCTACCAGCACCTGCAGGACTGCATGGATAAGGCAATCCCAAGCAAAACAAAGACTCTTTGTACCAAAGGCAAGCGTCCAGTCTGGTGGACCCCAGCCATAAACAAACTCTACAACAAAAGGAGGAAGCTACTACAAGATAGAGCAAAATCCTTAAAAGGTAAGACACCCTTGATCACTATAAGTAAAAACTAAGAGCTCTCATAAAATCATCCAAAGCAAATTTTGAGAGAAAAATAGCTAAAGACTCAAAGACAATCATAAGGCCTTCTTTAGCTATGTTAGAAACCTGGGAGGAACCTCCCAGTTATGCTCAGAACTAGTTCAAAATGATGTGAAGATTACTGATCCTACAGACATTGCCAACATACTGGCTGACAGGTTCAGTGCAAACTCCCCTCCCCAAAAGGAGAGATATCTGTACCAAGCGATTGCAGCCCCAAACATCTCCAACGCCCAAGTGAGAACTGCTCTCTCCAAAGCAAAAAACACAGCATCCATGGGACCTGATGGTGTCCCCGGCTGTGTGCTCCACGAACTCAACGAGGAATTAAACCCACAGCTAGGACAGCTGTTTAATCATAGTCTTACCTCTGGATACGTACCCAGGGATTGGCGCACTGCAACTGTGGTCCCACTTCACAAAGGCGGTGCCTCCACCGACCCTGGAAATTACCGGCCCATTAGCTTGACAAGCCTTATCTGCAAAGCCATGGAGAGGATCATAATGGACCTCATAAATAAAGACATAGGGAATTTGCAGACTTTGGATCCATCCCAGTTTGGCTTTGTCAAAGGCAGATCATGCCTTCTAAACTTGGTTGACTTTTGAAACAGTCACCAAAGCCATTGATGAGGGAAAGGCAGTCCATATAGCCTACCTCGATCTGGCGAAGGCCTTCGATACAATACCCTACTCGGGTATCATTGAAAAACTCATCAGCTTAAATGTTAACCCATACATCACAAGATGGGTTGCAAACTGGCTGAGTGACAGAACCCACAGGGTCAGAGTTGCTGGCGCCATGTCAGACTCAAAGCCTGTCACAAGTGGTGTACCACAGGGCTCAGTCCTGGGCCCACTCTTGTTTGGCATCTACTTTTCCAGTACAAGCAAACACAGGAGGGTTATGGCTGACAAAGTTTGCAGATGACTGCAAACTGGGCCATAGTAGAAAACACATCTGACACAGATATCCTTCAGAAGGGTCTCACAGAAACGGATAACTGGTGCCAGAGCCATGGCCTAAAGTTAAATGCCAAAAATGCATAGTCATACCCTTCGGGAAAAACAAGGTTACCCCTAGCTACCAAATAGGTGGCAATCCACTGAGCATAGAAGAAGTTATCAGAGACCTGGGGACCCAGGTTGATAGTAGTCTGTCATTCGACACCCATGTAGCTAAAGTAGTTAGGAAGACCTTCTACATTGCCCACCTTATCATGAAGGGATTCTCATCTAGATCAAGGAGGTCATAGTCTCCCTATACTCATCACTCATCAGACCAATGATTGAGTACAATGCCCCATTCGGAATGTATCTGACCCGACACTTGCAGCAGCTGAAGAGGCCACAAAAGTTCCTCACCAAAAGGATAAAGGGTCTCAAACATCTGTCCTATGCTGCCCGACTGAAAGAACTCCAGCTCTATTCAGTCGCTTACCTGCTCAGAGGTGACCTTTGCCTAACATACAAGGCCATGTCAAACCCAGATTTGATGAATATGCTTCACCTCAAAAAATCTAGATCCGTCAGAGCCACAAGGGCAGGAAACTTAAACCTCGACACGGCTATTAATAGGACGCTGGAGGGATAGATTCATCACCCAAAGACTCCCTATGCTGTGGAATAAAATCCCGGTATATGTGAGGCAGAGCACCTCGCTGGCCTTGTTCAAGAGAAATCTTGACCAATGGATGGGAGATCGCAGATATACCCCAGGGATTACCTCAGTGTCACTGCTCAACAGAGGCACAGCAAAATAATGGGTATAGTTCCCCATACTAAAGGGGTGGCGTAAGCCACAAAACTATGGGCTAGGCTTGTAAATGCCCTCGGGCAGATAGCCTAGTATGAACCTATGAACCTATTAGTTAAGAAAAAAAATAATTACTTTTCTTAAATAATGGCATTGTATAATGCCTCCTTGCTGCCCTTCCACAGCTGTCTGGTATTCTGTGGCAGTTCTGATGTACTACGCATGCGTATGCCTACGCAGTACATCAGAGCTGTGGGCAAAAGCAACGGGGAAAGCAAGATCTCTGTTGCTTTTTACAAACTGTTTTGCAATGTTAAATGGGTTTAACATAGCGAGACAGCTTTAAAAAAAAGCAACAGAGTCTCCGTTGCTTTTTTTAAAGCTGTCTCGCCATGTTAAACCCATTTAACATAGCGAGACAGTTTTGAAAAAAGCAATGGATAAAGCAAGATCTCCGTTGCTTTTTACAAACTGTCTCGCTATGTTAAGCGAGTTTAACATAGCGAGACAGCTTTAAAAAAAGCAACGGAGAAAGCAAGATCTCTGTTGCTTTTTAAAGTGTCTTGCTATGTTAAATGGGTTTAACATAGCGAGACAGCTTTAAGAAAAGCAACGGAGATGCTCCATTGCTTTTTTTAAAAGCTGTCTTGCTATGTTAAACTCATTTAACATAGCGAAACAAGCTGTAAACAGCAATGGAGATCTTGCGTTCTCCGTTGCTGTAAAAAAAAGAAAAGAATTATACTAATGGAAAAAGTCCGGGAGACCGGACCTTTTTCCATTACTATAACTCCGATTTACAATGTGCACGCTGACCAATCAGCATGCACGTTTTGGAATATTAATGGGGGGGCCATGGTATAATCACCCTGTTGATCTCCAATTACCTCATGTGCAGCTACCTATTCACTTTAATTTCTTCGGGGGCTATGTAGAGAAAAAGTGCACTGTGTAATATCTATGGATGATACTCAGTGGCAGGTTATATGTGTCGCTAAGATATGTTCTACTTAGAGTAAATAGGTGGTACCTGCTGTTTTACTTCATCCTTTCATCAGCCTAGGAAGTCAGGATTGCAGTGCTTCATGGCACTGGAATTGTGGCAGCACTGTTCCCAAATGTGTAGGACACCAGTGGCATAGGTGACAGCCTGGGCTAAGCTATTCCAGATTTCAGTCTTATACTGATGTCCTTGATTACCCTCCTGCAGAAGCCTCTTTCTGTAATCCTTATAAAGGAGGGAGAGAAATGTTTTTGACTTGTCCATATACCACCTCTCCTCTCCTTCTCCAGCCATGATGTCTCACCTTGAATAATCTCAGTGACAAATAGCAGAAAATTGGCAACCAAAGCAAGTCTTGAGTGTCCTATATGTTGCTCACTGATTAGCATAAAGGGGCACCTCATTTAAGCAGCATATGGAATGTTAGGATAATCAATTTACTTAAGTCTCCTTGATGCTGAACACATGCATGCTTTGGGCAGCACTGGACATATGCAGTTCATGACACACCTCTAGGGGATCTATATATAGATATATATATATATATATATATATATATATATATATATATATATATATATATGTATATATATATATATATATATATATATATATACAAATCTGTCTATAGTGCCTGATTTGTTGCCAGCATACACAAGAATACAGGACTGCCATGTTTCACCCCTTAAAGTGCCATTGTGAACTATAATAAAACATCACCTGCATTATCCTAGCCTGCCATGAAACAGGAAAAGCAAAAGCACACTGATGACTATGGTACTTCTCTGATGTGGAGAATGAGGTGATACTCCACACTGTCTGTCTCCAAGGATGATGTCTCCCTGGCCTGCAAACAATGACCAGTCCTGCCATGACCATTCCTGGGAAGATGTTGTAGCAGAAATGAAAGTTGTTGGTGGCCACAACCACAGATATAAAGTGGTGTGCCACAAGATTAGTGATATCATATGTACTGCCCAACAAAGAGCTCAACTCCTGGCACAGGAAGATAGGTCAACAGGTGGGGGGAGGGCATCGAGATGATGGAGCAATTCCTGCCTCCCTCAGATGTAGTAGCACCTGAACAGAGACCCACGGTATGGTGCTAGATGTTGAAGCACAGCTTTTTCCAGCAACAGAGATGATCGACTGGAGATTCTGGAGATATGTAGATCTCTTTCTGTGTAATAATAGTTGTAAGTCCTCTGCACCCCTCAGTTACTGTCCAGATTATTAAAGCTGTTTCATATAGGGCATACAGGTATAGCAGGGTTTCACTCTTCACAGCCATCTTCACAAGTTATATAGTTAAAGTATTTATTACTATAATGTTAATAGTTATAAAACTCAGTTTCATTTATACTTCTGGTGATGGATCATACCTGCATAGGATATTTCATGCTTTGGTGTATTCACAAGTTATTCTTTATCCAGCACCAGCACTGTGGGACAGCCCCCACCTAATATTGGAGGATATGCAGCCTCAGATAATGATGAGAGGGATGAACTGGCACAGTCAGGGAGTACAGAGTGTGTGTTGGACACAGGGAATGTGACCACTGCATCCCCAGCACAGAACATGAACACAGCCTGTACTCTTTGGATACGTACACTACCCACACCTCAAAGGGAGGACAAGTTAATGGGGACACTATCGGTCAGGATGCTGGCCCTTAGCAGACAGATATCAGACTCTGCCTCTAGCACTCCTAACACCCATAGGCAGAGTAGTTCACACCAAGGTGGGAGGGGTAATGATGCAAGCTGGAGACATAGTTACTGCCCTCCATTGAGGATGGTGTTTCAGTGGGTGCAACACAGTGTATGTGCAAGGCCATCATGGAGGCTCAGGCTAGAACCACCACAGCCATGAAAAGTTAGTGAGGGTGATGCAAGGTATGTATGATGACCTATGGAGTGAATGTCCTTTACATGTGATTTATTTTAGTTATTTATTTTATTTTATTTTACATTTGTTTAAAGGGAAGGTCTGACAGGGTGCAAGCCCATTTTCAGTGGAGACCCAGGGAGAAAAGCTCCATTGGTCAGAGACATAAATCACAATGTAATAACAAAGTTCTAAAATTACAAGAAGGTTCACAATTATACAGTTAGGGTAGTAACATGCATAATCATTTAGTATAGAATTTTGGTTAATTACATACAAGAATATTATATTCAGAGGAGTACATATACATGCATATAACAGAGAAACTGCCTATGGTATAATGTTAGAGTTTGGTCAAGGAGCTAGAGGGATTAGTTAAGTAGATAGGTGGGTTAGACTAGGGGTGGCTAGCCAGGAGGAAGGGAATGAGTTGGGGGGGGGGTAGGTAGGATACAGATAAGCCTGAGTATTGAGAAGAGTTGGAGAGGATGTGTTGTTGGCCAAGGTGTGGAGGGAGGAGAGTAATGGGTTTGGGGAAGTTGGCCAGGGCAGATACAATAGCAGATCCAGTTGTTTGTTAGGTATTCTTTTAGGAGTTTTTTTTTTAAATTGGGGTGGCTGAAAGTGTCAACAATATGTTGCAGAACAGAGTTCCAGATCTTGGAAATATAGTTAGAATAGATGGAGTCTCCAGCCTTCTTGCTGCTTTTAATGACATTTAGGAGGGGTTTATGACAGGATCAGATTTGTCTATTTGTGGAGTATGGAAGAAGAATGTGTTGTAGTCCAGGTTTTTTTCTGGTTGATATACAATTCTATGGGCAGAGATGAGTTGAGTATAGGTTAATAGTGGGGAAGTTCTAACTAGTTTAGTTGTTGTAGGGCAGAGCAGTGGTGGGATCTGTGTAGGGAATTAGTGGCAAGTTTTGCTATTTTGTTGTAGCAGGAGTTAAGTTTAGTGAGGTAAGATTTGCTTAGGTTAGTGAATATAGGGAAGGCATAGAGTAGTGTGGATAGGAGATGAGTTTTTGCTATGTCTTGTAGGGTGTGATTAGTGAGAAAACGCTTGATTCTATAAAGGGAGCCTAGTTTGATGTGAGTCTTTTTAATGGTCCGAGCTAGGTGTAGGTAAAATTTCATTTTATTATCGATTATAACAGCTAGTAACTTTGTTTGGGAGAAGGCTGATATAGTGGTGTTGTTTGTGGAGTGTATCTGAAAACTTGTAGGCGTGTTGGGTGTTTTGGTTGGATGGAAGAGCATAAGTTTGGTTTTGGATGGATTCAGTATAAGTTTGGCTTCAGCTAGCAAGGTTTCTACTTCAGGGAAGGACTGTTGAATGTTTATTTCTAATTGTTTTAGAGAGGACCCAGTACAGATGAGGGTAGAGTCATCTGCACATTGGATGACTGAGGCAAGAGAAGTGGACTTGTGTATCTGGCTAGTGAAGATGGAGAAGAGTAGGGGGCTGGTATTGAACCTTCAGGAGCACCTATGTCAACAGGAGTAGAGTGGAGAGCTCCTGTTGCCATTTGGCAGCTTGCTTTCAGCCAGTAAGGTAACTGTGGAACCATGACAGGGAGGAATGGATGAGATTAAGGCTGGTAAGCTCAATGAGGAGTTTCTGGTGGGAAGCTGTATCAAAGGCTTTGCAGAGATCAAGAAGGACAGATGAGGCATATTTACCTTGGCTTCTATATTGGTTTACAGTGTCAGTGGAGCTAAGGAGTGCAGTTGTGGTGCTGTGGTGTAGGTGAAATCCGTATTGGGTGTGAGACAGAGATTGTTGGCAAGTAGGTGGTTTAAGAGCTGGGTATGAATACATTTTCTAATATTTTGGAATGGCATGAGAGAATGGCAATGGGTCTATATATTTCAGTGTAATTGCCCCCCTTTGTGCAAGGGAATGATATATGATATGTTCCAGTTTAATGGAACATAGTTTTCTAGGATAGATCGATTAATTAGGATTGAGTCTGGGAAGGTGATGGTATCTGCTGCTATCTTTAGAAATTCAGATGGTAGGTTGTCTGTTGCTAGGGTAGTGGGCCTGAGTTTTTTGAGTATTTTTTTGATGGTCTGTGTTGGAACCGGTTTAAAGAAGAGGCTGTTACTGGTGGGATTATTAGTGGGAGGGAAAGGTGGAGGTGTATTTTTATGAGGGTTGATTTACTCATTACACCCAAGTGACGCTTCCAGGTGCATCTGCAGTTAACTCCTACTGACACCTTATTGCTTGTTCATGTTTGCATCAATAATTCCCAAACCATGCTATGTACAAGGTTTTAAAAGATTTCATCTTAAAGCTTACACAACGACAAACTCATATGCATTAATATTTGACGTCTGTCTAGTGCAGGTAAATAAATATGAACTGCTGTTTTTATTATATTAATTTATATAGATATAATTTTCGATTTTTATAAATATCTCAACAACCAAGTAACACAGACAGAACTTCTTAGCCTCATATGAAAGGTCTCAGCTAGATGAACAAAATGCTGCTGACAGTATGTGTGTAACTAGAGAGGTTGCTGAGATATTGTAAGTTTTTACGAAATATTACAAATGAGTTACTGTGTTTATTGTGACTTATAAAATTTGGGTTTAAGACCTAGAACCTAAATAATACTACCACTATAAAAATAGCTTGTGCTGAAGAATGTGCCATTTATACTTCTTTCATAACCCCTGCTGTTCCAGAAATAAGAACATTTGTTTGAAATGTGAGGACATAATTTGATTCTGTCAAAAGTCTTGAAGGTTACACTGCAAACTTTCTGAGGTCCTTTGGAGTGAATGAGTTGTTAAGGAGTATATTAAGTTTGTAAAGAATGTATTAAATTGGGAGGCTATACTGTTGGTTGATGGAGCTATATTTGGTTTGGGAGTAGTGGCAATACCTCGTTGGAGTAGTTTTTTTAGGGATGACCAACATTTTTTATGATTATTGTGGTTTAATTGTTGGTCAGTTGTGTAATAAGTTTTTGTTGGATTTTATTTGGGTTTGGCTTTGTTTCTTAGTTACTTGCAGAGTTGTTGGGTTTCCAGATTTTTACTTCTTTTCCAGTGTGACCAGGCTGTGTCCTTTTGTCTAAGTAGAATTTTGGTCCCTTTTGAGAGTCATGGTATATAGTGATTTCTTAGGTGAACAGATCTGTAGAGAGCTAAGCTATTAAGGATGTTAAGAAAGGTGTCATTAAAATGTTGTACAACTGCATCTAGGGCTAAGGTTTTGAGGGGTGTCAAGTTACATAGTTGTAACATACAGAGCAATGTTTGGGGACGGAATCCATTTTTGTTGCAGATTTGGTGGATATGTAGCTGCCTGGGTGAGCTTGTTTTGTGTCTAAGGAGGTATGTGGGAGATGATTGCTAATAGTAACTGGGAGGCAACCAGCTTGGTAGGTAGCTGATGACTTGTTAGTGAGGATCCAATCTAGAATAGAATGTCTTTAGGAACATTTATCAATTCTAGAAGCATCTTGGATGAGTTGGGAGAAGTCATGGAGGTTTATAAATTTGGTGGGATTGATGGAGTTAATGGAGGTCCATTCAGTATTAAGGTCACCCATTATAATGGTTTCTTGTTGGAAGGTTAGGGATGTCCAGTGCAATATGTATTCAACAGTGTTTAGGTTGTCACCTGGTGGGATATAGATAGCAACAATTGTTAGATGTTTGCTATTGTTGATTTTTAGTTTGATGAGTAGTATTTCAGTGTTCTTGAATGTGGGTATGTTTGTATTGGTTAATTCTGTTCTGTGTTTTGGCTAACCCACCCCTTGCTTGTTTGGATGATCGCATCGATATAGGTTAAAACCTGGGGGAAGCATTTAACTATCTTTAATTTCTGGCTTAAGCCATGTTTCTCTAAGGATTGCTAAATCAGGGGAGTATAAGGAAATTAAGGTGTGGAGTTCATGTCCCTTGTTGACAATACTTCTTAGGTTTAAATTTAGCAGTAGAAGATGGTGTCCTTTGGAGGGGATTGGGATGGCCGATCAGTGAATTGAGCTATGAGTGGTAGTATGTTTTTGATTTGGTTTTGGGCCACGGATTGGTTGTATGTCACCAGTAAGTTGTAGATGACTTAGTATATGTATGATGGTTTTCATGAATTTGTTAAGCAGTTTGTTGTGGTATAGGATTTTTTGAGGCTGTGAGTGAGATTTGTAGCATTTAAGCTAATATATGCTAGATTATAAAGGTTAGATGTGATTTTAAGATTGTATTGAGTTTTTTGATGGTAATGGCTGTTAGTAATGGAGTTGGGGGTGTAAACATTTTGTAGTGACTTCTGGTAAGGTGTTAGGTGGAGGATTACCATTAATAGCATGATGGTTAATGTGTGGAGGGATAGGTTTACTAGTGTTTGAGTTTTGGAAAGTTTAGTCATTTTTGTAATGAGAGATTGGTTGCATATGGGATGTGAGGATGTCATTGATTAGGGATGGATATGGGGAGGGGCCAGTTATAGTTAAGTTTGGGGGTAATGGGGGTGGCTGGAATTTGGGGGCAGGGTAGGGGAGCGGAGTGCGTCTGAGCATAGCGAAGGGTGAATGGAATAGGATGAGCCAGATGGCTAGGCAAATAGAGCAAATAAAAATAATCCACCATGCTGTTTCATCCTTATAGATGAAAGTGATTAAACCCTAAAAAGGACCAAGTTATTGTACAATTCTAGGAGCAATAGTTCCACTGCCAATCCTAGATTTAAAACAATTGTAAACTAGCAACAAAGATGCATGGATGGATAGTAGGGGGGATTAATGTAATAGTTTACTGGTCCAGTGGTGTGCTAGTAGCTGGGAATACAGACAAAAGGTTATGTTATCAAAAAACACATACATGAGATTTTACAGGAAGAATTTTGGCTTTGGTTTATCATGCTGCAATTGCAGGATGGCAAAGTGATGTTATAGGCTGAAAGAGAGTGTGTCATGTGCTACTGTGGTTTCTTCTCCACCTGTGAAAATGATGAAAACTGTAACCTGCCCTTTGTACACTGTTACCTGGGTTGTCTGTGTCAGATGGACAGCATGGTCAGCCTATGCATGGGTAAGCACAGCCTGGGGTTGGTTTTGCATGCATCATTTTACCATAGTCTATCTGCTTTACCATTTTTACTATGTGCTTAAGCTATGTGCAAACTGCTGTTTCTTTGCCAGTGCCATGGCATACTGTGCCCGCCTCCTTCTGGCATGGTCATCCCCTGCTGCTGCCTCCTCTAATGATTCCTCATTTGACTCAGCTTCCACTGTCTGGTGTCCCGGAAACTGCTGCCCCTGCAAGTGCCCACCCTGCTGTAATTGCTTCCCAGGTATGATATTATGTAGTACTGAACACAGTAATACTATTTTTCATGTGCCTAGGTCATATTGCAGGGCACCACTGGATAACTCTAGATAGTAAAAGCATGCCTTCTGCAGCCCAAACACATGCTCAGTAATGTTGTCTGTTTGCAATTGGACGCAGTTGTACCCATTATCTCTTTGATTTTGTGGATTTCTTATGGATGTCATAAGCCAGGGTTCCAGGGCATATCTTAAATCAACAACAAGATGTCCCTGGAGGAAGTCAGCCCTCACATCAGCAACAAGATGTCTCTGGAGGAAGTCACACCTCACACCAACAACAAGATGTCCCTGGAAGAAGTCACCCCTCACATCAACAACAAGATGTCCATGGAGGAAGTCATTCCTCGCAAACCATTAGTATAGGTCATAGATGTGCTATATGTGGGTGTCATGATAACTGTCCATGTGGCCAACACACACACACACACACACACACACACACACACACACACACACACACACACACACACACACACACACACACACACACACACACACACACACACAGATACACACTGTAAATAATACCTTGTACATTACAGACTACCTGGCTGTTGATGGAGTAATACCCTTTGTAGTTCATGTATCTTCTTTTCAGTGTACCAGGAGGTACCTTTATTTCAGAGTGAGTACAGTCTGTATCCCCCCAACCCACAAGTACCTCAGAGAAACAAGCTATATATATCAAAGAAATCCTGCTTAATGTTGGCTCTCTCCTCTGGAGTACACTGAAACCACACATGCTCCACAGAATGCTGAAGCATGGCATCAAGAAACTGATAGAGTATTCTCAAGGCAGATGCCTGAGATATCCCATTGTGTCCCCACTTGGTCACTGAATGGGTCCTGTAGCTAATATATGGAAAGCCACAGATACTTTAGTATTCACTAAGAAAGGTACTGCATGATTCCTCTGGGGCTGCAGATGAGGCCAGCTCACGTCCATAGTGTCTTGTTTGGTGTCCCTATCTACACCATACCAGTCCACAGTGTTGGTGTTGTGGAGTCCATGAAATGTTAAGCATGGACATATGACCTAGCACCTCTAGGGCTGATGGCACACACACAGGCAGTTACAGCAGTGGTAGTAAGAACTTCTTGCAGATACATATTTACTAAAACACAAGCAGCAGCACCTAACATTATTTAGCGATGTCCTTAATCTAAGCTTGAGCATATCACCAAGTTTTAATATGCTGCAGATGCAGCCCCATTATGTGGCATTTATACATTTATGAATCAGTCTGCCATCTTGTTTTGCCTCATTAGGATATACAGAGAAGGTAATTTTCATAATGTTGCTCATTACCATGTAATTTTATAGCCATTAGTATATACCACACCTGACTATACTGCTTGGCCTACCCACTCTGCAGAGCCTCTTTTTCTGAATCACACACACTCTGTGTGTGGTTATTTGTCTCACAAATTAGCTTAGCATGATGTAGCAAAGTTTTCTGATCCACCCTTATATTTTCCTTCAGAGGTACTGTAAACAAAATAAACTTATTCTTTTTTTTTCCAAACGCCTTTATTGAATTATCACTTGTGACATAGTAAAATTTACATTCATATTAAAGTAATCAAACTATATTAACATAACAAACATTACAAATCACATATATTGCTATATATCATATAAACTAAGCAGTATTACATGCATTATTTAATTCCTGCCTTTTTTTAAACAAGACAAATCTTTATTAAACCATCCCTTACTACATAGGCAATCATACATTTATATTCTTGTTGCAAATGTGTTGAGATACTATGGTTTCATCAAAATGTTTATCCCAGTAAAAATCAAACACTTTGATAGAAACTGAATAAGTAATATTGAACCTGACATTATTTTGTTTTGAAGAGGAGGAATAAAGCAGTTTCTTCTCTTACTAGCCAGATAACTAAAACATTAAGCAGAAAATAAAGGATCTACTTTGTAAGCTAGCATTTTACATTGAATTCAAAGTATCCCTAAAATGAAACCCTTGTGTGAGAAGAACATATAACATTTGAGTAAATATGGTGCTTTCATGTGCATAGGGGTTTTACAATAAATTCTTTGAGCCACTTCTGCAATGATTTTATTGAGCATTTTGTGAATATTCAGAACACTTAATAGTATTAAGACCAAGGATACTTGCATTTATTCTTACTGTTTACATTGTCCTTTACTTTCTGTTCTGTCTATTTTGGATAAAGTATTAAAGCTACCATTTTGTATAAAGTCTGATACTTTTAATTCCAGAGAAGTACTATGGTGTTTTGACTAATTAGAAGAATCATCAACTACTCTCTATCTATTGTTGATAGTTTCCACAAAGTCAAAAATATTCAGATTTGATTTTTGTTATAGATAAAATGATCAATAGTTATATTTTGGAGGAATAAAGAGACAATAGTTACTCATAAGTACTTTTAGGTGTGTGATTGCTAGTAGCACTGGAAGATTTTAGTTAATAAAGTATAATGTTTTCTTATCTATTTCCTTTACTGGGCATGTAATAGGTTCATAGTTTTGATTATCAAAATGTTTAAACATTGAAACCTCATGTTAATTTTATTTCCCATAAATAAATCTACCCATCTACACAGACACACACACACACACACACACACACACACACACACACACACACACACACACACACACACACACACACACACGTGGATAGATAGATATATAAAATAGGCATATCTATCTATGTACATATCTGTCTAGCTGTATCTATATATGTATATATTTATATCTATATCATCTCTCTCTCTTTATATATATATATATATATATATATATATATATATATATATATATATATCATCATTATCAACCCCCTTTTTTCCCATTTTCTATATGGGATTGGGGTATCACATCAATTGTCACTCTTGATTCAGTGCCATTCATTTAACTTCCTCAACAGACACACCGAACTGTTAAAGGTCTTCTCTCACACAATCCATTCAGCTCTTTGCCGGATTCTGTCATTTCCTGTTACCTTCTTCCTGCCTGCCCCAAATCTTCCCCAGATTGTCTTCTGCTTTCCTGCACATGGGCCCGAACCACAGTTATTTGTTCTGTTTGACTTCTCTGAAGTTATTTGGGCTTCTGCTCTGATGTCTTTATTTCTTAGTCTGTCCCACAGTGTACATCCTGCCACCCATCTCAGGCACTCTGCACCAGTTGGCTGCAGCCCCTCTGATTCTAGATTTTACCTTCTCATTCGGAATTCCTTTCCTCGTTTGCTGCCAGTATATCTGTGTTATCTGTACTCTGTTTCATCCAATATGCCTTTTGTTTTGCTTTTCATTCTCTTTTCATTGGCTGAAGGTCTTGTTCAGAGTCTGCCTGTAATGCCACATTGTCTGCATTCAACAGATTTGTTGATCTGTCCGCTGGTGAGTAGTCCATTACCAGTATGAACAGTAATGAGCTCAGAGATGAATTCTGATGCACACCCACTCCCACTGGGACCCCCTCTGTGAGACTGAACACTGCTTGTACTTGTGTCATTGGGTACTTGTACATAGCCTGTACTAATTCTACCATCGTTTCTGAGATTTTGAACCATTGCAGGACTGCTCAAATCAGCTTTCTTGGGACCTTGTTATATGCTTTCTCCAATGTAAGAATGCCCAGTTCAACTCTTTCCTCATTTCTAGCTTTTCTTAACTGTCTGTCTCCTTCTCTCTGCAAACATCGGGTCGGTTTGATGCATCCAGATCTGAATCTAAACTGCTCATCTCCTATCTTACTTTCTATTACTTTGTGTATTCATTTATCAACCATCCTCTTCCGAACTTTTTATACACTGTGACATGAGTTTGATACCTCTGTATTGCCTATAGTTGTGAATGTCCCCTTTGTTCTTGTACACTGATACTAGTATGCTTGCTCTCCAGCCATCTGAGATATGTTTTTCTCTCCATAAAGCTTTGAGTACCCTCTGAAGCTATTTCCTCCCTTATTTCACCCAACATCTTAATCATATCTGAAGTGACCTCATCTGAGCCAGCTGCTTTCCCTGGCTCCATATTCCTTAGTGCTGTTCTTACTTCTTCCAGGGAGGACTCTACTTCTCCCCTTCAGCATCTTCATGCTTTTCATTTTCCTTTCAGCATTTTCCTCTACAACTAATAAATGCAGACTTTTCAAATTCAGTGACAGCTTATTTTGCTGCATGTGGCAAGGATAACATTATGGAGGTCTTCTTCAATACTAGTGGAATTTAGATAACCTGCCAGTTTTATTGCCTAATAGCAGTTCTACACAGTCCTAGACTGCAGTAACTTCTACATCATGCAGATGCATACCGACTGACCTTAGCAGTGTGACCAGTGCTACATTCTGCCTGTAACTTCCAAGTTTTAAGCCTAAATTTTGGGTCTGCAGTGATAGGGAGGCTACTCAACCCTTCCCATCAGATTGGAATACCCAGCCATTAACTGACAAATTCCACCTTTCCTGGCAACTGTTCTAGAGTATGGCCCAGCAAACTAACCTTTATCACTGTTTATCTCACAGATGTGGCTGCCTCCTTCTGTACCAGTGGAGAGAGCAAGGTGATTATTTTTATGACTCTTTTGTGTATCTTGACTCATTCATGCTACTTTGGTTGGAAACACTAGTGTGCAACCAAGAAACATAAAAGGGCCAGCAATGAAAGTTATGTGGAGGACAGTTTCATCTCTCAAAATCACATTTTCTGTCATTATGACTGGGCTTTGCACAGTTCTTGTTCTCAGTAGAAATCAGAAATGTCATAAGCATGCCACTCACAAACATAGACATAAGGATGTTGAGCCTATAGAATCCTGACATCTGTCATCCAGAATACAATAAATAAATAAATCAGTCAATAAATATGGCTAGTCCCAGCCAATGAAATGTGTGCATGGCATCAAATAGGTTCATAAGTTCATAGGTGTGTACTAGGCTAATGGCCCTGGAGCCTTTACAAGCCTAGCCCATAGGATTACCCTGGCATTGTGCCACCCGAACAGGATAGCAGAGCCGAGGTATTAGGTACATGTATGGAACTGGGCACTAACTAAGGACTCACTCCCTTAATGGGGAGTACCTATATCAGGGAACATAGTGCATTGCATACTTATATACCCATTTAGTGGAACCACAGTAATATGTAGGAGGAACTGCAAGGTGGGTTAGAATGCAGTTGTGTACTGGAAGCTGCTTAGATAGTGGACGCTAAGTAATCAAAAATTAAACTGAGAAAATTAATTGCTATAGCTGTGCTATTTTATAGACATTAAGGGTACATATACAAGCAAGAAATGACTGTAGTGGGATTGAGCATAGCAAAAAATATAGTTGTAACATAAAGACCTTGCTAACGTTTCACAATAAAATGGCAAAATTGCAACACCTATGAAACAAAGAATTAGCAGCAGGAATAAAACTGAACAATTATTTAAACCTTCATAGCAGAATGAAGAAATGTAATATCAGAGTTTAGGAAGAGAGGTTATATTCTGGAGACAATGCAAGTTCCATTTCCAAAGGTAAGTACTAAGAAAATTGATAATATAAAATTAACTGCAAAAACACAGCTGAGAATGGTAAGAACTTATGTAAGGTTATGAGAACATTTTCAAAATCAGTTAAACCATTAACAGCTAGGAAAGCTAAAATAATGAGTGAAAATCACTGACAGCAGAAAAAACTGTACAGCAGCAAAGTATTCATGGTTCTCAAATGTAAATCCAGAAAGTGCAAAAAGCGGCAAGGAAAAATAATTCTAGTAATAAGGGGTGCCAAGTCCAGCTATACAGTAGAATCAAAAAGATAAAACTTCCAAAAAAGGCATAAAAATAAATGAAAAAAGTAAAATATGCTGTAATTGCACACAAAGATTGTGTTCATTCACATAACAAACTCACCAGAATCTATTCAACACCTAAAAAATTCAGATTATAATAGAATTTGAAATAATGACATCAGCATTCTAGAACCGATCTCCTTTCATTTCAAATGTATTTATTTAACATTTGTTAACCAGGAAAGCCTATTTTCAGCAGAGGCCCAGGGAGAAACACTCCAGATGCATGTCTTTGGAATGTGGGAGGAAACTGGAGTACCTATAGGAAACCCACGTGAACACAGGAGGACATGCAGACTGTCCGCACAGAAGGCTCCCCAGCCAAGAATCAAACCAGAGAACCTCTTGCTGTGAGGCGACAGTGTTAACTGCTGCAACACTGTGATGCCCCGTTGCAAATAAAACCAAAAGGTAATCCAATTAAGACTTGTTAAACAGTCAAAGAATCGTCTAAAAGGAAAAGTAATCTTAAAAACCTTAAAGTTGAATATTCAAAAAAAATTATAAATATATATATATATATATATATATATATATATATATATATATATATATATATATATATATATATCAATAAAACTAATAAATATGTGAATGAAAGCAGTTAATCTTTTTAATAAAGTGTGTACTACATTATTATACGTTGATTTTTCTTTTAGGTGGAGTTACAGTCCGGTTCGATTCTCAGCTAGAGCGTCTTCTGTGTGGAGACATGCGTGAATGGGTGTGCCTTCGTTGAAGGTTGTGCGTCAGGGCTGGTAACCCGACACATAAAAATCAACTACCAATCATTAGCGACCCCTAACCAGGAAAAGCCGAAAGACACAAACAAACGGTAGGCTTAGGAGACTGAGAGGCATACATCTCATCTGTCCAGATTTTTGCCTTATATTTTTGGTCCATTTTTCATAAAATGTGTGATTTTCTGTCAAATTACCAAAGATTGAAGTCACTAAATAATGAAATAAATTGAGTTTTACACTTCATATCCTTCAGGAAATGCATGCTAACACAAACCCTGTTATTTTAGCAACTTTCTAAGTTTATAAGAGCAATATTTAAAATATGTCCCTATTTTTGGGCCATTGTCCGCTCCCCTATAATTTTAAACTTTGCCCACATTTCTTGCTCTAACAGGTTGAGAGGGATGCTGAACAGAAACAAGTCTGGAAATACTGTTTAGTACCACTGTCCCTTCCAGCAGGAATATATACATGATGCTGCTTATGTCACCACTTGGCATGCACAGTCCTGTGAAGGGTGAGCCCTATAATAATTTTAACAGTCAGTGCACTTCTCCTGTGTTCTTATATCATGACTTGAGTCATTGTGTCACCTGCTAATAGCAATATGTCTTGTTCCTCTAAAATAAAAGAACCTGGGCTCACCCCTGAGCTAAGACCAACACATTGTACCCTAACACACTACTGAGCATGGTGCACTGTTCCTGCATGATTTTGCCTGTTACTCTAACACCTATCTGTGTCCTACTAACCTCTGACCTTTGATTGCCATGTTTGTCTGCTGTGATGCCCAGCCACTTTCTTTTTCTAGAGTTCATTCATATTAACTTAAAAAAAGCTAAATGGAAAGATGGTACCTTAGTGAAAGCAAGGGACAGTATAGATATGACAGAGAAAATGATAAAGAACAAGCTGAACCTACTTTTTACCCTTACACTGTGCTAAATAATATTTTGTTATATAGGGTGACTAGGAATAAAGAAGTAATTATACATCAGTTGATCATAGCAAAACCTTGTTGTGAATTATTTATGGAACTTGAACAGTCATACACTTGATAGTTATTTGGAAATGGATGACTCTAAGGCCTAAATGTTATCTAGATTTTATTGGTCAGAAAGCATAAATGTAATAGAAATAAAATCTATTTATTTGTTCAAAATGTTAGACCACAGGTCTGCAATCTGGATTCTCCAGTCCTTTGATTCCAACACTAATAATAGATGCTCCATTTGGATGCATTTCTTTAGACATTGTTGGGCCACTGGTAAATTCAGCAGGAGCTATCAGTGTGTCGTGATCACAGTAGACTATGCCCAAAACTTCCAGGAGTGGTACCATTATGTAAAGCTAATACTAAAGCAATTGCAAGGGGATTTGTGCTATTATTCTCTAGGATGGATGTCCAGAAAAGAGGCCATTACCAACCAGGGTACAGCCTTTATGCCAAAGGTTATATTGCAACTGTACCGGTGTTTTCAGGTTACCTTAAAAACATTAGTTTACCATTCACAGAGCGATGTTTTGGCAGATAGGTTCAATGGCCCATTGGAATTCATGTTAAGAATGGTAACCAAATCAGATGATATGCTCTGGTATCAGTTGTTACCCTACTTGTTGTTTGCAATAATAGGCATGCCACAAGCCGTAATGGGGTTTATCTCATTTGAGGTAGGCATCCAGGAGGTCTTCCTGATATTGCCAAAGAGATCTGGGAAGACAAGAAAACACTATATAAAAGTATTACAAACTACCTCTCAACTGCCCAGATTCTCAGCCCATATTTTTTTCCTAGTACTTTTTTATTTAACACTTTTTATTAAATTATCACTTAAGACATAGGCACACACACCTTAATAGAAAAGAAAACAAACCTATTGATAGTTATCATATTCGTGTATTGTACATAGCATATGTTTTCTTTCTTTCTTTAGCAATTATTCAGTCTAGCAGTACATAAATTGCTGAATTTGTGCCTTCTCCTCCCTGCGGTCGAATGACGTTTAAAGACATGCAGGTAGGTGCGTGCGTGAATGGGTGTGCCTTCTTTGAAGGTTGGGCATCGGTACCATAAAAATCCACTGCCAGTCATTAGCGGACCGGAGTTCTGCTGTGGCAACCCCTAACTGGGAAAAGCCGAAAGACTTTTTTTGTGGCTTCTGTTAAACCTCACTCCTCCTGATCATTATTCTTCATGTATCATTCTCACAAATTCCATTTATTTCTTTGCAATTTGCTTCTTCTCCTTTTGAAGATCCCACCCTGTAGCTCTAAAATATTCAGTACTTCAACTACAGTTGGTTTGGATTTTGATTTCCATTTTCTAGTAATTGCTTTTTAACAGCCAACAGCATTAAACTTAGTTAGACTTATTGTGTCTAGGCAGTTTAGATCTTATGTCCCAGGTCAAATGAGCAGTTTCCTTAGTTACAACCATTTCCTCCCCCAACATTTATCACAGATTACTCTGCAAGGACATTTTTAAATCTGCCATCATGGTACACTTGCAGAAAAAAAGCTCACAGTTACTTCTGTTTTCCATCACACCTATAGCATTTACAGTCTGCCTGAGAAAAATTTCTCTGAAGTCTGCTTGGGTATAAATACATTTGCAAACACTTTTAAGTAAACATCCTAAGCATTCTGGATTTATCATATACTTGGGAGCCATAGACATCCTCCCATCGTTCTTTTCTGAATTGCCTTTACAGTTTCTCTTCCCAATCTTTTCTAACTTCCTCCGATTGATTCTTATAGTTGTAATGCGGTTTACTATTAAAATGTCGAACGGCACTACGTCGACTGTACTATAGTCGAACACGGAAGTTCAAAAATAGTAATGCCGACGACAAAAAAACAATCTAGGAATGGTTTTAACATGGGTTGAGGTAGGTGTTCAGTATTATTCAGAACTACAAACATCTCCCCTACCTCGACCCATGTTAAAACACAGTCCTAGATTGTTTTTTTGTCGTCGACATTACTATTTTCGAACTTCCATGTTCGACTATAGTACAGTCGACGTAGTGCTGTTCGACATTTTAATAGTAAACCTTGTAATGCAATGTTTTATATGCCATACTAATTATCCTTATCAGCTTCTGTTTTAGATTTTGCTAAAAACTCTACCAGATGTGGTCTTTCACAGAAAATTCCTCTATCTCTTCCTCTGCCTATACTCTGATATCAATTCCTGGTAGGCAAGGCTATTTCTAATCTACAATCCAAAATCCTGTTTGGCCTCATTCTATTCTATTACATTTCACTCTGCAGTTATTTGCTCCCAAGATCCTTTGCAAATAGTCTTCAATAAATTGCAGTTTCCTCTTTCTTGTTTTCTATGCCCCTTTTGGAAGTCATCCTTATTGGTAAGATCTCCTTTCTCTAGTGCTACGTTGGCTTAGTTCTTAGAATACAACTTTATAAATGTAATATTCTGTATGGTAATTGCTCCCTTTAAGGTCCAAAATCTTACTGTCATTACTCTAACTTCCCTCATTTCATCATCATCCCTTTCCAATTTTATTTATAACCCTCTGCTGTGTTGTGTATCACCCTTAACTGCTTAGCTCTAAAGTATCCATTCAAATCAGATAATCCTAAACCACATTGTTTGTTGTATGGGGAGGATCAGCTTATCCTGCTAAACTCATGCAGTCTCCCCCTCCCGGATTCCTTCAACTCTTAATTCTTGTCCACAGCTGCTCCTCTGTTTGCTAAACATTTGCCTGGCCTATGTATAAAACTAAAGGAACTAAAACCCTTTTTACTGCTTTTATCTTGCTATCCATACCCATAATCAAGAGTTTCTAGTTTTTCAGTTCTTGAATTATCTTTTGCTGCCCTTAGCTGCCATGACAGAATCATTTTTAATCCACACACCTAAATTTTCAGGTTATTATGATCCAATAAATATGAATATTGCTGAACCAGTTTGTGTGGTTACATAGTCTACTGGAATAGCTTTTGCTTTATTTTCATTAACTGTATTTTCTGAAAAGACTTGAAACTGTCTTAAAATGTTCAGCAGACTGAAATACCCTTTTCTTGATTTACAATTGCAAGATATCTGCAAATAAAGCTAACTTTTCCTGATTGCCATATCAGTTCTATCCTCATATATGTAAGTACATTGGAGTAGAACTGCAAGGAGACAAGCTGTCCAACCATTGAACCTCTTTATTGTTAAGCACTTTCGTCTGGCATTCGCCTCAAGACTGCATCAGAATAAATTAAAAACCTTAAAGACTTGATTATATACAAAGCTAATGTGTCACATGTTTAAATCTTAAAAAAAATGATAGGCTGAGAGCCCAGTCAATCAACCCTATACACAATATAACTTAATAACCCCAAGCAGGCAAGTAAAAAGTATTTGCAATGCCCAATGCTGTAAACCATCTTACATAAGTTATTGTACAGTGATTATATATTATATTGTTATTTAAATTCCTGTTGACCAGGGAACCAGTGTATCATAGCATAAAATGACAATTACTACAAATGAAACTCAGACTTGAGTTTTAAAAGGCATGAAATAGAGCACATGACATTCAAACCAGGCTTTTTTAAGGCATTACATCTGTTTGAGCCACGGTGGACGTGCTGCGGTAGTGTTGTTGCCTCACAGTAAGACGCTGTCCGGTTCAACTCTCAGCTAGAGCGTCTTCTGCGTGGAGACGTGTGAATGGGTGTACCTTCGTTGAAAGTTGTGCGCCAGGGCTGGCAACTCGGCACGTAAAAATCAACTGCCAATCATTAGCAGGCCGGAGTTCTGCTGTGGCGACCCCTAACTGGGAAAATCCGAAAGACACAACAACATCTGTTTATTCTGATGAAGTCTTGAGGCGAATGCCAGATGAAAGCGCTCAACAATAAAGAGGTTCAGTGGTTGGACAGCTTGTCTCCTTACAGTTCTGTTTCTTGGTTTATTGGTGCTTTGTATTCTTATTCTAAGTACACTGGAGTCATTGGCAAAGAAAATAAATATAAAGCAAATAATAAAGGTGAAAGAGGATCTCCCTGCCTGGTTCCTCTTTTCAAACACAGTTTGCCAGAGATGATCCCTCACCTTACTTAATTCTTGCCTCCAAATCTTCATATGTCCTCCTAATTAATCTTATTATTCTGTCAGGGAATGCAAATGCTTCCATTGCCCTACTCATAAAAAAATGTAGCTGACTGTACCGAATGCAGTCTTTTTTTACATTATGCTTTCCTCTGTATCATTCAGCTTATATTTTTGGTCCATTCCTCATCAAATTTGTGGTTTTCTGGCAAATCACTGGGGATTGAAGTAATTAAACAATAACAGTCATTTGAGTTTCAGACCTCCTATTCTTCAGAAAATACATGGTAATGGAAAACCTGTTATTCTAGCAACTTTATAAGTTTATAAGAGCAATATTTAAAATCTGGCCCTATTTTTGTCTTTTTGTCATAGGTTCATAGGTGTTTACTAGGCTAACAACCACAAGGGGCTTTTTAAGCCTCCCAAGTCTCTGACAAGTTCTGATACCCTTGATAAGTACAAGCATGGGCCTGGGAGATGAACCATTTGCAGGTTACCCGTGCCCATTACAGACATAAGTGCCAAACCAGGAATGAATTTCTGGTTTCCCATCCAGTTGTCCAAGTTGCACTTGAATTGGGTTAGGGAGAAACTCTGCTTCACATGGATGGGGAGCCTGTTCCATAGATGGGGTATGCTCTGGGATACATACCTATCTCTCCAGCAGGTCTTACTTATATCACAGGCAAGGTTTAAGTCTTTAGAACGGGTAATTATGGTGCTGTTTGTTTTGTGGATATGCAGGAGGTCCATCAGAGTGGGGTCTGACAATGCCCTGTATGCCAGGCATAGATCTCCCCTCAAAAGCTTGTAGGAGATAGAATACAAGGATAGGGCCTTGAGGCAGTCTGCATAAGACATTTTACTTATGCCCTGTATTCTTTTAGTGAGGAACCTCTGTGGACGTTCCAGTTGTTGGATATGCTTGGTTAGGCAAAGAGGGCATAGTACTCAATGATAGGTCTGATGAATGCCAAATACAGTGGGACCTTGGACTTAGATGCCATACATTGTTTATAGGTTGTGCAACATAGAATGATCTCCTTACTGCTGTAGACACGTGATGATCAAAGGATAGATTACTATCTGTGTGCGTCCCTAAGTCCCTGACTACTGGGTCAGCTCTAAGGGGCGTATTGTCAATATGATAGTTAATAGTGATGAATGACTTCCCAAAGGATACTATTATGTATTTCTTGGCATTTAGTTTTAGTCCATGGCTGTGACACCAGTTGTTTGACTGTGTTAGCCCCTCACGGAGAACATTTGTGTCAGTGTGAGATTCAATGACAGCTCCTAATTTGCAATCATCTGCAAATTTAGTCAGCCAGAGACCACTGACATTGGCCTTGACTTCTGAGAAGTAGATGCCAAAAAAGAGCGGTCCATGGACTGATCCCTGAGGGACTCCAGTTGTGACTGGCCTCTTTGTAGAGGTGGACTGACTCCCCAATTCTAACTTGTCCCCTCAATATTTTTGGCTCTGTCCAGATTTCTTGCACTAAGAAGTTGAGAGGTATAAAGCACTGCATTAACTTACAAGAAATAAAGAGGTGGGAATGCCTAGAGTGAAACTGAACATGTTAAAACTTCAGGAAATGTAGAAAACAGTATGAAATAGGAAGATGTCAAATGGACTATATCACTTTGTTGAAAGAATTATTTTCTTCTGATGGCTAAGACATAATTTGAAATCTTAGAAAAGGTAAATTACACAGATTACAAAGCAAAGGAGACTGGAAAAAGAAAATTGGAACAGCTCTATCACATCAGTATACTGAAAGAGTAGAAAGATGATGAATCGTTAGCAGCATGTTGTAGCACTGTGGCAGGAAATGCAGTCAAGAATGGAGCACATTCCTACTGTTGATATAGATGAATCTTTTTCTATAACCAATTCAAGAGTTTCTAGAATTTCAAGCCAGAAATACTGATGACTTTTCAGATCTGGCTTGGAGGACAAGTCTGATACGATATACACAGGGGAGTGCTGTAGAAAGAAATTTGTCAGAAATATTAAACTAAGCAATGAAGGGCAGATACTAAGCATGAAACCGAACTGCAAAATGATACAGTTTCAAACTCTACTATTGAAAGAGGAAACAATAGAAATAAAATATGTGTAAATGCAGTGTAAGATAAGGAATTTAAGAGTGAAGTTAGTGTTCACTTTAGAAACAGTGGTGAGTTGTTAAAATGAGCAGAGCACCTAGTTACAATACCCAGGCCATCAGCAGCAGGAACAATCTGAGAAAGGGAAAACAGAAGCCACTAACATTTTGGGCACTGCATATAGCTTGGCGGAAGACACTGAAAATGATAATTCCATAAAATGTTGTAATAGCAAGAATATATTTATAGAACACAATATCAAGATAGAAGGGGATCAGACTATCTAGGTATAGAGTTTTAAAAGAAATTGAATACAGTTTGTATTACTCCCATTAAATCTGTTTAATAAGGTTGACTCCCAAGAAAAGGCTTTATTGCCAGAACTTGTGGTGACATAAATAGTGGCCACCTCTAAATGAGTAAATGAGAAACTTGTGATTAGTTTTTTAGACCAGATAACAATGTATTTCACTGTCATTGAATAAATAATGTATAGTTTTAGTAATACTGCTTTTGTCATCTTTTGGTATGCATTCCATCCTGGCAGTTTACTGTTTATTAAGTTCTTAGCAACATGGATTCAACCTTCTTTCTGTAGCTGGATGGGTTGCTCAGATCCCACAACCCCTTCATTTAAGTTCAAAAGCCAGGGTTTTGAGTTGGGATGGAGTATATAACATTTTGGGATATTGAATGTTGTATGCAATATAAATATTACAAAAAGTGTTATGGTTCTAAGTATGTTGGCTTTAAAACATTGCCAGTCCCATTATATGACATAAAAAATGATGTTTCTTTAAGAGCACTCAGGTAATGATATGCATTAACTAGACGAGAAATTCTTCCATGCTTGGTTAAAGGGTCATTACGAGACCAATAATGTCAGTTTCTCTAATTAAGAAAAGAGCTTTTCTAGGCTATGATAGATTCACTACAATCTCTGGGGAGGGGGGTCTTTTTGTCCTTTGTGCCAGAAGAATGCAGTTTGAGGGGAGCTTGCCTTGTGCCTGAAAACAGAGGTGGTTCCTTATATCCAGAGAGGGATTTTCAGGAAGGAAGGAAGGAAGTCTTTGAATGTGAGGAGCTGTAGAAAACTTGTATAATCTTGCGACTGCAATGGGATGCTCTGGGTAGGGAACAGATTCATTCGGAGCTTGCAACAACTTGTTTTTTGTGTAACTTTACACCCCATACCTCTCAACTGTCCAGACTTTTGCAGAAAGTCTAGATTTTTGTGTCATACTTTTGGTCTGTTCCTCGTGGTTTTCTGAAAATTATTGAGAGATGAAGTCACTAAATAGCAGCAGACATTTGAGTTTCAGATATCATATCCTTTAGAAAATGCAAGCTTATGCAAAACCTATCATTCAAGCAACTTTCTAGGATTATAAGAGCAATATTTAAAATCTTTCCCTATTTTTAGGCCTTTGTCCTACCGATTATGTTTGCCTTTGTCCAGATTTCTTGTGCTAAGAGGGTGAGAGATGTGACCGCAGCTGAACCAGAAAATGATCCATCTGCCTCAGTGTTCTACTCTGGTTAACAAATACATAAGTAAGCAAATAAATAAATGAATGAATAAATAAATAAATAAACACTGCAGCAAATTACTCATAGACATATGTTTCTGAAGGTGAGAATGTATTTCTTATTTTTCTTGTCTTTTTTTTAATTTGCTTTGCAGCCTTGAATAGAGCAACTTGTAATCAAAACAAACGCTGTTTTTCAGCTAGTTATGTGCCCAGAGCCTTCAAAATATCACAAAACACAAAATATCCTAGTTAAAACTGAGTTTCCTTTTTCCCTGATATATTACTTCCTGGACTTGCTTTCTTAATGTGCACACTCGGTATGTTCATAGGTTCATAGGTTCATAGGTTCATACTAGGCTATCTGCCCTAGGGCATTTATAAGCCTAGCCAGAGTATGTTTAGCTTTCGCCACCCATTTTAAATTAATTTTGCTATGCCCTTTTTCGAGGTTTGTATACTGTGCCTCTGTCTAACAGTGACACAGAAGTGATACCCGGGGTAAACCTACGATCTCCCATCCACTCATCAAGATTCCTCTTGAAGAGAGTCAATGAGGGACTCTGCCTAACCTGGACTGGGATTTTATTCCAGAGTGAAGGGAGCCTCTGGGTTATGAATCTGTCCCTCCAGCATGTCCTATTTATTTCAGTGCTGAGGTTCAAGTCTCTTGAGCGCGTAGCTCGATGGGATTTGGATTTTCTGAGGTGCAGCATGTCCATTAATTCCGGGTTGGACATGGCTTTATACGTCAGGCACAGATCGCCTCTGAGCAGGCGGTATGCCACTGAGTAGAGCTGGGGTTTCTTTAACCGGGCAGCATATGGCATCTGTTTGAGCCCTTTGATCCTCTTGGTGATGTACTTTTGGGGTCTTTCCAGTTGCTGTAGGTGTCTGGTAAGGTACATCCCAAAAGGGGCATTGTACTCAATTATGGGCCTGATGAGGGATGAGTAAAGAGGCACGATGACCTCCGCTGATCTAGATGTGAATCCCTTCATGATTAGGTGGGCTATATAAAATGTTTTTCTAACCACTTTGGCCATGTGGTTGTCAAATGAGAGATTGCTATCAACTTGGGTCCCCAGGTCCCTAATTACTTCTTCTGTACTTAATGGATTACCACCTATGTGGTAATTTGTGGGCACTTTGTTTTTGCCAAAGGGATGACTATACACTTTTGGCGTTTAGCTTGAGGCCATGGCTCTGGCACCAGTTGTCTGTTTCTATGAGGCCCTTTTGGAGGATGCTTGTGTTGGCTGGAGAGTTGATTATGGTGCCCAATTTGCAGTCATCTGTGAACTTGGTCAGCCACAGTCCTTGCGTGTTGGCCTGTACCTCCGAGAAATATATACCGAACAAGAGAGGTCCCAGGACTGAGCCTTGTGGGATGCCACTTGTAACTGGTTTGGAGTCTGACATGGCTCCAGCAATTCTAACCATGTGGGTTCTGTCCTTGAGCCAGTTTGCAACCCATCTAGTGACATAGGGGTTTATATTTAAGCTGGTGAGCTTATCTATAATGCCAGAGTGTGTTATTGTATCGAAGGCTTTTGCGAGGTCCAGGTAGGCTGTGTGGACCACCTTCCCCTCGTCAATGGCCTTGGTGACTGTTTCAAAGAAATTGACCAGGTTTAAGAGGCAGGATCTGCCCTTAACAAAGCCGAACTGGGTAGGATCCAGTGTCTGTAGGTCCCCGATATCTTTATTTATGAGGTCCATGATGATCCTTTCCATAGCTTTGCAGACCAAGCTAGTCAGGCTTATGGGGCAATAGTTTCCAGGATCCGTTGAGGCACCACCTTTGTGGAGAGGGACCACTGTTGCTGTACGCCACTCTTTGGGTACATATCCTGTAGTAAGGCTGAGACTGAACAGTAGTTTCATGTTTGGGTTTAGCTCTTCTTGGAGTTCATGTAGGACGCAGCCCGGGACACTGTCTGGTCCCATTGATGCTGTGTTTTTTGCTTTGGAGATGGCGGCTGTTACCTGAGCATCTGAGATGTCAGGGGGGGCAGCACTCTGTTGGGATAGATATTTGCCCTTTTTGTGGGGATTGGGGGGGGGGTTTGCGCTGAACCTGTCAGCTAGGATGTTGGCAAAGTCTGTGGGTTCGGTGTATTTTTTGTCATTTTGGACTAATTCTGAGCATATCTGGGAATTCCCACCCAGGTTCCTAACATAACTAAAGAAAGCCTTGTGATTATCCTTAGTGTCCTGTGCAATTTTTCTCTCGAAGCTGGCCTTAGACGATTTTATGAGTGCCCGTAGTTTTTTGCTAATACTGATCAGAGATGCCTTCCCTTTTTGGGATTTTGCTCTATCATGTAGTAGCTTCCTCCTTCTATTGTATAGTTTGTTTATGGCTGGGGTCCACCAGACAGGACATCTGCCTTTGGAGGATTGGGTCTTGGTTTTATTTGGGATTGCATGATCCATGCATTCCTGAAGGTGTTCATAGAATGTGTTTATAAAGGATTCTGCTGTCTGGGCCATATTTTCCACAGGCCCGGGGGCTTTGAAGGATTCCACCTTGGTTTTGAGGAGTGTGAAATTTGCTTTAGAGAAGTTTTTCACTGTGGTTTTCTGGGCAGGGGGTGGGGTCTGGATGTGAATATCCAGTGAGATTAGTTTATGGTCTGATCTTACCAGTGAGGGATACACTTCTGGTCTGGAGCATAGAGTCCCCATGTTGGTGATGATAAGGTCCAGTATGTTTTCCTCTCTTGTTGGAGTGGTAACAAGTTGTTCTATAGCATTTGAGTTTATAAATTCTAGGAACCTTTGGGCTAGGGTGTTGGAGCTAGAGTAATGCTCCCAGTCTATGTTTGGGTAGTTGAAGTCGCCCAATATAATGGTGTTTGGTGAGACCTTCATATTTTCCAGCGTTCTCAGGAAGGCCGAGTGGGGTTCCTGGGTTTGGGAGGGTGGTCTGTAGCAGGCTATAAACTGGAAGGCAGTTTTACCCACTGTTAGTTGCACATGGATAGTCTCTGATGCTTCGTGCTGTGCCACCAACCTGGAGGTGTGGGTATCTTTGATGAATATTGATACTCCCCTCCTTTTGTGGTTCAGTCCAAGTTTTGGGGCCGAAAAGCATGGTATGAGGTATAACCTGGTAGTGCTGGGGTGCTCTCGGGAGCCTTGAACCAGGTTTCTGTTACTGCACAGATATCAATGTTCTCCATGCTAAGGAGAGTTTCGAGTGCATGCATCTTGAGGTTTAGACTTCTGGCATTGAGTAGCATTACTCTTAGTTTTTTATCCCTTGTGATACCTATGGAGGTGGGTTTGTCTTTTGAGCCTTGCCTAAAAAGGCACTATGGGGGTAGCAAGAGCCTTTGCCAATATCTGAAAGCCCAGGGGTGACAGGTGCAAGCCATCCCTAGCGAAGCATCGTGACTTGTCGAGCATGTCATCCCAGGCTGACAGGCATTGGATCCCCTTTGAATGACACCAATACTTAAGCCAGTTGTTGAAATTGATCATCTTGTCTTCATATTGTGGCATCAGTCTTGGTGAGGGTAAGATGCTACTCAAGGTCAGGGTCATACCGGCCTGGGCTACATGCTCAGAGAGCTCCTCTATGTCTCTTTTCATGTAGTCCAGGGAGGTACGTCTCAGGTCATTCACACCAGCATGGACAATGACTGAGTCATATTTGTACTTGCCTTGGAGTGACCTGAGTGCTTGTGTTATGTGGCGGATCCTAGCGCCCGACAGGCAGCTCACCGTGACCTTCTCCTTGTTCAGCCTGGTGAGCGGGACGTCAGTATGCCTGACGATAGAGTCACCTATTTCAAGTGTATCAGGTGTGTTGTTTAGCCTTAAGGGCTGTGACTGTTCAGCACACTGGCTTTGTGAGCTATTTGTTGCACATGTTTTGTTTTGGGGTAGCGGTTGCTTGGGTGTCTGCTTTGGAGGTCTCTGCTGCTTAGGCAGAATTTTATTTAGAGCCTCCAAGTATGTTTTTGTGTGTTTATGTGTTTGGTTTGCTGTCGTGGTAGGTCTATGTGAGACTGGAATTGTAGTGAGTGTGGTTTCCTTCTCCTCCTGACTGGTTACGCCAGTACTGAGTTGAGAGAGCTTAGCCTCCAGTTTGGCTATATGGTTGCATCTCTCACATGTGTTGGAATTTGTTGGGAGGAGGAGAGGGTTGTCTGTGTACATGAGGCAGTTGTAACATTGCCTCAAGATTCCCAGATTCACCAGCTGGACTGGAGAGGAGATTGACAACTGACCTTTGGACATGCTAGAATAGTATTGGGAATTCCTTTATAATTGAAAAAAGGGTCAATGGGGAACAACGTACTTAAGGGGAGTTTGTGAGGGTGTAGTGCTTTTAATTTTTTAGTGCTGACTTAGTGAGCAAGTGTCAGGTAACTTAAATGCAATGTGTTACAGGTAACTTAAATGCAAAAACGACAAACAGTAACTTTCTTTCAAGTGAAACAAGGAAATAAGTACAGTAAGCAATGCAGATATCACTAGGGATCCACAGAAGCATTAAAAAGCCACATTTTAGGTGGAATTAACATTTCAGGGAAATAACAAGCAAACAAACAGCAAGCATACAAACAAAGCTAGATTCAGCAGGCCTGGATCTAGTCTTTGCTACAGCAAACAAGGTGTACCTATTTCAGTAAGAAACAGTTCAAATATGCAGGCACTATAAGCCTTTAACCAGAAATTCCCAGCTCAGAAGGGCAGAGTCCAGCCTCTCCTCCCACAACAGTGCAGACCACACCTTCTTAATGTAAAATAACTGGCCTGAAGCCCAAGTGCTTAAACCAGAACTAATACACTTTTAGAATAACAGACACTGAGCCCTCAATCAGCAGTTCCCAACTTAGAAGGATGTAAGCTACCTGTCCTGCCACCACAGTGCAGGCCACAAACCTTCCTAATGTAAAACAACTGGTCTGAAGTCCAAGTGCTTAATCCAAAAGACTTAGAATGATAGCTACACTTTAATCAAGTTACTACCAAGCAGTAATAAATACAATTGAATACTTTAAAGAATGCCTGGATTAGTGCTCAAGTTATACAAACAAAGCTAGATTCAGCAGGCCTGGATCTAGTCTATGCTACATTCAAATGCATTCACTTCCTTGTCTTGTACCTGCCTTAGCATTCTTGCTGTAATGCCAGTCCCTTAGTCCACTTCCACCTTAGGCTATCTGCTGATTTTACCTTCTATCAGTACACTTAACCATTCTCCATTCTTATAATTCATGCATAATTTACCCACTACCTGAAATATTCTCCTATTATGTACTCTTCCTTTGCCCTAATTTATATTTTTAATTGCTAAATAAATTACAGGAAGCACTAACCACATAAATCCACTACTAGTCACAAATGCCTCTTTTCAGGGGTGAGCTAGATGCCTTAAATGAAGATTGAGACAATCAAACCATGGACTAGAAGATGAAGCTCTGTAGCAGCTCATAATGTTAGTGCCGTGCAGCAAACCTTGAGAAATGTTAGTGAAGATGATGACCTTTGCCCTCTCCAGGTTGGACATTATGGGCAAGACTAAAACAACTGGTTCAGTAGGTAAATCACTGTCCAGCACACAGTGTAGTCATTTCCCACAGAACATCATGAACTGTGTCCAAAAACCCCAGTTTGTTCCATCAGCCATTGACATACACCTGCGTACAAGTGTTTTATGTTTTAGTTAACTTTGGTACATCAGGATACATGTCCTTACCTTCCTGTGTTGTACCAGCACTACATAAGGTTGAAGAGTAATCTGCAGTGCTATGTCATTCTAAGAAGCAGTTGCAAGTATTGAGTGGTCTTTTTTTTTTTTTTTTGCTGTGACAAGCAGCTTTGTTGGACTTATCCTCATATGACATTATCAAGAAATGTTCAGCCATATGATATCTTAGCCAAAACGTACAAGCATTTTCTATGCTGACTGCTCGAGGAGAGGAAATTGGAACAGATCTAATCACATTCAAAAACAATTTACAAGTGAGAATTTGCACAAGATACAAGAATTGTAGTTTGGTTGTTATTTGGATGACAGCATTAACTGAGGTAGTACAAAGGAGTCATCTCTTGAGTCCACTGTTTCTGTATAATATTTTGCAGAATGACGTACTGTGGTCAGTGACATGTTGCATGTGGCTTATCACTCAGGATGGCAGGTTTGTAAATCTTTTTTGCAGCCGGATGTATTGCCGCCTAGAAGAGGAATGAAAATGGAACAGTTAGAGCTGTTTAAATCAAAATGTCAAACAAATGCATTACACTGAAAAACATATGAATGCATCATAGTTGTGGCTGTAATATTTTCATGATACTGACATGCTGAAATGTTCTCTTCTGCCTACTAACCATATTCACCACTCTTCCTTGATGACTGCTTCAAATGACACACTTCACCTGCACTGAAAGAAATCAGTGCATCAGCTACATTCCTCTTCTTTTTCATACTCTGTACATGAATACATCATCATGCCTACCTTACTGCATTTCCTGTTTTGCTAAAAATGCATTGCATGATTTGTACCAGTATAATTTAAACTCTTTTTTGACATCAAGCAATATGCACATTATTGCAGACGAATTGTTACCTGTCACTATAAAACAACTGCATAGCCTAAGCATGCCTAAAATCCTGTCTGTGACTTTACACCTGCCATCTTAATGATCTTAATGACTGGCCTCTAACACTGCAATACAAGACTCATCAAAAAGTCTATCATCATGACATTTGTTTATTTACTTATTTATGTATGTATGTATGTATGTGTTTACTGTTGTTGACTGAAGTAGTGATTTTCTCCAAAAAATGTCCCATTCCAGCTGCTGCCCAGGCTGAAGACAGCAGAAAAAATGATCAAGATCAGTGCAGAATAGTGCTACTAGTGAACATCTAGAACGGAGCTTCGAGTCTGGGAGCATGAATAAGACTAAAGCACAGACGTCCCTTTTCACAGTGAATTAATTAGCAATGAATGGCAGGATATGTAAAATAGGTTCATAGGTTCATACTAGGCTATCTGCCCTGGGGCAATTATAAGCCTAGCCCGATTTTGTTTGGCTTACGCCACCCCTTGATTTGAGTATACTGTGCCCTTTTTAAGGTTTAGTTTGCTGTGCCTCTGTTTAACAGTGACACGGAAGTAATCCTTGGGACAAACCTACGATCCCCCATCCACTCATCAAGATTCTTCTTGAAGAGATTCAGTGAGGTGCTCTGCCTAACATGGATTGGAATTTTATTCCATAGCGAAGGGAGCCTCTGGGTTATGAATCTGTCCCTCCAGCAAGTTCTGTTTATTTCAGTGCTGAGGTTCAAGTCCCTCGAGTGTGTGGCTCTAAGGGATTTAGATTTACTGAGGTGGAGCATGTCCATTAATTCTGGATTGGACATAGCTTTATATGTCAGGCATAGATCGCCTCGAAGTAGGCGGTATGCAACTGAATAGAACTGGAGTTTTTTTTAACCGAGCAGCATATGGCATCTGTTTGAGTCCCTTGATCCTCTTGGTGAGGTACTTTTGGGGTCTTTCTAATTGCTGCAAGTGTCGAGTAAGGTACATCCCAAATGGGGCATTGTATTCTATGATGGGCCTGATGAGGGATGAATAAAGGGGCACGATTACCTCTCTTGATCTAGAGGTGAATCCTTTCATGATGAGGTGGGCTATGTAAAAGGTCTTTCTAACCACTTTGGCAATGTGGTTGTCAAAGGAGAGATTGCTATCAACTTGGGTCCCCAGATCCCTAATTTCTTTCTCTGTATTTAATGGGTTACCGCCTATGTGGTAATTTGTGGGCACATTGTTTTTGCCAAAGGGTATGACTATACACTTTTTGGCATTTAGCTTTAGACCATGGCTCTGGCACCAGTTATCCATCTCTGTGAGACCTTTTTCAAGGATGTTTGTGTCAGCTGGAGAGTTGATTATGGCGCCTAGTTTGCAGTTGTCTGCGAACTTGGTGAGCCATAGTCCTCCCACGTTGGCCTGTATCTCGGAAAAGAATATACTGAACAAGAGCGGTCCCAGGACAAAACCTTGTGGGATGCCACTTGTGACCGGTTTTGAGTCTGATATGGCTCCAGCAACTCTCACTATGTGGGTTCTGTCTTTGAGCCAATTTGCAACCCATCTTGTGACATAGAGGTTTATATTTAAGCTGGATAGCTTATCTATGATGCCCGAGTGGGGTATTGTGTCAAATGCCTTTGCTAGGTCCAGATAGGCTGTGTGGACTACCTTCCCTTCATCTATGGCTTTGGTGACTGTTTCGAAGAAATCAACCAGGTTCAAAAGGCAGGATCTGCCCTTGACGAAGCCGAACTGGGTAGGATCTAGTGTCTGTAGGTCCCCAATGTCTTTGTTTATAAGCTCCATGATGATCCTCTCCATAGCCTTGCAGACTAAGCTAGTCAGGCTTATGGGGCGATAGTTTCCAGGGTCCGTAGAGGCTCCACCTTTGTGGAGTGGAACCACTGTTGCTGTACGCCATTCTGTGGGCACATATCCTGTAGTGAGGCTGAGATTGTACAGCTGTTTTATTTGAGGGATTAGTTCTTCTTGGAGTTCATGTAGGACGCAACCCGGGACGCCATCTGGTCCCAAGGAAGCAGTGTTTTTTGCTTTGGAGAGGGCAGCCTTCACCTGAGCATCAGAGATGTTTGGGAGGCAGCCCTCTGCCGGGATAGATACTTGCTCTTTTTTTTGGGGGGGGGGTGGAGAAGTTTGCACTGAACCTGTCTGCCAGGATATTGGCGATGTTTGTGGGTTCAGTGTATTTTTTGTCGTTTAGAATCAACTCAGAACAAGTCTGGGAGTTGCATCCCAGGTTTCTAACATAACTGAAAAAAGCCTTATGATTGTCTTTAGTGTCCTGAGAAATTTTTCTCTCGAAGCTGGCCTTGGATGATTTTATGAGGGATCATAATTTTTTGCTAGTATTGATCAGAGATGCCTTCCCTATTAGGGATTTTGCTCTATCGTGTAGTATCTTCCTCCTTCTGTTGTACAGTTTATTTATGGTTGGGGTCCACCAGACTGGACGCCTGCCTTTGGATGTTTGGGTTTTGGTTTTGTTTGGGATAGCATGATCCATGCATTCCTGGAGATGTCCGTAGAATGCGTTTATATAGGATTCTGCAGTTTGGGCCGTAGTTTCCACTGGCCCTGGGGCCTTGAAGGATTCCACTTCGGTTGAGAAGTGAGAAGTTCGCTTTTGAGAAGTTTTTCACTGTGGTTTTCTGGGATGGGGGTGGGGTCGGGATGTGGACATCCAGTGAAATTTATTTATGGTCTGATCTTACCAATGAGGGATGTACTTCAGGTGTGGAGCATAGAGTCCCCATGTTGGTAATGATCAGGTCTAGTATGTTACCCCCTCTTGTGGGAGTGGTGACTAGTTGTTCCATAGCATTTGAGTTTATAATTTCCAGGAACCTTTAGGCTAAAGTGCTGGGGCTTGAGTAGTGCTCCCAGTCTATGTTTGGGTAGTTGAAGTCACCCAATATAATGGTGTTCGGAGAGATCTTCATGTTCTACAATGTTTTCAGGAAAGCAGAGTGGGATTCCTGACTTTGAGAGGGTGGTCTGTAGGATGCTATAAACTGAAAAGCAGTCTTGCCCACTGTTAGTTGCACATGGATGGTCTCCGATACTTTGTGCAATGCCACTAACCTGGAGGTGTGGATATCCTTGATAAATATGGAAACTCCACCTCCTTTTGTGGTTCGGTCCAGGTTTTGGGGCCGATAAGCATGATATGAGATATAACCTGGTAGTGCTAGGGTGCACTCTGGAGCCTTGAACCAGGTTTCTGTCACTGCACAGATATCGATGTCCTCCATACTGAGGAGAGCTTCGACTGCCAGTGCTGTCATGACAGTTTGCTAGATCTTATTTGTGACCCCCCCCCCATGAGGATATCTCAAGCTGACTTAAAGTATGTTAAGAACAGCATTGAAAAAAATTGACTTTTGTAAGTAATGTAGTGTTGTGTGATCTTATAAAGTTCTGCAACTAGATAGGTTTGATTTGTTCTCTTTAATAGTTTAAACCAAGGAACAAATACAAAAAACCACACCTCTCACCCCATTCCTTCTCCCACCACTCCGTCATTCTCATTAATTCACACCTTGCCTTATCTACCACTCTCTCACTCTGCCAATAGTGTTATGGCTCACTCTTGCTGCTAATTGCCTTTAAACTGCCCAACAATGCAACCACATCATACTGGAAATGATACAGATATGTACTCAGTTTGATGATGGTGACATAAACAGGTTTTCTGTTTGCTGTAGAAAACTGAATACGACAGTTTTCAGAATCATTTGCTGATTAGAGAAACAACCTTCAGTTTTCTAGAGTGTACAAAAAAGATAGATGGCAATCTTAAATGAAAGTACTTTCTGCAAGCTGCTGTGGATGAAAAATAATTAATTTTGATGAGGATAGGAAGTAGATTTTATTTAGTGCAGCTGTGACAATTTTGCTTTACAGTTTTGATGATGATGCATTTTAATGCATACAGGGCTCAGAATCAGAATTTACCATGTGGGATTTTAATTTTGCATTATGGTTACAGACATGGTAAAAGCTCTGCTGTGTGCTGCTGTGTTTAATAAGATGCCGATGTAAAAGATATGAGGAGTCAGATTTTATTGTGTTCATCTGCAACATTAAACTATGTCATACCACTCAACCTTAAGCACAAGAAATCTCAGCAAAGTCAAAAATAATGGGGAACAAAGGCCCAACAAATTGCTAGAATGAAAGGTTTTGTGTTATCATGCATTTTCTGCAAAATATGAAGTCGAAATGTCTAGGCATTTTTTGATGAATTCAATCTTCACTGATTTGCCAGAAAAGCTTAAATATTATGAAGAACAGACAAAAAAATAGGAGGCAAAAATATGGACATTCTGCAGAAATCTGGACAGTTGAGAGGTATTATGCTATGTACTGCGGTGGTGGTGCTACGGTAGCGCAGTCGCCTCACAGTTAGACGTTGCCTGTTCGATTCTCAGTTAGAGCGTCTTCTGTGTGGCGACATGCGTGAATGGGCGTTCCTTCGTTGAAGGTTGTGCGTTAGGCCCGGCAAGTCAGCACGTAAAACTCTACTGCCAATCATTAGCGCACCGGAGTTCCGCTGTGGCGACCCCTAACCGGGAAAAGCCGAAAGACACAAACAAACAAACTTGATGGAGAAGCAACATACAGTATTTTAAAATGATTACAGAAAAGTAAAATTGACATTGCTGTAATGAAGATAAAAAGGCAGGGCAGAGATTCTTAGTGAAAACAAAACTTGTGATGGCTTTGGTTCAGGTTTGCACTACAAGGCAGTCCTCCTTATTAATATTAATTGATCATTTTCCTATTGGAGATATCATTTGCAAATGTACTTAGCTGTACAGTGGTCTGCTTTGATTTGTGTTGGTTTGTATAAGTAGTTGCTTCTATGTGGTTATTCCTGTCTTCTTTATTGCAATTCTTAATTTATTTAGCCATTTGTGAACCAGGTTTGTGGGCTGTACATCAGACCTTTTCCAGCTATGACTTAGGATCCAGGAAGAACAAAAATATAAGCATAAACAGTAATACAATGTAGGCAGCACATTCCTCAAAATATACAAAGAGTAATTTGAATATGTAGAAAAGGTCACATAAGTACAATTAACAGAATTTACAATACAAGAAAGTAGCCAGTATACATCACAAAATTTTGCCATAAATGATCATTTTGCAAGCCAACATACACACATGCAAAAAAGAAAAACAAACTTGAAATAGTCCAGACTTCATTGACAGACGATGAAATATGTAACTGAAATGTTTGGTATTTAAAACAAACAAACAAACAAACAAACAAACAAACAAACAAACAAACAAACAAACAAAATCTGAAATCCAAGATAACAATGATTTTTATATCATTTATTCATTGCATCACCTAAACCTGGCAAATATTTTGTATAGGATACTCGGGCTGTAAAACATACTAGATTCATACATTGCAAAAGCTTGGATAAGCATCCCACAACTAGTAGATGACTATAGTAAGTTTTGATACAGACTTGTTATAAGATCAACAGTCTGTAAAACTAGTCTGGTTCTGAAGTAGTGCAGTTCTGAAATTGGGCAGCTGTGGATAGCAAAGAAACTGGTATGTGGGCAGCAGGAGCAATGTCATGTACTGGTCACTGTGTCCATTGCATCAGCTTTTTGGCCATGTTCTTGTGGTGGCATGGATGCTGCTTTACAATGCTGCTCCATTATTACAGGTATGAGGTATGAAAATGGTTCTTGTCTGTTTAAAATGGACATTGACTCTTTGGGTGCAAAACTTCATCAGTCCCTTTTACCCATTTTACAGGGGTTGCGGTGTCATGTAAACTGTTCCCATTCCACTTACTTGACATTCTCCTATCTTCTTTGATAGTTATGCATGATTGTCCCAAGTCATTTCACACACAATCCATCTATATCTTGGCTAGCCATCCAGCCTTGTTTCTGTCTCTCCTAAAACTGCTTTACCAAATCCTCTTCTGGTTTCTTGAACTTGTGTCTAAACCACAGTGGCCAGTTCTTCTTGATATTCATTGCAGCTGGGGATACTTTAGCATTTCATTTGATGTTCTATTTTCTTCATCTCTCCCACAGTGTTTATCCTACTACCCATCTCAGGCACTTCCTGTCCATCACCTCTAGCTTCCTCAGATGTTCTACCATCACTGCTCAGGTTTCTGTGCCACACAGAAGTGCTGATCACACCGCTGCTTTGTGCACCTAACTTTTCAGTTTCTTTGTCATTTGTCTGTCACATATTACCCTGATATTACATGCCAGTTAGCTGTAGCACCTCTAGTTCTAGCTCTGACCTCCTCATTTCTACTCCCCTTTTCTCCAGCTGCATCTCATAAGCACTTGAAGCTATTAACTTGTTCCACTACTTCCCGTATCTCTCAATTTTCAGCATCTTCTGATTTCTGCTATTTGCTGCCATGACTCCTGTCTTATTTGTTTCATATGCCTTCACTTTTATATTACAGTCCCTATCATTTCTGTTTTGTTCCGAGTCTGTTTGTAATGTCACATCATCTGTACATAGCTTTCTTGATCTGTCACCTCTGAGTTGTTTGCTGATGTAGTCCATCACCAGTATGAACATGCGGGGTCTCAGTAATGAACCTCGATGAACAAGCACTCTCGCTGATTACCCTTTTTGAGTCCAAACATTATTTTCACATTTGTCAATGAGTCCTTGTACATAGCCTTCACTAATTCTACCATTGTTTTCAAGACTTCAAGCCATCCGAAGACTGCTCAAACCAGTTTTCTTGACACCTCGTCCTATGCTTTCTCCAAGTCTAAAAATTCTCAATTGGACTACCTTCTCATCTCTTGCTTCTTGTCTACTGTCTGCCTCACTTCAAACATTTGGTTGGTTATGCTGCATCCTAATCCAATTCTGAACTATCTCCCATCTTACTTTCTCCTACTGTGCATATTCATTTATGAATCAATTTTGCAGCACTTTTCATGCAGTGTGACAAGAATTTGATACCTCTATTCTGCCTACAGTTGTAAATGTCCCCTTTGGACTTGTGCATTGGCACTAACACCTAAGAGTGTGGAACAAGAAACTGAAATATTAGATTGATTCGTGGATTGAATGTGTGTTTGTAAGTATTACAAGTGGATCCTCAATGCTGTCGTGTAAAGTTTCAAAAATTGTGGCTGTAAAGATGAGTCAGGATTCAAAACATTATGTTCAAAACTGTCACATCAACTTTGCACAGAAATCTATAATGCTTGAGAAATTAGAATTTGTCTTTATTGTTGTACTGAATGCTGCTGTATGAAATTATTTTTAGAATTCTGCAGACCACTGAAGCAAATAAGTAACTGCATTCTGTGGTGGTGGTGGTGTTACTCTCTAGCCTTATTACTGAGAATACTTAGAAGTACAAAAAGCCAGTGAATTCTGATTTCACATGGCAGTTTAGTTAATTTTTTCCTCGGCTTTCAGATGATTTATAAACGTAACCTTTGGATGCATGTGCATGACTGTTCGGGTTTGTATATGTGTTGCCTAATGCTACTTACAGATAATTAAAATTCAAAAGCTACAGCTGGTAGCATAAACAAATCAGCATACTATGGAGTACAGAAGAGTGAGATGTTAGCAAGGCATTATGTAGGTAGAGGTTTGAATCTTGTAACAGCCAGATGTGTACTGTGTAGACTTAAATGAGTCTGTTCACCTGCATGCATGACAATAAAACATTGCGGAAGAAGGTACAGCTTAGATTTAGTGATCATGGAATAACTTAATAAAATGGTAATAAACAGCATGCAAACTGAGTTTACAAACCAGCAAGAGCACCTGGTTTACCTCTGGAGCTGGGTGCAGCTGATAGTAGAATCACATGAAGGTCACATTTTCTGAGGCAATTGTGCATCAGTAGTGTGACTCAGCTCCGAGCAAGCTTTGTCTGTTAAACCATTGATTTAATAAATATTCTACAAGTTAAATCCCATTGACTGCTCTGACCTATTTTGTAGAGGACATTGGACCCCTCCCCTGTCAGACAATAGAAGGATGTTTCATGTCATTCTTCTCTTTAGATACTGACACATGCAATAACAATTACTTGCTTGAGGGGGTTGCAGTGATTAATTTCTGGGATGATGTGTTTGTTTATTTTGTTGATCCATGAAGGTTAGAATTCACATGTTTGCTGTACACAGTGGAGAGGGTTTTTAAAAAGTGGAGATTGCTGTCCCACTTTAGTGCATATGTTATCTGTCACGTTGTGTCCCCTGTTAGTGTTGATGTACTACCAGGTCCAACACCCAGGACTCTCTCACATTAGAAAGAACTAAATTTATTTTAGCACTGGCTGAACAATACTCAGTAATAGTTCCCTGCTGACAGGATTCTCCATTTTGAATGTTTAAACAGTAATACTGACTAATAAATCCTTCAGAGCCAAATAAATGTGGCACCTCAGAAATGTTTACGACTGTCATTCTTTTTCATGGTCATGAGCCATTCTGTCTTAACTGACTCCTGATGAAATTAAACTTACAACATATTCATAACTTTGTTTATAATATGACCTTATTACAGTCAGCACGGAATATGTTCTTATTACCCACTGCAATGTTATCTTTTATATGGAATTATTAAATATCTTAGTTTACTTAACTCTCTGCTTACCTTAAAGCTTATGACATGATAGCAATGTTAAGATGTTATACATTCTGTCATCTAGGACCATTGTTACTTGTTATTTGCACAGTCTGTAATTTAAGACAATCTTTAATATTTAAGGTATTTTTAGCCTATCTTAGTTAATTGTAATATATAACATTTCATCAGTCTTCTGTGTGAATATTTCTAAAGTATATTTTCTATTGCTGCGGTATTGCTTTTGGCCTTAATTGTAACTGAAAATGTCCAAGGTCTTGTCTACATACTTGGTTAATAAACATATGAACAAACAAACAAATAAATATAAAATACCACATAACCATTGAAGTACACATATCATAGAATGTCATGGTGGGGCAGCACAGTGACAGAAGTTAATTGGCGTTTTTCAGCTGCAGCATCTGAAATTCAGTCCTAGCATTTTGTTGCTGTCTGGCTTGAGTTTGCAAGTTTACATTTTGCATTAATCTCTCCAAAATACGTGCTACTTTAATTGGTTGCCTACCTTAAATTGTTCCTAGGTTTGTACTGCAGAGCTTTAGTGACTGGATCACCTCTATCAAAGGGCCTTTGGCTCTTTTGAGTTTTATTAGGTTAACAAATTGAAATGCAAGCATAGAAACTATGGCAAGCTTCACCCAATTGTTTTTTTTTTTGGTTTTGCTGAAACAACATGAGCTACTGTCCTTTTTATACATTTCCAAACAGAATTATCTAGTATTCTAATGAGTTAAACACTGAATTTGAAATGTGGACGCTCTCTATCAAACATGTCAGAGCCATAGCTTCATAGGTAAATACTAGGCTAGCTGCCATGGTGGGCCATTTTAAGCCTATCCAATTTCCCCTTTCAAAGGTGAGAATCAAACCCTGCACTTTGTGTCTGTGAGGTAAACACCTTGGTCATTATACCAACCCCCTAAAATACATATTTAGAATCAGTGGCGGCTGGTGACTTCAAATTAAAGGGGGGCTGCAGAACACAGCTGAGTGGGTGGTGCCAATGTGAAGGGGTGGGGCCAACTAGAAAAGGGTGGAGCTATGCTCAAAACCACAACAACTGGAACTTTAAATACGCTGCCCTAGGTGCCAAACTGTCATTATGAGAGTTCAATCAAAACAAACTGAAGTGTAGAAGAAAAAAATATTTCAATGCATTGGCTATATGACAGATTATTTAATATATAGATGGAAACACAAAGGTTGTGAGGCATGAAAAAATAAATTACTTTTTAAATACATTACTGGAATGCCAGTCAAAATCAATTATAAAAATAACAAGCAGCACTCAAGTCAAACCACTTTTCCTTGCAGTGCATTTCCAATTATAATTTATATTCATCTTTACAATATTAACAAGTAACATGCTGAAAGTAGCAATCTCTGTGATACCCCCACTTGTAAAAATGTTTCTTATCCAAAAAAGACCTGCTGCCTGACAACTATCTACTTGTTTCATGGGGAAGACATGATCAAAGTAAAAAATGAACAGCAAACAAGAAACAAGCTCAAGATAAATTGCTTAAGGGATCACTGCACAAGTTATGGACCACACTTAATAGATTAGCATTCTGTTTAGTTTATGGGTAAAGCCTGCAAAGATGACTGCAAGTCTCCAACAAAATGTAATGAGCTTCTGAAAATACTGTAATCCTGTCCTTTATTACAAATACTGTCATATGCATTTCATTACCCAAAGCTTATACGTTATCTAGTTATGTAAATATTCTCTGCATGGCAACAAAAAAGGCTTTCAATATTGGTAATTCTTTAGCAATATGCTTATTAAAATTTACTTGCATCTTACAATCTCTGACAAGCTTACCTGATGGTCATTAAAGCATTGCTACCTAAACACAGAGCAACAGGGCAGTGAGACAGCATGCATTTTCTGAATAATGTTGTTGTGTCTTTCGGCTTTTCCCGTTTAGGGGTCGCCACAGCGAACTCCGGTCTGCTATTGATTAGCAGTAGATTTTTATGTGCCAAGTTGCCAGCTCTGATGCACAACCTTCAACGAAGATACGCCCATTCATGCATGTCTCCACACAGAAAATGCTCTAGCTGAGAATCAAACAGGACAACGTCTTACTGTGAGGCGACAATGCTACTGCAGCACCACCACCGCAGTATATACATTTTCTGAATAATAAGAAGCATAAATCAACAGTATAAAAATATGACAGAAAACCAGAACATTCTGCAAAATCAAGGACAGTTGAAAAGCCACTGCCATACTTGTGTCCCCCTTGGATGGGGGAATACTCTGTACACTTACACTGCATAACTGCTCCTTGCCTTGCTTGGACACATCAAGAATCACTACATGGGGGAGTGGGGTGCAACAAGTATGTCACAATTTGAAATGTCTCTGGCTGACGGTGATGGCTCTGACACTCATACCTCTCACCCTCAGAGCAAGAAATCTTGACAAAGCCATACATGGAAGTGGGACACAGGCCCAAAAATAAGAACAATTTTTAAATATTATCTTATAAACTTAGACAGATAATAGAATAGTAGTAGGTCTTGCATTAGTATGAATTGTCTGAATGGTATGAAATCTGAAACTCAAATGTCTGCCATTATTCTCTAACTTCAATCTTTAATGATTTTCCACTAATTTGACAGAAAATCACAATTTTATGAAAAACGGACCAAAAATGTGATGCAAAAATATAAAATTGCCACACAATACAGCTGGGAACCTGTCAAAGAAGGGACACCATTTTAATATGAGTACAGTTAACTTAGAGCAGCTGACAAAATTAGAGAATCTACATGCATTTCTCAAATAAAAGTAATCTATAACTCTGATCATTACAGTTATTTATAATTGTAAACCCTCCACATTTTCTTCCAAAATTGCTATTTTGCAAAGGGATTATTAGGGGGAGAGCAATATTTTGAGCCCAAATTGGGGACAGTTGAGAGGTTTGGATATTCCTAATTCTATAAAGCAATTTGCACATACCTCTCAACCTCTTAATGCAGGAAATCTGGACAAGGCCAAATATACTGGGCGAACATACAAACAGTATTAAAAATTGCTCTTGTATAAACTTAAGACAGTTGAAAGAATAACAGACATTGATAGAATAACAGGTCTTGCTTTATCATGCATTTTTCTGAAGGTTACAACATCTGAAACTTAATGTCTGTCGTTATTTAGTGACTTCATTCCTAAATGATTTGCCAGAAAACCACAAATTTTATGAGGAACAAACCAAAAATAAGAAGCAAAAATCTATTAATTCTTCAAAAATCTGGACAGTAGAGAGGTATAGTTTAGCCGGGGCTGTCTTGAGTTTGCTGCCGTTCCCCCTCACAAAATCATGATGGAATGGAGCCTCTCCCCTGCAGCCATTCCAGTGCCCCATTCCTTGGTTATTTTGACCATTTACCGTAAACACTAATGTGCATACTGCTTTACTTCTCCAATGATTTGGATTTCATTTGAAAGTTTTATTTTACATTTTACAGCACAAACACTAATAAATATCTGCTAAACAAAGCAATGCAGTCTCATAATGAAAATAGACTTGGCATTAAAACTTCTCTGCCCTTGAAACTTGCATTCATTGAAACAGCATTGAAACCCACATTCGAAGAAAATACATTTTGCCAGTGGCAGATAAAGATTAACTTTGGGCTGTTTTCAAATCATAGGCCCCTTGGACATGAAAAATACACGTGCTCTTTGATACACCTTCCTGATTGTATTACATTATATTCCTTGTACAATACAGTACAGTTGTTAGAGGGCGTTTTAAATTTATTGTTTTGAACATTTTTCCAGTAAACAATGAAACAAAATGCATGCACTAATGATGACAAAACTGCCCAGTTCAGAACATTTCCATCATAAAAGCCTACTCAGACTTCTACAGTCCACCAATATCAGTAAATATGCACAATCTCTGAAGTAGTAAAAGTCATCTAAATAATTCCACATTAAGGAAATTTGTAACTAATGAAGAGGTTGCTGCTAGCAAACAACTTTATATATTTCATTGTTTCATTATCAAATAAAGTGTCTGTTTCCCTTGAGGGATACATTGCTTATGTTGCATTAAAAATGATAAGCTAGTAATATTGAAATAGGGAATGGATGGCAAACTGATAACAGGTTGATAGTTACTAGGTATCTTTGCCAAAAACGACTGCAGCATCCACCCCTCTTTACAATACAGTACAGTATCAGCAATGCATCTACCTACTGCGGGAGTAGAACCCACAGCCTTCTGCATCAAAAGCAAGTACACTACCTGTTGTGCTATTAACAACACAAGCAGACTTGGCATAAGCAGCACTAATCTTTTGTTCCCCTGCAGCTCTCAGTTCCTTGTAAAATCTACTTGACACTCAGCTGAATCTCTGAACTTTGCAGCACAAGAAATCTGGAAGCCGACATTTATTGGGGGGGGGGCAAAAGCCCAAAAATCAGGGACACATTTTAAACATTGCTTGTATAATGTTGGAAAGTTGCTAGAATAAAATGCCATGTTACCACCAGACATATCACTGCCAAGTCTGAAACCCAGGAACCTGTGCAAAACAGTCAGAGCAACATACCACTATGCCAAATCAGCTGTTTTGTGAAAAAGAGGAAGACTGAAACTTAAATGGCTACCATTTAGTGAATTCAGTTCTCACCATACATCTCAACCTTAGCACAAAAAACCTGGACGAAGCCAATAATGGGGGAATACAGTCCAAAAAATAGGGACAACTTTCAAATATCCATCTTATAAACGTAGAAACTTGCTAGAATAAAATGTTTTGTGTTACCATGTACTTTCTGAAGAATATGAAGTCTGAAATTCAAATGCCTTTCATTTTTATTTAATATTTGTTAACCAGGAATGTCTGACTTGGAACAAAAGCCAATTTTTAGCACAGGCCCAGGGAGAAACACTCCAGATACATGTCTTTGTAAGATGAGAGGATATGCCGACTCCACACAGAAGGCATCCCAGCCAAGAATCAAACCAAAGAAGCTGTGGCTGTCAGGCAACAATGCTACCACTGCACCACTGACTGTGTACAGAAACAAAAATACAGAAACCACAGATTTTAAGTGGAACAGAACAAATATGAGGCAAAAATCTGTACTAAGATGGGAAGACATGCAGACTCCACACAGAAAGCACCCCAGCCAAGAATCAAATGAGAGACGCTGTAACAATCAGACAGCAATACTACCCCTGCACCACTGACTGACTAACAAAAACATAGAAACCACAGATTTTATGAGGAACAGAACAGAACAAATATGATGCAAAAATCTGCAAATTTTTTACAAATGGTGGTTGGTAGAGAATTCAAGCCCTTGCCACTTGCATACAAGGTACAGGGTTCAAGTCTGAGGTGTTCCCTACCACACCACCATGAGTTCTCTATAGCCACCAGTATATAGTAACTGGGGCATTTCACACACACACACACACACACACACACACACACACACACACACACACACACACACACACACACACACACACACACAAGCTCACCTTCACCTCTGCTGATACACGAAGCTCACCTTCATCCCTGCTGCTGCAGTTTGGAGTGCCTCCATTACCACTGCACAGACTGCTGGGCATCTGTGGGGCAGAGATGCCTGTCCTCCTATTTAGACTGCTGAGAAAGCGGTCTGAGAGTGTTCCCATGCATGCATGTGCGGAGTACTTCTGGGAATTGCGGCGATCGTAAACATTTTTTGTACTTTGTTTTTGTGTTTCTTTACTTTTTACTTTTTTGTTTTCTAAGTGGGAGGGCTGCAGTCCGCCCCTGTTTAGAATGCTCATACGTAAGTACTAGTCTAGCTGTCCTCGAGGGGCATTTTAAGCATAGCTAATTCCCTTCTAAAGCTGAGAATCAAACTCTGCATGTGAGGTAAACACTTTAACCAGTATACCAATCCCCAACCCATGATTATGAGCCATGCAACTATAAAAAATTAAATTACAAAAGAAATACATGGATTATCAAACCTTCAGGCAAAAGATAATATTGCAAAGACTAGGCTGAAGACCTGGAAGTTAAGAGAGATAAAGCATGGAAGTTCAAGAAATTACTCAGGGCTCTAGTACCTCAGGAAGAAGAGGAAATAGGTGGAGCTGAAAAAGAATGGCAACCCCTGAAAACAGCATTTGTTAGGACTACAGAAAAGATATGTGGCTGAGCCAGGTATGGAAATAAGGTACATAAGGAAAGCTTGGGGAATGCAGAAGTCCTAAAAACACACAAATCACAGCAAGAAAGAGCTGGAATAAAAGCTTTACTGGTGCATCTGGTACCTCAGCTTACGCCTTCAAGGAATGTTTAGTACACCAAACAGCACATATTTTTATACAACTTCATTCATTGGATAATTGAATAATAGTGCAATTAATTAAATATAAATTACCTATTCCCTTTCCCCATTTAATATGCCAACACTCAAAACAGTCCTTTTCATATATATATATATATATATATATATATATATATATATATATATATATATATATATATATATTAAAGTGCCATGATATTATGTATAAATAATACATTTAATTTTCATCTAATACTTCTAAATTTAATTCCTCTAAATATATGCAGAGATATGTTTCAAAATTATGTTATACTAAATTTATAAACTACATAAAACTCATTGCTATTGCTATATTACAATGGCATAAATAAAGAATATCAGGACAAAGAGGGAAAATGCATTTAAACTCTTTTTAACTCACATTTAAATTTATGTCAAGATTTAATCCCCCTGAGTATAAAGTGCCAAAGTTAATATTACGTTTGGTTTCTAACCACATTCATTTCCTTGCAAATTCATCCTCTTGACAATAACTGGGCTTGGCCAACACACTATAAAAAAAGGCTGAATTTGAACCATCATGGTACCTAACAAAATGTTGTGCTACAGGGCTTTCTACTCTTGCTCTCCTGATGTCACCTAAATGTTCCATAATTCATTTTTTCACTGCCCTTTTAGTCTGCCTATAAACCATTTTACTGAAGAGCATCCACACCCTAAAATGTAAATCACCCCCCAGGATTCACAATTATACTGATCCCTTGGCAAAGACCACACCCGATGCAGTCCTAGAGTTAAAAGTTAAAGATATCAAGGGGAAAGTGGATAAAGTGGAGGAGTTGGTAACCCTTTTCGAAAGAAGGATAAATTACAACAAGACATCAACGACTATAAGAAGAATTTGGTGTTTGCCTGGCAGCGCAATGAGACTAGAGGAAGGCAGATGGTTTGGCCTTTAGGCAGCAGAGACTAGGAGCTACGTGCCTCCTCCATGTCCTCAGGGGAAATGGCTTCCAGTAGCAAGAAAAGTGTTTCCTTTGAGGACCTGAACAAAGAGACTACGGATTCTATGCCACATAAAGGGACTTCTGAGGGCATTAGAGGCTGAGGGCGCAAATGGCAGGGGAATTCAAACACTGTCAGTGGTAACAATGGCAGAAATAACCGAAATACAAGGAGGAGAAATTAATGTGCCAGAGGAAGTAGAGTATCATCAGGGGGTGAATTGGACATTTTATTTAGCTGTTGGACTAAATGTTAATGTAAGACGTGGATTATTTAAAAATTGTGAATTTGTCTGATTTGACTCTAGATCAGGACATCATTTCTCTTTTGGATAAAGGGGTGAAGTTCATCCCCACTCATTTTCCCAGTCTTGCTGATTTAATCTTGGAAGTAACCCGTTTTTGTCGTAAGTTACATTTAAAAGTATATTTTGATAATAAAAAAGGGGGTTAAGTCAAGTATCTGTGGAAAGTGTTAATGACACAGTAAATGATGCAAGTTATGATGAGACTAACAGTTGTGGGGAAGATTCTTTATTAAAATATGTCTATTTATGACTATGAGGAACATGAAGTAGTTGAAAGCATCCGGTGGGGGGGTCATGTGGTTGACAGTAATGCAAGCTTTATTACAGGTTATGGGAGATTACAAATACCACAAGTACCATACAATAGTCCCTTTATGCCACCCAAATTATCTTCCAGTATATGTGTTTTTGAGAGTGTGTTATGAAACAGTTAGAAAATGAGTATCAGCACTTTAGATGGAACAATAAGAAATTTAACTTAACTAAAACGTAGTGGGAGGTTCTGCAACAGCCAAGGCAGAATTGTGATAAACGCATATTTACACAGGCAGATAAAGGGAGAAACTGGATGATTATGACTAAAAATCAGTACAATAACATGGCCATGACCTTGTTGGAGGATACATCGGTATATGAGATACTGCCCCATAACCCTAGCAAAGAATTCAATGTACTACTGTTGGAAGTTTTGAAGAGAGGAGAAACGCTTGGTTTCTTATGTTCATCAGATGTAAAAAAACTACATATTAAAAATCCCAAGGATGCCAGATTCAAAGTGATACCTAAGATACATAAGGATATCCACAATCCACCAGGAAGGCCCATAGTGTCTGGAAGGGGAGCTTATTTGCAAAATGTGGTCATGTTTCTGGATTTTCAGCTTAAGAATTATCTGAACAGAATCATGTCACACATTAAGAATGGAAAAGAGCTTTCAGACACTATAGGACGCATGAAGTGGTCTAATGATTATTACTGGGCTTGTGTGGATATCAAGTCATTGTATACAAATATCAAAAACAAATGGGGTTTGGAAACAGTTATAAATACTTTAGGGGAAGGTCCACATACAGACTTTCTCATACGTTTGTGGAATTTTCTTTAACCCATAATTGCTTCGTTTTTGGTAACAAATATTTTTTTGCAAAAAGAAGGAACTGCGACAGGGGCAGCTTATGCCCCTGTATACACAATTCTCTTTATGAACCATTTTGAAAATTCTTACATTTGCAATTCTGAGTTCTACAAACATAGGGTCATACTATTTAAGAGATACATAGATGATCACATTTTTGTTTGTAAGGGGGAAATGGAAGAATTTCAGAATTTCATGTTGCAGTTGCAGGATAATAACTTTGGCCTGAAATTCACATTCAGTAACAGCAGGGAAACAGTACAATATTTAGATTTGGAATTCTTTGTGGGGAGGGACTTCACAGTAGAATTCAGACCTTTTGTTAAAGCTACTGCTGTCAACAATTTCTTCATGGCTGCCAGCATGCATACTCCCCACCTGTTATCATCACTACCTTATGGTAAGTATCTACGTATAGCCAATAATACCTCAGATAAAGCAAGGCTGGGGGTTGAGTTTGAGAGGGTTCGGAACAAACTTCAGAGTAGAGGCTATGATAAGGGGGTTCTAACCGTAGCTGAAAATAAAGTCAGGAAAAGACTGGGGCTGGCATATACTACTATGCGAAAAGAAGTACAGAGCAACAGAAGTGAAGTTTGGAATTTGAATGAAGGAGAGGACCAAACAAAATGTTCTTTGTAAATAAATATTCACCTTTTTCAGAGACTCTGAAAAAGTTAGTGACTAGATTCTGGCCTATTATTACCAATGATGGGAACCTCAGGAAACTCTTTCCGGAGAGGGTTACTTTTTCCTATAGTAGATTTAAGAATCTCAAGGAATTGTTATCCACAAGTAAGTTGGAAAGAGAGCATGGAAGGAAGGGCAGCTTCCCTTGTGGAAAATGCATAGTGTGCAAGAAGATTAAGAATATAGATGGGGTCAACATAAATGGGAAGTTATATAAGGCCAGGGATCAGTATAATTGTGAATCCTGAGGGGTGATTTACATTTTAGGGTGCGGATGCTCTTCAGTAAAATGGTATATAGGGCAGACTAAAAGGGCAGTGAAAAAAAGAATTATGGAACACTTAGGTGACCTCAGGAGAGAAAGAGTAGAAAGCCCTGTAGCAGAACATTTTGTTAGGTACCATGATGGTTCAGATTCAACCTTTTTTATAGTGTGTTGGCCAAGCCCAGTCATTGTCAAGGGGATGAATTTACAAGGAAATTAATGTGGTTAGAAACCAAATGTATTATTAACTTTGGGACTTTATACCCAGGGGGGATTTAATCTTGACATAAATTTAAATGTGAGTTAAAAGTGAGTTAAAGAGGGTTTAAATGCATTTTACCTCTGTCCTGATATTTGTTATTTATGCCATTGTAATATAGTAATAGCAATGTGTTTTATGTAGTTTATAAATTTAGTATAACATAATTTTGAAACATATCTCTTCATATATTTAGAGGAATTAAATTTAGAAGTATTAGATGAAAATTAAATGTATTATTTATACATAATATCATGGCACTTATATATATATATATATATATATATATATATATATATATATATATATATATATATATAAGGACTGTTTTGAGTGTTGGTATATTAAATGAGGAAAGGGAATAGATAATTTATATTTAATTGCACTATTATTCAATTATCCAATGAATGAAGTTGTATAAAAATATGTGCTGTTTGGTGTACTAAACATTCCTTGAAGGCATAAGCCGAGGTTCCGGATGCACAAGTAAAGCTTTTATTCCAGGCTCCAGCTCTTTCTTGGTGTGATTTCTGTGTTTTATGGAATCCATTTTGAGTTGTGTGGAATAGAATGCAGAAGTTCTGCAAGTTATCAAAAGAAAAAATTAGTGCAGGAAAAAGAGGGAGATTAAAAAGACAGACCAGGCTATGAAAGAATACTGGTTGGCTATCAAAGATGCTAAAATAGGAGTTGCAATAATAAAGAACAAAGCATCAGAGCATACCTTTCAATCTCGGTGCAAGAAATCTGGGCAAAGCCTAAAATAATGGGGGACAAAGTCCTACAAATAGGGACAGTTTTAACTATTGCTCTTAGAAAGTTGATAGAACAATAGGATTTATGTTAGCATGCATTTTCTGAAAGATATGAAGTCTGAAACTCAAATGTTAAGTCGTTATTTATTGACTTCAGCACTCTGATTTGTCAGAAAACCATAAATTTCATAAGGAACATACTAAAAATATGAGTAAAAAATTTGGACATTCTGCAAACGCCTAGACTGTTGAGAGGCAGGCATCAGAGGCACTATACCATCTTCTGGAAAGTAACTCATTAGATGGCACAAAGAAACTATCAGGTTGCAAGGCAAAGACAGAAAGATAAAGATGGCAGTCAGACATCCTTTGTAAGGGACACCAGCAACCACCTGCTAACTAGTTACAGGAGATCAGAGGCAGATGGAAGGAGTACTTCTAGGAGATACTATTTGAAGAAAATCCCACAGAAGCTGTACTGTCCAGACACAACCTAAGGTGAAAAGAAAGAGAAGCACACCCTAGGAGAAGTAAGAACAGCACTAAAAACATAAAGACAAGGAAAGTTGCAGGCTCAGATGAGGTCAAGGCAGATATGATCAAAATGTTGGGTGACATGGGGAAGAAATGGCTCCTGAGGGTACCTATAATAATATGGAGAGAAAGGTGTATTCCAGATGACTAGACAGACTAGTGTCAGAGTACAACAGCAAATGAGGCATTCACAACTCTTGGCAGTATTGAGGCATCAAACTCATGTAAGACTGCATGAAATTCCTGGACAGGGTGATTGATAAATGCATTTGCAGAGTAGTAGAAAGAAGATGGGAGATGAGCAGTTCAGATTCAGATCAGGATGCAACACAACTGACCTGAAGTTTGCAGCGAGACAGATAGTTGAGATGAAGCTAGAGATGAGAAAAAGAGCCCAACTGGGCATTCCTATACTTGGTGAAAGTATATGAATAAGTCTCAAAACAGCTGATTTGAGCAGTCCTGAGGTGGTTTGAAGTCCTAGAAATATTTGGTAGAATTAGTGCACGCTAAATGCAAGGACCAAATGACACATGTACAGACAGTATTTGGATTCACAGAGAGGTTCCCTGTGGGAGTGAGTATACATCATTGAGCTCTGAGCCCACAGCTGTTCAAACTGGTGATGGTACATTAGCAAACTGGTTGGAGGGAACAGATCAACAAAGTTGCTCTATGCAGACAATGTGGCATTACAGACAGACTCTAAACAAGAACTTCAGCAGGGAATAGGGGACTGGAACGCAAAACTAAAGACACATGGGATGAAACTAAATACAGATAAGACTGTTGTAATGGCAGCAAATGCAGAGAATCAGAAGAAGCTGAGAATAGAGATAGAAGGGGAAAATAGTTGAACAGGATAACAGCTTCAAGTATCTGGGAGGGTTGGTGGAGCAAAAGGGAAGAGTGAATGAGGAGGTCAAAGCTAGAATCAGAGGGGCTGCAGCCAACTGGCATAGACTGTCAGGTATAATCTATGACAGAAGAATGCCAAAGAAGCTGAAAAGTAAGGTGTACAAAACAACAGCATGACCATTACTACTGTTAAGTACAGAAACCTGGGAAATAAAGGCAGAGTTGAGGAAGCTAGAGGTGATGGAGATGAAGTACTTGAGGCAGGTGATAGGATGCACACTGTGTGACAAAAGATGAAATGAGGACATACGAGCAGAAGCTAAATTAGCTCCAATTGCATAGAAGGTCAAAGAGAATAGATTAGATTGGTTCAGACTCATGTGCAAAAAAGCAGAAGACAATGTGATGAAGAAGATTTGGAATAGACAAGAAGAAGGCAGGATGAAACAAGGGTGCCCTGCAAAGAGGTACATACATTGTGTGACAGAAGACCTGACTGTAGAAGAAGACAGGAGTGGCACTGAATCGAGAGAGATGGCGACAGTTGATACTACACTCTGACCCCATGAAGCAAATGGGAAAGAAGGGTATTGATGATGATGACGATATATATATATATATATATATATATATATATATATATATATATATATATATATATATATATATATACGTGTGTGTGTGTTTGTGTGTGAGTATATATATATATATATATATATATATATATATATATATATATATATATATATGTGTGTGTGTGTGTGTGTGTGTGTGTACATATATATATATATATATATATATATATATATAGAGAGAGAGAGAGAGAGAGAGATCAAAACTCACTGTAATGTTATTAAACAATTTCTGGGCTCCATCCCTGCATTACCCTCACCACTAATATCAGATATGTATCTATTTATATATCCCTGAAACGTTATATATATATATATATATATATATATATATATATATATATATATATATAATGTATGTATATAGTGTGTGTGTGTGTGTGTGTGTGTGTGTATATATATATATATATATATATATATATATATATATATATATAGTGTATGTTTAAACACGCACACATAGATATGTATATAGATAGACAGATATATTATGTAGGTCTATATCTATATAATATATTTAAAAGGTCACACACAAAAGCCAAAAAAACTAACAGGAAATGAAAAACAGATAAACCAGAGTCTTCACTATGTAGAGACCTTAAACCTCTTTGAAGGAGACCCATGGGACATAGGCAAATGACGACTTAAGGACACTGAAGTGTTCCAACTCTAACACTTCTGACTGCCCACTGCCTTTTTACTTTTTTACTTCTTAAAGTCTAAACACCAAAATAAAATTGTCAGGCCTGTAATATATGAAAAATACTAATAAACAAAATAAAATACATTGCCACCACTTGTAAAAACAACTTTGAATGTGCTACCATGAGTGATAAAGGTATTATAGGTGGGATTTTAAATGTGGTTTCTGTAAACAGTGTCCTTATATCAAAGTAAACAAAAAAGGCAGCTGACCACATTATTACAAATTCTTCCACATACTATTCATTTTAATCATGGGATGAAAGTGATGATTTATATAGGTTGTTGTCAAATCTGTTAAGCATTTTACATTGACAAAACAGAAAAAAGCTTGAGGATCAGAATTTGTCAACCCATGTATAGTAATCAATTTCAGTAAGTAGACATTCCCAAAAGTGTTTGGATTTTTAATTAGTTTTGTTTTTAATATTGGAAAATGTGGAATTTATTTTGATGGAAGGCAATGGAGAAAATAATGAAAGTACCATGAGCTCACATTTTACTAGAAAAGCTCACCAAGACTCTGACACAACTTGCTGTGAGGGAAAGGTTACTTTGCTTTTGATTTCTTGTATTTTGTATTACTTTATTGCATTCTTCTATTTTGTATACTGTGATTTGTTTTCTTTGCACTGTGTTTTTCTTGTATTCTGCTTTGAATTGCATATTGAAACTTGAAAAGAGACCACAGCTGTGTCCCTTGTGAGTCACACAGAATGTTTCCCACCTTCCTACCCTATTGTTGCTGTGTTCTTAAACACAGCTGTCTTTCTAGTTGCCTACCCCTTATGTTAATTTGACCACACATTACTTCCTCTCCTTTTTCACTGGCTGTTGTAAGTAAGCACAAAATTATCATGTTGTGAAATCTCTCCCCTTCAACAATTTAAATGTATTTGCCATCCCACTGTATTCCATAGAGCCAGAAAAAAAGTGCCTACCTCCTTTAAATCTATCTTGCTCTTTTAAATTAAGTGTCTCTCCACTTAGACAGCTGAAACTTTAGTTACCCCCTTTTTAATATCTAATTGCTTAGTGTACGCTACAGTGTTTATAATATTAACTTATCTTTTTTCTTACCTTTAAACATCTGTTGCAGGACCACCAGTTATTGGAAAGTCCACATTCTTTCTCTCAGTAGTCATCTTGAGATTAGTGTTTCTGTTTTCTCCTGGTGAGAGAAGGAGCATGAGTACATTTTTTTCCTGGAGACTGCTGATCACCAGAAAGCCTTATAACTGCTTCATAGCTGACAGCTTGGAATTTGTGCTTATATTCTGCTCCTGGTGAGAGAAGGAGCAGAATGCATTGATTCCTTACTATTTATGGTTCAACAGTGAGCGTCTGTGCTTAACATTCCGGGTTTGTCTGGTTGCTATTCAAGGCATCTACCAGAAAAAGGCTACAACTAGTTTACAGATCCTTGCATCATCTGGGACAATACTGTGTATCACCTTGTAACAAAAGAAGGTACTGCCAGCACAGCTGGCTGTAATTTTGTAAATAATTATATCTCATTTGAGAATATCAAACTAATCTATACAAGATGCTGGTGTTACAAATGAATTAGAACTGTATGTCATGTGTATATCAAACTATTCTGTACAGATGTTTGCGTTGAAAAGGTATTTGTAAAGTGCTGTGTTTAAAATGTATCCACAGTGTGCCCTATTGGAAAAGAACAGAAATGTACATACACTATTGTAACTGTTTAAATGTATATATTTTAACAGTGGAAACTGGAATATAGGATGTTAACCTCAGTTCAGCAAACTTTAGAAAAATATCGTAAATTAAATTACTTTATAGGCTAGGCTGTAAAAGAGGCTATATGACAGGTTTCAATGCGGCTAGAGACACAAAGTCTGTACTAGGAAGCTTTCTGTATTGTCTATGAAGTGAACTAATTGCTACTTTGGAAGCATGAAGGAATCTAATTGTTTTATGACTTCCAGTATCTGCCAAAGATCTGAGCAAAAGCCCTTGTATGAATATTTTTACAGGTAGATGCTAAATACTGCCAGCTTTAGCAATGGGGGTCTGGCCTGGGAACTAGAAGTCAGATGAACAGAAATTATGTCATTCTGCAAGCCATCCCAGCAGTAATATCTTAGATATTATTTTGAGAAGTCTCTTAGTGAGACAGAGCATTCTGTCTTGGACCTGGCAATAACAAGAGCCATTCACCACATCTGCCTTGCTCTAATGGTAAATTACTAGGGAATAGTATAATTCTCTTAGATACAGACAGGAATATAGGATCATAGGTTCATAGGTTCATAGGTAGGTACTAGGCTATCTGCCCGAGGGCATTTATAAGCCTAGCCAGAGTGTGTCAGCTTTTGCCACCCCATTGATTAATTAACTGAGCCTCTGTCAAGAAGAGCCAATGAAGTGATCCCAGGAGTGTATTTTCTGTTACCCATCCACTCATCAAGGTTTCTCTTGAAGAGTGTTAGTGAGGGGCTCTGCCTAATGTAGTTAGGAATTTTGTTCCAAAGCATGGGGAGTCTCTGTGACAGGAATCTATCCTTCCAGCATGTTCTATTTATTGTTGTGGAGAGGTTTAGCTCACTAGAGCGAGTGGCTCACAGTGACTTGGATTTCTTTAGGTGGAGCATGTCCATCAATTCTGAGTTGGACATGGGTTTGTAAGTCAGGCAGAGATCACCTCTGAGTAAGAGATATGCCACTGAGTACAGCTGGAGTTTTTTCAGTCGGGCTGCATAGGACATATGTTTGAGACCAGTAATCCTCTTGGTGAGGTACTTTTGTGGTCTTTCCAGCTGTTGGAAGTGTCTTGTGAGGTACATCCCAAACGGGGCATTGTACTCTATGATGGGTCTGATGAGTGACGAGTAGAGGGGCACTATAACCTTTTTATTTCTAGATGCGAACCCTTTAGTAATTAGATGGACTACATAGAAGGATTTCCTAACTACTTTGGCAATATGATTGTCAAAGAAGAGATTACTATCTACCTGGGTCCCCAGATCTCTTATTACCTCTTCTGTATTAAGGGGGATGCCACCTATGTGGTAATTCATGGGTGTTTTGTTTTTCCCAAACGGGATGACTATGCCTTTTTTGGCTTTTAACTTGAGACCATGACTTTAACACCAGGTGTCCATCTCAGTAAGGCCCTTTTGGAGAATGTCTGTGTCAGCCAGTGAGTCAGTTATGGCTCCCAGTTTGCAATCATCGGCGAACTTGGTTAGCCATAGTCCTCCTGTGTTTGCCTGTACTTCTGAGAAGTATATGCCGAACAGTAGGGGTCCCAGGACCGAGCCTTGTGGGACACCACTTGTGACTGGTTTAGAGTCAGACCTGGAGCCTGCTATTCTTACCATGTGAGTTCTGTCTGTAAGCCAGTTGGCAACCCATCTCATGACATAGGGGTTTATGTTCAGGCTGGTGAGTTTTTCTATAATTCCCGAGTGGGGAATGGTGTCAAAAGCCTTGGCGAGGTCAAGGTAGGCTGTGTGAACTACCTTCCCCTCATCTATGGCCTTGGTGACTGTCTCGAAGAAGTCAACCAAGTTTAGTAGGCATGGTCTGCCCTTAACAAAGATGAACTGGGTCAGGTCAAGTTATGGGGCGATAGTTACCAGGGTCAGTTGTGGCCCCTGCTTTGTGGATCGGAATAACTGTTGCTGTGCACCATTCTATGGGCACGTAGCCTGTGGAGAGGCTGAGGTTGAACAGTGTGTTTAGGTGGGGGGTTAGTTTGTTCTGTAGTTCGTGCAAGACGCAGCCTGGGACACCATCTGGCCCCATTGATGCTGTGCTTTTCTTTTTTGAAAGGGCTATTTTTACCTGTGCGTCTGAGATTTCCGGGACACTACACTTTTCTGGTATTGTTGTGGGCCCTTTTGGGGGTGAGAGGGGGGTGAAGTTTGCACTGAATCTATCTGCCATGATGTTGGCAATATCAGTGGGTTCAGTATATTTTGTGCTATTTTGCACTAGCTCAGAGCATGTCTGTGAGTTGCCACTTAGATTATTGACATAGCTAAAGAAGGCTTTGTGGTTATCTTTCGAATCCTTGGCTATTTTTCTTTCAAAGTTAGCCTTGGAGGATTTTATGAGGGACCTTAGTTTCTTACTGATACTGATCAGGGATGTCTTTCCTTCTTGAGATTTGCTATTGTATAGCCTGTTTATGGCAATGGTCCACCAGACTGGTTTCCTTCTCTTAGGGGAGTGAGTCTTGGTTTTGCTAGGGATGGCATGATCCATGCATCCTTGTAGGTGCTCATAGAGTGCATTTGTAAAGGTTTCTGCATCTTGGGCAGCGTTATCCTTTAGCGTGGGGGCTATTAAACTTACCACCTCTGACTTAAGTAAGGTGAAGTTTGCTTTAGAAAAGTTTTTTACTGTGGTTTCCTTAGTTGGGGGTGGTGGTGGGGTGTGGACATCCAGAGTGATTAGTTTATGGTCTGATCTAACCAGTGATGGGTTGACCTCTGATGTGGAACACCTGTCACCCATGTTGATAATGACCAGGTCCAATATGTTTTCACCTCTGGTAGGGGAGTTTACCAGCTGATTCAGGGCATTTGAGTTGATAAATTCCAGGAAGCGCTGGACCTGGGAGTTTGTACTTGAGTAGTTTTCCCAGTTAACGGTAGGGTAATTGAAATCACCCAATATCAGGGTGTTCGGTAGGACCTTCATGTTTTCCAGTGTCTCCAGAAAGGCGGAGTGGTGGTCCTGGGTCATGGAGGGTGATCTGTAGCAGGCCACAATTTGCATTGCAGATTTGCCTGATGTTAGTTGCACATGGATGATCTCGGAGGTATCATGCTGCACCACTAACCTGGAGGTGTAGGTATCCTTGATGAATATGGATACACCCCCCTCCTTTTGTGTTTCAGTCCATGTTCTGTGGGCTAATTTCTATCTCTTTCATTTCCCTGCTGTAAGTTGTAGCCCGGTAGTGCTGGAGTGCTCTGTGGAGCCTTGAACCAGGTTTCAGTTACTGCACAGATGTTGACATTCTCCATACTGAGGAGTGCTTCGAGTGCATGCATTTTGAGATTTAAACTCCTGGCGCTGAATAGCATAACCCTCATTTTTTTATTTGTGCTGTTTACGGAGGGGGGGTTTGACTTTTGAGCCTTGCCTAAAAAAGGCACTATGTAGGCAGCAAGAGCCTTGACCAGTATTTGAAAGCCTAGGGGTGACAGGTGCAAGCCGTCTCTTGTGAAGTCACCAAGTCTTGTCGAGTATGTCGTCCCAGGCTGACAGACACTGGATCCCCTTTGAATGACACCAGAAGCTTAGCCAATTGTTGAAATTGATAATTTTTTCTTTATGCTAGGGTACCATTCTTGGTGAGGGCAGGATGCTACTCAGGGTCAGAGTCATACCCGCCTGGGCTACATGATCAGAGAGCTCTTCCATGTCTCTTTTTGTGTAGTCCAGGGAGGTATGCCTCAGGTCATTCACACCAACATGAATAATGACAGAGTCATATTTGTTCTTGTTCTGGAGTGACCTGAGTGCTTGTGTTATGTGGCGGATTCTGGCTCCTGGCAGGCAGCTAACAGTAACCTTCTCCTTGTCCAGCCTAGTGAGTGGGACATCAGTGTGCCTGACTATAGAGTCACCTATTACTAGTGTGTTAGGTATGTTATTTTGCCTTAAGGGATGTGATTGTGTGGCACACTGATTTTGTGTTTTATGTGTTGTCTGGTTTGTGACGGGAGGTGCAGGTTTTTTGGGTGTTTGCTTTGGAGGTCTGTGATGCTTTTGCAGGATTTTATTTAGAGCCTATGAGTATGATTTTGTGTATTTATGTGTATTTTTTTGCCAGTGCTGGTCTAGTATGTCTATGTGAGGCTGGATGTGTGGTGCAAGTGTTAACCTTCGCCTCATGACTGCTTGTTCCAGTCTTGGGTGGAGAGAGCTTAGCCTCCAATTTAGCTATATAATTGCATCTCTCACATATGTTAATGTTTTGTGGTAGGAGGAGAGAGTTGTCTGTGTACATGAGGCAGTTGTAACATTGCCTTAGGATACCCAGGTTCACCAGCTGGACTGGAGAGTATACCTGAAATTGCCCTTTGATCATGTCTGAATAGTAGGGTGAGCTGCTTAGTTACTTGGTTTGTGAGGGGTGAATAATGAGCCTTGCCCTGCTGGGCAATCAAATGTCGGGGTATATTAGTGCTTGCTATTAGGTCTGAGCAAGTGCTGGACTGTAGGATACTTTTTAAGTGCTTAGGTTGAGAGTTAGACTACTTTCAAGGGAAAGACTGAAGAGGAGACTTGGTGGAGCCGGGATAAATTTAGCCTTAGCTAACCGGTGCTGCCCAGCCGTGCAATACCGTGCAGACGCGGTTTTTACAGCAGGGAAATGAAAGAGATAGAAATTAGCCCACAATGGCCCACAGACTACTAACTTCTGGGCTGGAACCACTCCTCCAGGGACAGATGGCTGCTCAAAGCTCCCTCTCTCACAGGTGATATAGTGAAACTTAGTTTACATGTTTTTTTTTTATTTGTGTGAGTCTGTACTGCAATGTTATTTCAAATATTTCCTGTGGTTTTGAACTCTGATGTCACTGTGAATATATATTTAGTATTGTCTTTTCTTTTATTATTTATTATTAAATATATTTAATCCTTTCATTGTGGCTGATCTGTGTAGAGATATTTAAGTTTTGAGAGTACTTGCATATTAATTGGGTGACACAGTATGGGACACTCCTAATAGCCTTGCTCTTTGTCAAACTACCATTTTTATTAATATTATCACTCAGTATACTGGGTATCCTTCCTTGGAAGAGCCATAAGGTAGCTGGCAGGAGTGACTGGTGGCAGTGAAAACTACCTTATAATCTGGGCAGAAGGGGGCATAGCTAATATATTTGTGCCAACTTTTCCCAGGTGCGCGCGCGTGTGTGTGTGTGTGTGTGTGTGTGTGTGTGTGTGTGTGTGTGTGTGTGTGTAAATCAAACCTCAAAGAGTATCTGTGGCAGCTACTTGGGTAGGGACATGAAGCACTGGTTGTATAGAGGGTGTGCTGGAGGTCTTGGCTTAGTTTCTCAGCTAAGATCTCAGCTCTACAGCTCTGCCAGTGGGGAGTCTTAATGGGAATTTGGAGAAAGAGGGAGAAACCAGCCCTGGACTGCCTGTGGTCTCTGTGTGCTCTTAAGGGAAATTTCACATGATGCAGAGATCTGCATCTGGAAATACTATGAGTGTACCTGTTACCCTCCCAGTGAACGTTTCCCCCACAGGTGCCAGTGGTGAGGATTGAGGCTCCTTGATTACTGGTCCAACGGAGGGCAGCCACACACCAAACAGGCTGTAACCTACTTCTCATCTTGGGATTAGTGCTAACATGTTGCTTCTAGTGAGAGCAGAAACAAAGGAGCATTGTATGCCAGCACAGTGTAGCTGTGGTGAGACTAGCACTAGTCATAGCTAAGCAGTAGCCATTCATCTGACTCCCCTCGTTTCATCATTCTTGATAAGTTAATTATTTGTTTTCAGTAAGTACTGCATGATTTGTTTCTAACTTCAGAGTATCTGCCTAAATATTTCATCCTTGAATTTTCATGGTCTATGTATTAGCTTCCCCTCAAGTGTTTGGGTGTGCCCTGTACAGAGTCAGACACCTTGAGTAACATTTTTCCTGTAAAAGCACAATTGACATTTCTCCAGTACCTAGTTGCATACAGGACAACCAGTTTGCAGTGACAAGCTCTGTTCCCAGAGTTGCAAACCAAATACTCCTGACATTGCTTTAGATTCTCAATCCAGCTATCTAATCAATAAAAAAGGTTTGTTGCAATGGATATGAACTTTTCCACTATCTCTGTTACCAGCTTGGTGGATATGGGCATCCTAAGGCAATGTAGAAATTGCCTCATGTTTACTGACAACCAGTTAATTCTCAAACAAACTGATATGGTATATGAGAGATGTATTTATGCAATATCACTGGAGGCAAAGCTCTCACATAAAAGTACTCCTAATGTCAATAAGGTTGTCAGTAGTACACACACTGCACCCATCACACACAATTCAAAGCAGACATATAGACACGCATATGCTGAGGCACTTAAATGTAACCTTCCTAAACCACAAAGACATCCTAGATGAAGTACACATAACAAATACCCTCAACAGCCCCAAATGCACTCTTTCAAAACAACACCCACATCAACACATAGAGCTACATCTCATGAAGCCTCTACCTCTAAGCCCATAAGGCAAGCCACCACACAATCCTACATTCTAGTCATTGGATACTCCATTGTGAGGCACACTGATGTCCCTCTCCCCAGGCTGAGTAAGAAGAAAAGAAAGTCATGGTCAGTTGCTTATCAGGGGCTAGGATCCTCCACATTATGCAGGCACTCAGGTCATTGTACCACAATTACCAATATGACTCAGTCATAGTCCATATGGGAGCAAATGTCCTGAGATGTACCTCCCTAGACTATATGAAGAGAGACATCATGGAGCTCTCGGAATATGTGTCTTGGGCTGGTATGAGCCTAGTGTTGAGCAGCATTTTACCTTCTTCAGGGATGATGCCACAATACGAACAAAAGATGAATGACTTTAGTAATTGGCTTAGTTTCTGGTGTCATTCTAAGGGAGTGCAATATTTGTCACTTTGGAGGAGATGGTCTACAGTCCATGCTGCTTTGCCAGGGATTGTCTGCACCTCTCCCCTCTAGGCTTTCGAATATTAATTAAAGCATTGTATTCCCCCATAGTGCCTTTTTTAGGCAATGCAAAACTAAAAGTATTTCTGCCATAACAAATCAAAACCAAGAAAACCTAAAGGTATTGCTACTCATTGCTAGGAGTCTAGACAAAAACTCCACTCCTTAGAAGCTCTCTTCACCCTAGAAAATGCTGATGTCTGTGCGGTCACTGAGACATGGTTTAAAGCCATGGAGAGTACACCAACAGTGCAAGGTTATAATGCCTTCCACACATTTAGACCAGCCACTACACAGACAGGAATTAAGGGTGGCATCACAAATATATCAAAAATAAATATACCTCAAGGCTGGTCAAGCAAAACAATGCACTTGAGCTACTCCATATTCAAATCACCCCAGGCAAAATCCAATACCACTTCCTTGCAAGTGATAGATCCCCTTCTGTGACCCAGGAAATCCATACCATGTATTTAAGCTTATTGCAATGATGATGGACAGGTTGAAAGACGAGATCAGGAGTCCCCATGGACTATGCTGATTGCAGATGACATTGTGATCTGTAGGGAGAGTAGGGAACAGATGGAGGAGACCCTGGAAAGATGGAGATATGCTCTAGAGAGAAGAGGAATGAAGGTCAGCAGGACTAAGACAGAATATATGTGTGTGAATGAGCGAGAGGATAGAGGAATGGTGAGGATGCAGGGAGTAGAGGTGGTGAAGGTGGATGAGTTTAAATACTTGGGATCAACAGTTCAGAGTAATGGTGAGTGTGGAAGAGAGGTGAAGAAGAGAGTACAGGCAGGATGGAGTGGGTGGAGAAGAGTGTGAGGAGTGATTTGTGACAAACGAGTACCAGTAAGAGTGAAAGGGAAGGCCTACAAGAGGGTAGTGAGGCCATCTATGTTATATGGGTTGGAGACAGTGGCAGTGACAAAAAGGCAGGAGTCAGAGCTTGACGTGGCAGAGTTGAAGATGTTAAGATTTGCACTTGGTGTGACAAGGATGGACAGGATTAGGAATAAGTATATTAGTGGGTCAGCCCAGTTTGGAAGGTTTGGAGACAAAGCCAGAGAGGCAAGATTACGTAGGTTTGGACATGTGCTGAGGAGGGATGCAGAGTATATTGGGAAAAAGATGCTAAGGATGAAGCTGCAAGGTAACAAGAAAAGAGGAAGGCCTAAGATAAGGTTTATGGATATGGGGAGAGAGGACATGCAGGTGGTTGGTGTGACAGAGCAAGATGCAGAGAACAGGAAGAAATGGAAACAGTTGATCTGCTGTGGCGACCCCTAACTGGAGCAGCCGAAAGAAGAAGAAGAAACAGTAACCATCCAACCCAATACCATATTCATGGGAGACGTTAATTACCCCACTATTAACTGGGAATCCTATATGACACCAAGTGTACAGACACAGAGATTCCTAGATTTTTGTAAACACAAACTCCCTGAACAAGATAGTCAATAAACCAACCAGGGGTGCAGCCATACTGGATCTGGTCCTCACTAATATGGAAAAGTGCAGCACACCCCCTACTGTAATGTCTTCCCTGGTAAGGTCAGACCACAAAATGGTCTCATTTGATGTAAAAATAAAACCTGTACCCCCAGCTAAACCTGGAATATTCAGAAACTGTTCTAAGGCTAACCTCCTGCTATTAAGTAATAACCTGGCAAAATTTCAAGCCCCCATAAACCCTGAGAACACTGCTGCCTATGCAGAACTGTTCACAGAAACCCTGTACAGGCATGTTAATAGTTGCATAGAGGCCGCTGTGCCCACCAGGAAGAAGTACAGAACTAACTCAAAAAACAAGCCACCCTGGTGGAATCATAAATTCAATTCTGAAGACGTCTGACATTTATTTTAGACAAAAGCGCTTAATACATCTGTAAAGTGGTACCTGTGCTGAACTGTTGTTTTCTGCATCATTTTCCTGGTAGGCTGTATAATAGAAGGAAGAAAATCTTGGCAAGAATTAGGAGGTGCAGCACCCAGCAGGATGAAAGCACTCATCAAACTAAACAAACATCTAAGAGGACAAATAAAGTCTACCAAGCCAATTTGAGGTGAATTTGGCCTCCCAGGCCAAGGGCCACCGCAAGGCATTCTTTAGCTATGTCTGTAACCTCAAAGGCAATACACAATTCTGTGCTTAGCTCATTGTAAATGGAGCCTCATATAATGAGCCAGAAGATATCACAAACCTACTGGCCAATAAATTAATCTCCAACTTTACCCTTCTCTCCTACTCAACCTTTCTTCAGTAACTATTATCAAATACACCCCCACACACTATCACTAGGGAACACATCCTTAATGTTCTCCCTAAGGCCAAGAACACTGCATCAATGAGCCCAGACAATATTCCAGGATGCCTTTTAAATAGCATGAAACATGACCTATCAGAGCCTCTGGAGCTGCTATTTAACTATAGCCTCCAAACAGGCTTCATGTCACATGAATGGAGAACAGCAACATTCATCCCTCTGCACAAAGATGGGCCATCTACAGATCCTGGAAACTACAGACCCATAAGTCTCACTAGTTTTATATGTAAAGCCATGGAAAGAATTATCATGGAAATGATCAATAGTGATAAGTAAACCTCCAGACACTGGACCCAACCCAGTTGGGTTTTGTCAAGGGCAGATCATGCCTACTCAACCTGGTGGACTTCTTTGAGAAGGTCACCAAAGCAATGGATGAGGGCAAAATGGTTCACACTGCCTACCTTGACCTGGCCAAGACATTTGACACAATACTCCATTCAGGCATTGTTGACAAACTCAAGAGGTTAGGTACAAACTCATATGTCACCCAGTGGATAGCCAACTGGCTCACAGACAGGACCCAGGAAATTAGAATTGGGGAGTCCACCTCTACAAAGAGGCCAATCACAAGTGGAGTCCCTTAGGGATCAGTCCTTGGACTACTGCTTTTTGGCATTTACTTCTCTGGCGTCAAGGCCAATGTCAGTGGTCTCTGGCTGATTAAATTTGCAGATGATTGCAAATTAGGAGCTGTCATTGAATCTCACACTGACACAAATGTTCTCCAGGAGGGGCTGACACAGACAAACAACTGCTGTCAGAGCCATGGTCTAAAACTAACTGCCAAGAAATGCATAATGGTATCCTTTGAGAAGTCATCCACCCCTGGTAACTATCATATTGACAACACACTCCTTAGAGTTGACCCAGTAGTCAGGGACTTAGGGACACACATAGATAGTAATCTACAATTTGACCATCATGTGCCTACAGTAATAAGGAAGTCATTCTATGCTGCACAACTTATAAACAAAGGTATGGCATCTAAATCCATGGAAGTCATTGCTTCACTGTATTTGGCATTTATTAGACCTATCATTGAGTACAGTGCCCCCTTTGGTATGTACCTAACCAGGCATATACAACAATTGGAATGTCCACAGAGGTTCTTCACTAAAAGAATATAGGACTTAAGTAAAATGTCCCCTGCAGACCACCTCAAGGCTCTATTCCTGTATCCTGTCTCCTACAGGCTTTTGAGGAGATCTACGCCTGACATACAGGGCACTGTCAGACCCCACTCTGATGGAACTCCTGCATATCCAAAAAACAAGCAGCTCCAGAATTACCCATTCTAAAGACTTAAACCTTGTCTTTGAAATAAATAGGACCTGCTGGAGAGACAGGTATGTATCCCAGAGGTTACCCCGTCTCTGGAACAGGCTCCCCATCTATGTGAAACAGAATTCCTCCCTAACCCACTTCAAGTGCAACCTGTACAATTGGATGGGGAACAGGAAATTCATTCCTGGCTTGGCACCTATATCTCTAATAGACACAGACAACCTGTAAATGGTTCATCTCCCAGACTGTAGCTTGCAAATGTTTCATCTCCCAAGCCCCTGCTTCACTTATCAAGGTATCAAAACTTGTCAGAAATTTGAGATGTATGGCTAGGCTTAAAAAGGGTCTATATTAGATCACCGAACGCTTAGGTTAGCGAACGGTGATTAATCGACCCCATGTAAGCGAAAGCTTACAAAACCGAACTGTCAGAACAGCGATTTTTTTCCAAGGGAAAAAAAAATCGCTGTTCGAACAAAAAAAAAAAGAAAGAAAACACTTTAATACATGATATTAAGTGGGGGGCTTCACCCCCCACACCCCCTACTTAAATATACCAACTCCAAGACCGCACTACAGTGCTGAAAATGACAAACTACCAAAGTGGCCAAACAAATTCTTTCCCAGGGAAAGAATTTGCTTACATGCCGCTTCAATATTTTGCCGTTTTGGTGTTTACAGCTCGACCAAGTCGCATTCGCTAACCTGCATCTTCAGTCAGCTGATAGGCGCCCCTTAAAAAGGCCCTTGTGGTAGTTAGCCTAGTAAACACCTATGAACCTAAGGGGCAATTAAAATTGGATGCATACAGGAAGGCTGGTCTTAACAAATCAGTTAGTATTATTAATGTGTTGAAATTATGGACTACAAAACTGTAAATGTTTTTAGAACAAAGAATTGTTTTAATGTTAAAGTATGTTTGTGAATATTTTTGTCAATATTTTAACAATTTTTAAAGGAATAAGAACCCGTCATATTTGTCATATGACTTATGATTTCATTTAAAAATATGTTTTTAAAAAAGTCTACATGATACTGATAAAGTCCAGTGAAATGAAAGACAAACACACAACCTTACACTACTTTGGAACTTGTGTATTTGTGATTTGTGATTGTTGGGTTGATTTTTGAAGTCTTTAATTGTGCATTCAGGCCTTTAAAGACAGACTCCAGAAGTTGTCTACTTGACATGTTTCACCCTTCTTATTTATTTATTTATTTATTTATTTATTTGCAGTTGTTTAACCAGGATAGTCCATTGGGCCTGAAGAACCCGTTTTCAATGGAGTCCTGGGGAGAAAAGCTCCACATACAGATTACACAAGGTTAATATACAAACATATATTACATAGATTACATGAAGATTACAGAGGTAGCCAGACTAAAATTAAAATGCACACATAAAATGCATGATGACGACAGAGATAAAACCGACTGGTCAAAATTGTTTCAATCAAAGTAATATATATATTTTTTTTTCAGAAAGGAAAGGTGTTTCTGGATACTAATAAGGAGTTGTATAAGAGAAGGAAACAAGAATTTGTTACCTGGGATCTGAGAGAAGGAAGGGAACAGTGTAGAAGTAAGTGTAAGTTATGAGGGATGGGAGCAGGAGCAGTCCCATGTGGAAGTTAGAAGGATGGGAGGCTAGTAGGAGGTATTGTCCTGGGGGTGGAGGGTCTGTGTATTTCTATAAGGTGTTGATTGTTAGATCTGAGAAGCAAAGGTAGTGGAGAGAGAAGGTTGGAAAATGGGACAATTTGGTTTTGAGTGATGACTGAAGGTTTGTTAGAAGAGGTAAGTTTAGTAGTTGAGGTGAGATGTTTAGTAGTAGATGGGAGTTGAATTTAAGCCTGTCATCTATTTGAACTCCTAGTAGTTTGGTTTCAGTTACCAGCTCTAGAGGTGTTGTATTTTGGCTGGTAATGGAGAATAAGTTGTCTTAGTTGTAGAAGAGGTAAAGATCATAAGTTTAGTTTTAGCAGCATTGAGTGCTAAATGGTTGTCTTTCATCCATTGTTCTGTGGTAGAGAAAGCATCCTGAGTTAGTTTTAAGAGAGTTGGTATAGATGGGGCAGAACAGATGATTGTGGAATCATCTGCATATTGGATAATCTTTGCAAGAGGGATAGAGTGGTAAAAGAGGTGGCCTTTTCCATATGACAGCTTGTTGTCTGTTTGAGAGATAGCTGGTGAACCATTTGAGTTTAGTGAGAAGTAGGTTATGAGAGATAGTGTCAAAGGCCTTAGAGGATACAGTGAGGCCAGAATCTAGCTTTATTATTCACAGTTTCAAGGAAGGAAAGGAGGCCAGTCATAGTGCTATGATGGGGTCTGAATTAATAGGTTATTGTCTAAGAGATGGGGAGGAGTTGAAGGTGGATACATTTCTCTAGGATCTTAGAAATGGGAGAAAGAATGGCAATGGGATGGAAATTGGAAATGTTAGTATTATTACCACCTTTGTGCAGGGGAATGATGTAGGCTTTTTTCCAGATTTCAGGAACAAGACCTTCCTGGATAGAGCGGTTGATTAGGATGCTGATAGGTGTGCTGAGGAAGAATGAGGGAATGTTATCAGGGGCATTGGTGCATGGTTTTAGTTTCTGCAGGAGTTTTCTTATGGTAGAAGTGGGTATAGGTTTAATGAAAAATGGTGGAGGTTGAGAGTGTGAGGAATGGGAGAAAGCATTTGGGAGGGGGGATGAGAGAGGAGAAGTGGAGGTAGGAGGCAGATTGTTATTAGAAAAAGAAGAGGTCAGTTTGGAAATAGAGTCAATGAAAAAGGAATTGAATTGGGTAGCAAGCTCTGAGTCTTGTATATTTGGGGAGGGGTTAGGGTTTTCTGTAGTACCAGGTTTCAAGAGGGTAGCTATACCTCTCCAGAATTTTTGTGGGTTGGTGTTATGGTTGCTTTGAAGTTGAACAAAGTAATTTTGACGGTCTGCTGAAATTAGCTTTTTTAACTGAGTTGCGAAGAGTTTTGTATTCATTAAGGTTAGATGTAGATTTGTTCTAGTAATCCAGGGGGTGGCTTTCCTTTTTATTCTTTTGGTTATTAATGGAGCATGAGTATCTAGGAGATGTAGGAAGGTTGTATTAAAGTGAGTTATAGCATTTGCAAGTGGTAAGCCTCAGGGTTAAAGTTTTAAAGATGGGAAGGTGGTCACTGAGGTTCCACTGTCGGGATAGTTGTAGGGGTGGGATACTAAGATCCAGTCTAAAATGCTGCCACTAGTGAAGTCTTTTGTTGGTCTAGTTATGGAGTTGATGAGTTGGGAGTAGTTGTATAGGTTGATGTTGAGGGGGTGAGTAGGGGACTGAATGGAAGACCAATTAATATTGGTGTCTCCCATGATTATAGTTTCATTACAGATGTTAGTTGATAGCCAGGAGAGGAATTCTTCGAGTATTGGGACATTGTCTCCGGGGGGAATATAGAGAGAGGCTATGTATATAGATTTGTGTTTATTTAGCTGAAGGTGAGCTAGTACTACTTCTGCATTAGCGAACCTTGGTATGGTTTTATTGTAAGGTGTTATAGATAGGGAGGAGGAGTAGATTAGAGCCACGCCACCACCCTTCTTTTTGGTTCTATCTGCTCTCATGATAGAGTAATTGGGTGGTAATATCTCTTCATTTTTTATATTTGGTTTTAGCCAGGCTTCAGATATAGCTAGGATGTCTGGTTTGTTATGGAGTAGCCAGGCATGGAGATTTGGAATTTTGTTAGCTAAACGTTGTGCATTAAGAGCTGCAAGTAGGATGGATTTATTGATAGAGAAGGAGGGGGGTGGGCCTGAGTTAGGGTGTATATCACAGATAAAAGTATTGAATTTAGAAGTTGAGTTAAGTAGAAGAGGTATTTGGGTTGTTTGGATTGAGAGGTATAAGTAGATAGAGTAGTGGGAGGTATGGAGGGTAGAGTAGTTGATGAGGTTTTCAGAGGGGAGAGTAGTTTGAAATGAAGACATAGTTTATTGCTGAAGGGATACAGTTCAGGGGAGATTGAGCTGAAACACTTGGATTGTGAAGAATGGAGGGGGTATGTTGTTTGTAAGAGAGGTGAGTAGGTGGTAGGTGATTGGATGAGGTTGGATGAGGTTGGGTAAGATAGTAGATATAGGTAAGGTTCAGAAGGAGTAGTAGTTGAATTGGGAAAGATGAGTGTTTACCAGGCATGTTGAGGTATAGATAAGCAATATAGAGGTATAGGGTAAGAAGGAGGGAGGGATATAAAGTGGTGGTTGTATGAAAAAGTTATAGGCTCATCAGTAAAACTTAAATGATTTGTGTAGGCATTCTGTGAGACATCTCAGCTCAAAAAACAACTTAGAGTGATTGCAAAATATCTCAGTAACAACCCAAGCAAAAGGTAAAAAGTTTACACAGAAAAGCCTAAAAGCTAACAAGAAGCACAACCCCCCAATATAAATCAGTCTTTACCATGTAATACCTTAAACCTTTGAAGGAGGTGCCCGTGGATTATATGCAAATGACCCATTAAGACATTCAAGTGGTTTAACTCTAAGGCTTCTGAATATCCACTGATTTACTTGTTTTACTTTTTAAAGTATTTAATGGTGCATTCATACCTTTAAAGCCAAACTCCAGTAACTGTAGATATCGCATGTTTTGCCTTTCGTATAGGTTTGTCAGTACAGCATAAGTGATTAGTTTGTCCTTTCTCTTACAAATCTCAACTTAAAAAACAACTTGATGTCCTCAACATTAGGGGGACTGCAGAATATGAGGTTTTACCCTTTATTTTTATTATTTGGGACAGTTTGCAGTCAAAGTAGATACAGCCTCATACCTCTGCCACAAAAGGTATACCAGAATTCTGATGTTGAACATAATGAAGTAAATTACCTCATAATTCAAAGTTAATATTTCTTTGTATCTTAAAAAGTTGTTGTCAATGGTGGTTTTCTAACTTCCTGGTGGAAAATAAGAGATATGGTTTAAAGATTACTGAGTTGATTCAGAAATTATTAGAGGAATTGAAGGATGTATCATCAGGGTGTTGGGATCAGTTGAAAGTCTGCCTGAGAAACCAGGTTGAAGAATCAGTGCAACATAATAGGTAGACTAGGGAGGAAAGAAGGCTTATGTTGTTGGAAAGGATATGTTTTTTGCATCTGTGTATGGATTAACTGACACAGGACGAGGTTAAAATCCTAAGAGACAGCAGCGGAGAGGCTCAAAGTATGGACAATAATAGTATTCTGTCAAAGTATATGGAAATTCAGGAACTGCATACACTAGGCACTCTGGCAGTGATTAGGGCCCAAGTGCCAACACCAAGACAGCAGAAGGTTGAGAGAGCAGCTTGTGGAGTAAGGAAGGGAAATGGAGTGATAATTTTTGGCTAAAAGACATTTAATAACATTAATAGAACATTTATGCTGGTGCTGCGGTAGCGTTGTCACAGTAACACGTTGTCCTGTTCGATTCTCAGTTAAAGCGTCTTTTGTGTGGAAACATGCATGAATGGGCGTACCTTTGTTGAAGGTTGTGCATCAGAGCTGGCAACTCGGCACATAAAAATCTACTGCCAATCATTAGCAGACCAGAGTTCCGCTATGGCGACCCCTAACTGGGAAAAGCCAAAGGATACAACAATAGAACATTTATGCTAATGCAGGAGGCAGCAGCAGCGAGAGACAAGGTAGTATTTATGCAGTTAGACACCATAAGAAAAAAAATTATCAGGGTAGAATGTGCATGTTTGTATGGGACAATGAGGTATATGAAGCTCCCAGAGGAGTCTATACAACGTTTACAGAGAATGTATGAGGGGATAAGTGCACATGTGAAAATAAGATGGGGAGATCTCCTAGAACTTTAGTTTGATTAGGGGTACAAGACAGGGGATATACTACTTTGCCCTTGTTGTTTGCATTGCATTTAGAGCCTCCAGCTACTTAAATTGAGGCTTCTAGGATGAGTGATTATATATGGGGTGGAATTTAGCTAAAGATAGTGCTCTACGTTGAAAACATTAATTTGATACTGACTAGCCCTGAAAAAGATTTGGGACTGGTCTATGGGATATTACGAATGTTTTCAGAATTTTTAGCTTATAAAATTAATGAGGATAAAAACAAAGTGTTTGGGGTAGATATTTAGGACAGTGAAGGAGTCTTAGGCCAAGTCTTGGAGAGAGGGAGAAAGGAGAGGGCAAGATATTTGGGCATATGGTCAAATGATTCTTGTCAAAGTTTATGCAGATGTTGTTTGAACAGTTGACAGGGAATTATACAAAATTCTGCAAAGGTGGAAAGTATTAGGCTTTCATCTTGAACAGCAATTTCAGATTTTACATTGGAGCTTGACATCTTGTTTGCAGTCCTTTTGGCTGTTAATGCTACAGAAGAGAGGAACATCGGAAACCGGATTAAAGATTTAATTTGGCTGGGACAGTTACTTAGGGTAAAGTGAGACAAGCCTACTCTTTTCAGGGATTTATGAGGCTGGGTGTGTCAGATATCCCAGTTATAGTATGATATGGAAACAAATACTCATGGAAAACAACCATTGGCTGTTCAATTCTGATATTATTAAAGCTTTATGGTGGAGACAAATCAAAGTAGTGGTTCTTTCTTTACTAGATGGAATAAGCTAGGAAGTTAAGACAAGTTTTGGACAGCAATGGAGAAATGACATACTACGCTTTTGGAAATGACATACTACGCTTTTGGATGCCAGATGTCTGATGTGGGTATACACTCACCCACAAGGAGGTGGTCAGGACTTAAGGCAGAGGTCAGACACCGGGAACAGTTGATTGACAATGACAGAGTATTAGATTGGGAGGAGGCCCATGGTAAATTTAACATGCCCAGTAGTGCCTTCCTCTGCTATGATGCAATAACAAAAGGATTTGAAATGGTTTAATATCAAAATGTGGAAAATCAAAATAATTTCCACCTTTTGATCGAACTATTTTTCCGAAATTGTGTTATTAGATAAAGTTTTAACTTTAATAAAAAGCTATTTAGGTTATGACTGCTAAGAAGAATCAAAATGAGTCAATAAAAAATTACACTTTTGCCAGAGACAGGCAAATAAACAGAAAGTCATAACACTTCCAGTCTAAGTAAGATCAGAGCTATTGAAAATGTTGTAAATACACTAGTAAAACAGAAATAACAACCACAAACAAATAAAAAAGCAAGAGACTGATAAAATTTCTCCAACTCCCCTGGCAGATCACCTTCTAGGAGAACCAAACCTTAATTCACGTGACCATATTTTATAAAATATTTACATTATTAATAAATAATGAAACAATTAAGCAATTTACAAAATTCATTGAGTAGAATTAAAGAACCACAGCTTTCCCTAATCAAATACGCTAGTTAAATCAAATGCTGCCAAGAAATTTCATTGTTTAAACCATTTGGAAATAAAGTTCTAAATCTTAATATCATTTTTGCTTGCAAGACATCTAAAGACCGAACAATATCCCCACCTCTAAATAAACGAACACTGGTTAAAACCAAGAAAGATAATTTATTGACATTACTATTATGCTGTTCCATAGCTTGTACTGGTATGGGAGTCCTAGAATCTTTATTTCAGATGTCTGAAGAATGCTCCTGTATTTGAACCTTCACACATCTCTGTACCATTTAGTTCTTTCACAACAACATCTAATTGCATATACAACGTTATTGGAAACATAAGTATATGATTCCCTTATCCTATGAATCTTAACATTAATATAAAAACCGGAACCTCACCAAACATACTTGCAAACATTGCACCTCCCACATCTGTGTGTGCCTGGAATATCTGCCCTGTATCCTTCCACAGAAAGTTTAGAAACTTTAGAAGACAATAACTCACCCAAAGTTAATGCACTACTAAAACTAAAAACAAAACAGAGATCTTGGGAAAAATACTTCTTAAACTGAAACAGATAATAGTATATGCCAATTACTCTTTATAACCTTAATACAACTCTCTGTGAAAGTTCCACAACACAGCGTATTACCCTTGCCTTGATGTTCAAACAAACATGTTACAAAGGCCTTTCTCTATTTGATGGGAAACAAAATGTTCTCTGTTAATATTCCCCATAACATCCAAATGACCTGCCAAATGCCTTCACTTTTATATCTGTCCGCCAAGAGACTTTCAAATAAAGCAGAACCTCATATCACTTCCAGTCTGAGTCAGATCAGAGCAATGAAAAATATTGTGTTTATCTAATACAATCTTATGGAGACATAGACTGCCTTGTAAGAAGGGACCATCTTGCTTTTAAAGCAAAATTATTTTACAATGGTGGTCCCCATTAGGCCATACTGAGATATATCAAGAAAACAATACAAACCATTGATTATGTTGCAGGATCAAAAGTGCTGCAACAAAGATCAAGATAGGATGAAAGACATTTTTTTCCCTTTGATGCATTTGCCCTTTGAGCAGCAGTCACTTAGCCACTAACCACTTACCACTAGGTGAGGGTAAAGATATCCCCTCCCCACTACTTCAATTTGTTTGTTTGTGTCTTTCGGCTTTTCCCGGTTAGGGGTCGCCACAGCGGAACTCCGGTCCGCTAATGATTGGCAGTTGATTTTTATGTACCGGCTTGCCAGGCCTGACGCACAACCTTCAACGAATGTACGCCCATTCACGCATGTCTCCACGCAGAAGACGCTCTAGCTGAGAATCGAACCAGACAGCGTCTTACTGTGAGGTGACAACGCTACCGCAGCACCACCACCGCGGATTTTACTCATTATAGAAAGAACAGTGGGAAGATGATTGATACTTTACAGTATGGGTTAAGAAAAGTCTGGAGAATGAACCAATTATATGAGATGAAAGTCTGCATCTGTCTGCAGGAATAAGCATCCAGGCTGTGCCTGCAAAAGGGCCATTGCGATCAGTACACTATCCTGGTAAACAAATATAAATAAATACATTTCCGGGAAATGTTTTTTTCCTTGAACTCCTTAGGTAGGTAAGGAGGGTAATCTAGTAGGAAATGTGATAATAAGTAAAAGCATCTGTATGCAAGTACATGAAGTCAAAGAAATTAAATCTCGTGCCAGTAACTTTCATGCCACAGTCCTTGATACTGAAAAATATTGAAGGGCAGGGGTGATGGTAGTGATAGTGTTTATAACGAAAGGGCAATGGCTCTTTTCACTTGGGACCAAATGTTCCTGCTTTGCAAGAGTAAAGCCCACCATGATTTATGCCATACCACTATGACCTGTGCCATACCACCATGATCTGTGCCACACCATGATGACCTATGTCACACCATCATGATCTGTGCCACACCACCATGACCTATGTCGCACCACCATGATGCATGGCAATGGTACGAAGTACGTCACTTGAAACTGAAACAGCTCATTTACCTGAAACTTTCATTTGCTAACAAGCTTTGTTTGCCTCTGTGGTTGATGAGGCAGAACTGGAGCTATCAGGAGCACTGCTGGATTATTGAATAATCTGTGAAAAGTCATACAGTACTGTGATTTGAATATAGTTTGAATATGTTGTCTTGTACATGTAATGTTGGGGTAGCAGTACACAGCATGGCTGGTTGAAGAGTGTGGTGCAGATACATAGAATGAGAAAAAGAGACAGTGGAGAGCTTCACATATCTTAGATGGTGGTATCACTTATTCTCACTAAAATACTGGGAGAATAAAAAAGTGGTGTGGTAAGAGTAGCGGTGCTATTAATCCAGTGATAATATTTTTTAACTTTGCATATTTATACATACTTATATCTAGATTGATATCAATATATATATATATATATATATATATATATATATATATATATATGAGTTTCATATTTTTAGTACTTATTTATTTATTTCACATTTGTTGACTGGGAAAGTCTGACTAGGGCAAAGCCTATTTTCATCAGAGGCCTGGGGAAGCACTCCAAATGCATGTCTTTGGAATAGTGGAATAGTAGAAAAATGTTTTTTGTCAAATGGAAAAAAATGGCACAGCTGATCAAAAATCAGCTTGTTGAACATATCAGCTTTTTCCCTTTGTGAGATTACTGTACAGTGGGGATCAGGGAATTTGTCTTTTCCTCACTGTAGTGTGATCTTGAGTTGGTATATAAAATTAGCAGGGGGTGTAGGGGGTGCAGGGGGGCTTGCTCCCATGCAACAGCAACTGTTTTTGCTTGACCAGTTGTGTTTGATCAGTTGCCTTTCAATGTTCTGAGTTTTTAAATATTTGGATTATACACGCACTATATATATGTGTGTATATATATATATATATATATATATATATATATATATATATATATATATATATATATATATACAGATACATACCTATTTCTAATATATATATATATATATATATATATATATATATATATATATATATCTACATCTATATCTATCTTTATATATATATATATATATATATATATATATATATATATATATATATATATATATATATATATATATATATATATATATATACAAGTGTTGGACACTGTATCAAACATACAGTGTCTAACATGTAGTAGGTCGATGCCAAATGGTCAACACTGACAAGGAGTCAACAGGTGTGCAAGACTGACAATTCCCAAGTAGGGAAATATTTATTTTCCCCCAGGATTGTGTGATCTTGAAGTGAGTATATATAATTAGCCAGAGGAGTGCCCTGAGCATGTGCAGAATGTGTTGTTTTTAGTATATTCAATGTTAAGACATTGATATGTAGGGTGTTGGGACACTATACATTCGACACAATGTCCTAAAACCCCTATATATATATATATATATATATATATATATATATATATATATATGGAGAGAGAGAGAGAGAAAACAAAACCTAGCATCGAGAAAATGTAGCTTTCCAATCTTAAGGATAGTAAACACTTTCCTTAAGGAAGAACAAACAAAGAAAAAGGGAAAACCAGTTGTACAGGAACGACAACTGCATATGACATGCTGAATCCCACTGCCATCTGTTTGATTATTACTTACTATAGTAATATAACGTAAATACAGGATTAGATGTTTACATTATTATTTGTCACTATGTCCATCACACTTACTGATAGATACACAGTGTTTTTTTTACTTAGAGTATACAGCACCAATCACAATAAAAATGCAAATTTACTATGTACCAGTGTTCCAATCACTGTCACTGAATGTGATCTGTTTATGCATGTACCAGTGTTCCAATCACTTTCACTGAATGTGACCTGTTTATGTGCTCCTGCATTATTACCTTCATTGTAATTTACGTGACTTTTTATGGTAAATTGAAAAGTATGTATTACTTGTTACTTATGATCTGATAAAGCTCTGACAAGAGTGAAAGCGCTCATCTTTTGTTTTTATTTAATAAACCGTGGGTTAAATAAGTAATACCATCTTGAATCCTGTTTTCTTGTTTTTATTAAGAATAGAAGGTGATTGTTATCACAGATCTTACATTAGTTTTTATGATCATTCCTGTTCAACTGATTTTCCCTTTTTTTGGTGTGTGTGTGTGTGTGTGTGTGTGTGTGTGTGTGTGTGTGTGTGTGTGTGTGTGTGTGTGTATGTATATGTGTGTATGTATAATATATGGATGTACTTTGAAATATTGACATACACAAAAACGAATGTCAAAGCATTGATCCGTTAAGATTAAAAAGCAAAATAATGAAATCAAACCCCATAAAACTGCAATCTTCCACAAGCTACTTCCTGCTGAAGCAATCAAGTGAACATTCAATCACTTCTGCCAGTAGGAAAAACATTTGATATTATGAATGTTCAATAATATGTAGTGTTTCCATAAAAATAATGGGCCAGATTCATGAATGACTACATTCCATGTCTCTGTCATGTGCGTGTCACACCTCATTGCTCACATGATAGTGCACAGTTTTATATTCATTAAACTGCTTTACACATCATGTAGAGCCACCAAACAAAGGTAAACAGCAGAGTATGCTAATGAAAGCATAATCAGCTGAATTACATGCTAATGAACCAATCCAAAATAGTGAAGCCATTCAGGAAGCTATAAAGTAACTGTATAGAGATGGTGTAGCACTTTGCCATGAGCACCAAAACCTATTGGAATACAGCCAGCATCACACTTAGAAAAAAAAGCAATGTTACAGGCTGCTGCTGCTATTTTACATGTGCATGTGCAACAGGCTCAAATCTATGCTACTGATTCTGCTCATAGGCCACATCCAAGGAGAAGAAGGGTATTTATACCCCAAATTTATCATGGACTGCATGATATTGAAATATTAAAGCAATACAGGGTTGATAGGGAAACACTACTAGAACTCTGCAACCGCTGCTGCTCCCATTTCAGACCCAGGGGAAATTGAGGAGAACCTATACCAATGGGAACTAAGTATGGGTAGCATTAAGAATATTAGCCACTGAGTACATTCCAGAGACCCCCAGGGGATATACTAGGGGTGTCACATGCTTCAGCCTCCAGAATATTTCACCAATGTCTCAGTGCTATGCTAGAATATGCAAGGGAGTACATCTGTTTTTCATACAACCCAGAGGACAGAACTAGAACATGCAGGAATTTTATGCTGTAGCACACTTCTCTGAAGTCTTGGGGGCCATAGACTGCACTCACAAAAACAAAAGCCCCACCTGATTAACGGGGAGGGACATACATCAAGAGGAAGGACTTCCACTTAGTCAACTTCCAGGTTGTCTGTAATGCCCCAGGTATCATCCTCAACGTCTGTGCAGGAAACCCAGGCAGTTATCATGACTCACATATATGACATACCTCACAGATTTACACAAGGTTTGCTAGGGGTGATTTTCCAAAAGGCCATCTACTGGGTGATGCACATTATGCACTGGAACTGTGGCTCATAACACCCATCAGAAATGCTCACACGCCCACAGAATAAGGATACAGTGATGTCCACACTAAAATTAGAAACATCGTGTGTGTTTGGCATACTGATGTCATGGTTCCACTGTCTAGACACATCAGGGGATGTCCTGCAGTACAACAAAGGGACATGCACAGAAATTCTTACAGCCCATGTCATGTTGTACAGTATCATCTTATGGAAACAGCTGTAACACCAACAGCAAGGGCCAGGAGAACACAATCCTAAACCACAGGCAGGGCCAGCACCTTCAGCACATACAGATGAGGATTCTGAGGGAGAACCTCCGGCTGCAGAGGTGCCTGGCAGACGTGTGTGCACAATCCTGGCTAAGAGGCAAAGGATAGCACACACACATTCATCACCTAAACATAACAACCTAAGCACATACAAATATTAAAAGGGATGCCATATAATGTCCATAAGCTTTACTGACCTGTGTAATGAGTGTGTACAGATAACATCAGGCAGAGACAGCCCTAAAGCACACAAGTCTTAACGACAAATGTATAAGAAGATAAACTACCTGCATACTGTCAGTTATAAATGTATTCAATTAGAACCTATGTGAGGTGTCCACCAATGGCATTATTGGCATATAGGAATAACATTTGCAATATACAGGTATGCATTATATACAATAACTGGCATCAAGCCAGTCACTTACCCAATGTACACAAAACAGTCAACAGGACAATTATGTCAACAGTTTCACAGGTACAGCAATAAGCAGGAATGCAATTGCCCTGGTCTGAATGCATGGCTTATAATGCTAAATGAAAAAAAGCCTTCCAAAATGAGTATTTACAGAAGCAACCACAGTCCTGTTATGTACTAAATGTGCATACAATCAACGTACTGAGAAAGACTCTCTTAGCTACTCACTCTGTGCATCAGACATATATGCAACCCCGAGTCAAAGTCAGATGAACAAAGGGCATGGCACAGTCATCATTGTTTGCATATATATATTTATAGCATAACTGGGATTTCTTCTTGGGACCCCCTTGGTTTGTTGTCTACATCAGCACTCACATCAAGGAGTCTGTGTGAATCCTCTGGTGAGGTGTCTGGATCTCTGAAAGTGGACAGGAAATTATCATTTTCAGTGAGTGGTGGTTCCTTAGTAGTACTTCTTCCCCGTAGCCATCTATTCCCATGCTACCGCAGCTGCCTCCTGTGTGCAGCTGTAATCATATCTGTTAGAGTGTATTTAACAGTGAATAAACATTTGAAAGCAATTTGGTTACAAATATGCAAAAGAAATAGGGTATAAAATAAAGCTTGCTTAAATGTAGAAATAGATTTTAGCAATATATGATTAGCATCCATACTAAATGACTGTGGCTTGGAAAATAAGGAATCTGCTTAATGGACATTTTTCCTTACAGACTCCACAAAAATGTAAAAAAATAAGAATGTGTGCATTTCAGACTGTCACCAAGAAAGTTGACCTCTTACAGACTTGGCAAGAATGTAATAAAAAACAGGATGTATGCATTTCACATTGTCAGTAAGAATGTTAACCTGCTTCTGTAAAGAATAGACAACAGTAAAACAATCTGTACATGTTTCTAGCATATGACAATGTTAAGCAAGGAAGTTTGAATGGATAAAGACAATACCAGCATTATTTCTCTACAGGATGAAAACATATTTTTCTGCAAACACCAGCAAACAGATTTTTTCATACAAAGACCAAAATAGAATACTAAGGAGAAAAACAGGATGTAAAACCACTATAAAGAGACTATAGCAAATGAAATTATTAGGAGAAGTATTTTGTACAGGAAAGGTATCATTTATGCTGAACGAGAAGTAAAAAGTAGTACAGTGTAATTAAAGCTGCAACAGTAGTACATGTGGTTTGTTTACAAAAAATCATTTATTGGTTACTGCTCAGAGGTTGGTGCTGCATCAGTGTACACTCTGCAAGTTTCTTTGGGCAACAGACTGTGATAACTAGAATTTGATTTCATCAGAATCCAGCCAGTAAGACCTTAGGGTCTTAAGAAGACTTTGGATCCATCACAGTAACAGCACCATGATTAGCACATTGAAAATTAATTTTTCAATGGCAAGCCTACCTGCATTAGATCATAGAGGGAGTGGTAAGCCATGCAGAGGGTCACTTCAGTCAAATTGCAGTTGCTAACATTTGTACATATGTGTAAATCCTAAACAGAAATATTCCAGTTTATGCAGCTTGCAGTAGTAAAGTTTCTCAGACATCTGAATCCAGATTGAGCCTGCAGTGCAGGAAAATTGCAGTGCCATACAACCTCCAAGAAAGGTGACTACCTACTTTGCACATCAGTTCGCTGCCTGCTGTGTTTCACCAGCTTCTCTAGTGACTCTGAAAAATTTCTAGCCATCAGCAACAACAGCCTGATCACCTGTTTTCTTGCTAACTGGTAAGACCTTTTTCTATGTCACATTTTAAGTATGGATGCTATTAGACAGAATTCAAGCAGGTGTAAGCCAAGCTTTACTCTTAAAATATGGAGTAAATTGTAATGTTGGTATACACAGCAGATTAGTAAATGTAAAACCTTATTAGGGCAAGTTGATAGTAAGGCATTATGCAAATGGATTACAGTATTTGACTGGTATCTCAAAGAAAACCATGTGGGGTATGAAAAATATTTATTGTGTAAATCACATGGAACTACTTTCTGTGTACAATGTCATAAAAAAAGTATTTCATGCCATTATTCATAGGTTAGACTGCACAGACAAAAGATTTAATGGTAAAGAACCAGAAAAAGTTAATATGCTTACATTATATTCAGATGTTGAACAGTTATGTCCTGCATTAGAGTTTCAACAGTCAAGCCACTTACTGACAGAACCTCCAGTCAATCTTGTTACAAAAGAATGTGATAAACTTCTAAAAGACAGACGCAATGAGTTCAGGAAGTTTAGACACGTTATACAAACATTTTTTCAAAAGTGCATAGGAGTTTTAGATTCAGCAGAGCAGGTTACTGAAAAATGTCAGAAAGACTGTGCAACATTACTGAAAACTCTTGAACAGCAGTTACAGGATACAAAAATGAATTAGCTAAGCTGACAGAGACTGACTTCCTGCATATAACAGCTGAGCTTAAGAAAAAATTGCAAAAGTGCAGGAAACTACAGCTGATCTGTACAAAAGAGATATATTTTATAATATGTTTATGTTTTAAAAATGGTTAAGCATACATAGCAGGATCTGATGTATGGATAAATCATTTCCAAATGTTTTACTTTTATTCAATTAAAGCAAAACATTTATCAGTACTACAGTAAAGTAGAACGTATGACTGCCATTCTCATAAAATAGTCAAAAGGTAAATAAAATAGTTCTATGCATAAAAATCAAATGAAAATAGTTAATAACAATAAAAATCTGAAGATACAAGACTGACGTGCATGCATTTTCTTTTCATATAAAGTACATATGTTAAAATACACAAGAATGAAAGGCAGACAACAGCGAATATAAATCATGTAAATATAGACGTGATAGTTAAGCCAATATCGATTTTGTTTTTTTTTTACAATTTTTTTATAATTGTATAGTAATACACACCAAACAGTTAATGTTCTGAATTTTAAAAAGAAATAAAATCACAGTTGGTATTAGTCAAACAATCTTTGTAAAATGAATGGCAGGGCAGTTAAATAAATTAAAAAATATATATACTGAAATCCAAGTTACAAACATATGTAAGCTAATTGTAAAATAATGTTTATTTATGTAGTATAAATGCATAGTTATGAAAATCACAAATACTTATTATAATTCTAAACATTTTACTATCAAATTGCAAGTGTATTAACAGATGATTAAAGGAAAAATGCTAAAAGGGTTAACTATGGTCTACAAAGTCTGAAATGTGAGCTCAGACCTTCACAGACTGAATAAGTAGTTACAGGAAATATTGAGCAGTTAAGGTAAAAAACAAGACTGATTGCCAGACAAGTGGCTTGAATTTTTCTAAAACATTATTGTTATTAAAGCATAATTGTTAAATATTCACATGCAACACAATGTGGTAATTGTAATAAAACATCACAATTGTGCATATATGTCACTGATAATCTGTTTGCAGGTAAATGTTAAAAGTAAAAAACCTCAGTTACATCAAGTATAGCCAACAGATGGGCCATAATATACATACAGTTCAAATCAATTATGCAGGAGGGTAAACACTAAAAGCTTTATAAAAAAATTATCAAATCAAACAAAGGTCCATAGTTTGTTAGTAATCTAATAAAGCAATTGTAAAACCAAAGTGTTGGACTGATATACATTCTATTGTCACAGCATAAAGCAAATAAACAATACAGCAGTACTACAGGGGGAGGGATACTTTCTCAGTTTTATGCTGACTGTGTGAGCAGTATTGCAAAAGGGTTTAAAATAAATCTACTGGAAGAAATAATATCTCATTCCTTCTTGACAATACTCTTTCAGGGGGGAGGGGAAAACTGGTATTATTAAACCTGACAGGATAAAATATTTTACAAGTTGCTAATAGCTATTGTGCTAGTTATTATTGTATGGTTTAGTATTAAATTGTATTTATAACCTGTTAAACTGTAAAACTATACAAGAGATGGCTTAACATTGCTTTATTAAAGCTATACAAGAGAGAGAGTAAAGATATGTAAAAATTGAGCAAGACTGGTCACTATTTTAATATGTTTTTGGCAAGACAATGTTGGTATGCAAAAAGCATGAATGTTTCTAATTGCTGGGTATGTAGTTTAATATCATGCCTTTGGTGGCAATTCTACTAGTCCAAGATTTTGCTTGATGTTAATGTTTCTACATTTGTAGATTGGACTAAGTGTGCTTTACAGTCTTTGTATGTGCAAATACAAAAGAATTCAGTACAAATTAAATTAATGTCAAGCAATAAATATGTGCGGAGAACCATGTTTAAAAAAAATGGTTCCATGGTACCTACTAGAATGAAATGCATGAGTAGCAAACTGTCTGTGTATATATATATATATATATATATATATATATATATATATATATATATATATATATATATATATATATACTGTATAGGACACATTGTAAAGTAACAAGTTCAAAAGTAATTTGTCAAGTTGTAGTTTTATTACTGGTTTTTGGACCATCATTTTATCAATACCAGTATTGCTTACCCCAGTTAGAGAAAAAATTATATTAAAATATTGCACTCCTACAGCTAATGGACTAATATGTGCATAGCATTCTTTAGTGTATAAATCATGTTCTTTTTTTAAATCCTCAAGTATTAAATATATTGAAATAATTACATTTGAATATTTATTATCTAAACCCAGTTCAATACTTAACCAATGTGTTAATGGGCAGATCAGAAATATGACCACAATGTTATGGTTAAATGACATTGAAACTGTATATTTTCAGCAGTGTATAAATGCTTGCAGTAGCACATAGTTTTGTCTGTTATAGATATCAGTCTATCTCTACTTTTTTGGTATAAAATGATTAATAAAAGTAAATAATTAATTCAACAGCTGCAAAGAGTTAAAAGAATTCTAAGTCATAAATGAAATTCTGTGACTGCAAAAGAATAAATTAATCAAGTTAAAAAATAAAACTAAAGCAGACACAGCTCATAACTGATAAAATATTTTCACAGAATGGTCTACAAAAGAAAAAGTTGTTAAATACATTCAGTTTTAGTAGTAATACTTGATATCATTGTATTAACTATGTAAAATTGCATTTTGACTTGTATCAAAAGGAGACTAAAGGTTATGTTTCTTAATGTGTTTTCTGTAAAAAATAAAAAGAGGGAATTGTTAGACTGTATTTAACAGTGAATAAAAGGTTGAAAATAATTCTGTTGCAAATATGCAAAATAAGTATGGTATAAAATAAAGCTTGTTTAAATGTAGAAATAGAGTTTAGCAATATGTGATTAACATCCATACTAAATGACTGTGGCTTGCAAAATAAGGAATCTGCTTAATGGACATGTTTCCTTACAGACTCAGCAAAATGTAAAAAAAAATAAGAATGTGTGCATTTCATACTGTCATCAAGAAAGCTGACCTCTTACAGACTTGGCAAGAATGTAAAAAAAAAAACAGGATGTATGCATTTTACATTGTCAATAAGAAAGTTAACTTGCTTCTGTAAAGAATGGACAACAGGAAAATAATCTGTACATGTTTCTATCATATGACACTGTTAAGCAAGGAAGTTTGAATGGATAAAGACAATACCAACATTATTTCTCTACAGGATGAAAACATATTTTTCTGCAAACTCCAGCAAACAGATGTTTTCATACAAAGACCAAAATAGAATACAGAGGAGAAAAACAGGATGTAAAACCACTATAAAGAGACTACAGCAAATGAAATTGTTAGGAGAAGTATTTTATACAGGAAAGGTATCATTTATGCTGAACAAAAAGTAAAAAGTAGTACAGTGTAACTAAAGCTGCAACAGTAGTACATGTGGTTTGTTTATAAAATAATTTATTGGTTACTGCTCAGAGATTGGTGCTGCATTAGTTTACACTCTGCAAGTTTCTGTGGGCAACAGACTGTGATAACTAGACTTTGATTTCATCAGAATCCAGCCAGTAAGACCTTAGGGTCTTAAGAAGACTTCAAATCCATCACAGTAAGCAGAACCTTGAAAATTAATTTTTCAATATCAGTGACATGGTGCTGCACCTGCTTAGAATTTATGGCATATCCACCCACTGCATTTATGTCAGTGACAGCCTGCTGCCATATGCTTTTTCTGGCCAACATATCACCTCTGCCTTAGTCAAGCTAGAAGAATCCATTGTGGTATAAGACTTCAATGATGACCTCATTCTCTGTATCACTTAATGGTGCCTTTCATGGAACAGATGGTCTGGGTGCCATAATCCTGTATGACATAAAACAAAAAAAAAAAACATTTGTACCACATACAGAAAGCATTCTCCTCAAACTAAATCAGTGCACCCATCCACAGCACAAAACAATTGAACACACAATGCTCATTTCGGACTGCACATAAGGTAAGGGAGCCCCCAAGAAAAAAAGAAACATAGCAACATTAGCATTACACCCATTCTGTTAACATGTCTGCAGTGATAGCAGCAGTTGTGTAAATGTCTGCTGGATGGCAGGATTATCAATAAATAGGCAAAACTTCATAGCCCAACTGCTTAGACAATTTCCATTGGTCTCTGCACTGTTGTGGAGGTTGCCACAGGCCATCTGAGAAACCTAACACTACCGTTAGCTACACATGTACAACACTTTGAAGAGGATGATAACTACAATACATTTGTCTGCAGTATCTAGTGAAATTCCAATAGCAAATGATAATAAAATAATGTCATGATTTAATCATGCTAACTTGGAAAGCACAGCGAGAACTGCCACGTGCAGTATACAAGCAATGAATTTTTAAAATTGCATACATATCAAATCCCTTTTTCTATTCCACATTGAAATGCCTTCCAAATATAAACATGAATACAGTTTATGGTGAGGACAAATATACCTTATAAAACAGTGCAGTAATTTGTAGAAGTATCTTCTCCAAGTAACAAGCAGTAGTGGTCTATATATATTCAGTCAGTCTCCCCTCCTGTCACTTCCATAGCCACACCATTACGTCTATATAGTGTAGATTTAGCCCTTTGAGCACTGTGAAGAAGCAAATGAGTTGTGAAATCATTAGCATTCCTGAATACCAAAAAAAATCATTTGGTGTAGGGGATGTAAATTTGGTGTAAATAGATACACGATTGCATGTATACACGCTAGGACTTCAGGGAAGAACAAACTGTTAACTGCTAATGGCTTACAACTGTTACTGATTGCTCTTACTACAACAAGAAGCAATGTTGAAGTGACTCCTCTCTGAAGTGTTTGTATCATGCACAGTAGAGTTAAAATAAAAAGTATAAGCACACTGACAGCTATGAGAACAACTTTAACAACATTGATATCCTTGTTGTAAAAGCACACTGTCCAGCCTCTGCTTAAAATTTGTCTGAAATGTTGGTCAGTTATATTACATGTTGAAACAAAGATGCAAATAAATGGCCATGACATTGCATTTCTGTAGTTAAGATGAGAGGAGGGGAAGGTGCTCAGAAAATAAAGAGAAGCAGTAGTTGGCAGTGTTAGCGATCTGATATTTATATTGTGTGGGCTATTATTAGCGTAAACTATCTGCCAATATCACATTGATCTAGACATGTTAGAGCAAATGAGAAAGAACATTTTATGGTCCTGTGCTGGTGGCAAACAGGGATAAGAAGCACAGCTGAGTGTGTATTATTGTTGCACTGAATTGAGGATTCAAATCCATATAGTGTGCTGTCTGACAGAGTTTATGCATATTTTCTGAGCATATGATCAGTTTGTACTACCCACAGATCTAGGAAACTTCACAGTCCTGCCTTCTCATTATTATATCCCTATATTGTTACTACTGACAATTGTCTATTTTTCCCCATTTGAGCATATTTTGACAGAGCACATTCTTACATTCTTACATGGCAGTTTGTTTGAAACAGTGAATGAGAGTCCACTGTCCAAGTGGACTCTGCAAACTGAGAATTTTAACCTGCCCTGCTATCAGTAGTGTGTTTCACATTAGCACAGGCCTGCTTTGCTATGGCACTCTGAACAGCAGTAAGACAAGAAATTCTACACTGCATTTAAGTATCACCATAGCACACAGGTTAGATGCAATGATTTTAAAGAAACAGTAAAGAGGATGCAGGGTTTGAAGCCACATGCTGCTTGGAATATTTGCAGCAGATGTGAAAATGCATCTTGTGTTTTGTTGTGTGGAATATAAAATGTTGTATTTGTTTTTTTGGCTGTGTAATTTCAACACTGCTTATCAAAGCACAAACAGGGCTCACAGTTGAAAGGAAGAATGAACAGTTACATTTCTGTAATCTCCATTAGTGCAAATAGTTTTGTCAATGGTGAGCTGTATTATTAATGAGTGAGTCATGTGCACATAATGTATACCTCTTTCTGTGGCAGACACTGGAAAATGCAATGACGTTGTCACCTTAACAGAGTTACTCTAGGATTAAAATCCATAGTGTGTGAAGGGAATATGGAAATTATTGCTCTAGATTTATGACTTGCTTTCATTAGAACTTCATGCGCTTTTTTTCTGTTTCCTGCTTGGTACACTTGCTCTCTGCTGAGTGGTGTGCAGTCAAGCTTACCTGCTTAAGGGAAAAAAAAAATGGGACATTTAATTTGGGCAGCCTTTTGTAGAGCAGGTACGTTTAGTGGCAATGCGTGTACATCAGCACCCTAGACAGTACTGAGTGGAGAACATCTTCCTGCTATGTTACTGTATTTGTAACACAAGGTATATGTGCACTGACTTTAGTGACAGAACACAGGTGATCCAGGGCTGAAATCCAGATGACATTTATTTTTATAATGGGTATCTGAATGCAATTTAACACTTTGATTGGGAAGGTAACAGTACATACAAATGGCTATCATAATTATGTGTAATGCAATATAATGCGTTGATAAATTAATTTTATAAGTAACATATGTCATCAATGATTTACTTTGAAACACAGTTGAATGTGTATGGAGTTGTTTAAACAGGATAATTTTGAAAATGGAAAACATGCACTTGCATATTTATGATGATCAGAATACTTAAATTAAAATGATCTCTTCTCACATAGCTCACATAGCCTAACTCTATTTTTGGTACAGTACGTGTAGTGAGGTATGTAAGTATCGTACCCAAACCTGTATTAATCAGCTCATAAAAGTCTATCCATCTGACATATATTTACAAGCAGTAATACTGCCTATTTCATGGTAATGCAACTCACAGGACTTCCTAAAGTCACACATATACATGTATGTTGTTGCCTAAGTAAGTTATGTGCTCTAATACTGGATTATATTCACAGTGTATAGGGTTGCCCACTTTACATGTCAAGAATGCTGGACATGTATGTGAAAGCAAAATGCATGCAGAACTGAAGTGTGCGTTTAACCTCCCCTTGAGTGGATTGTCATACAGTATTACTGTATGCAATCAAACACATTTTTGTGTTCTTCAATGTCAGTGACAGTGTCCCTTAATTCTGGACTGTCCAGAAAAATTCTGGACAGTTGGAAACTCTTATTTATACATAATTACTGTTCTACCATCATAGTGGCAACAGCAGGGGGCTAGAGGTGTGTTTGGGTATACCTAACATCAGGCAATGTTGTTTGACATACTGCAAGATTCAGTCTGAGTAATTAGAGGGACACATATTCCTTGATTCCTAAACATGATGTAATGCTTTCACATAACCATACATATGACAACTGTTAATGCACTTATACTATGACGCATTCATTGATCCTACTATGGTGTTTATTTTTGCTTAGGTAAGTGCTCCAAACCAGCACTGAGTGACTGTAAGCATTTGTGTCCTTAACTGTTCTGTCTAAAAGATACCCCCCATTTGTACTTTGTATGTATAGAGAGGCACAGATAAAAATTATGAGCAAATAAAGTACACCTGATTGAATGACTTCACATAGGTGGAGTTCAGTGGCTATGATAACAGTTCCATTGTGGCAAATCTGATTAATAGCCATATTGTTATTTGGAGGAGTTGTATAGCTTGATGTTCAGTTCTAGCATAAGGTTTCCTTTTGTGTGAATGCACTGACATCACCCAGAAAACATTACATCATGTCAGTCTTATCTCTTGATATGTTGACAAACACATGTGAACATAGCTTTGGATTTTAGGGCAGTAGACATTTGTTCTGCCAGTGTCATAGTGAGAGTGTTACTTTGGCACATGCATTGATTACTGTAGTGTACACAAGTGTGTTCCTTTTCTTGGGTGGTATGTTTAGAGACATACAGTGAAACCTTCCTTGACCATGGAACATTGATATAGGACTGATCACAATTGTGTGCAAATGAGCATACTTATTTAGTTGTCATGAAAAAAAGAATAAGAGGTTCAAATGTGCAGAATATGAAATGGGATGGAGTAACGGCCAGAGAGATTGAAACAAAGTTAATAAAAGCTCCTAAATGGAAAACCCCAGGCCCAGATGCAGTACCTAACTTCTGTCTAAAATTATTAAAATTTTTACATGAATAATTAGGGTCTATATTATATAGAAACAAACTCAAAATGTCAAACACTCACATCAGCATAAATTCAGAAATTTGAAATTGCTATTGTGGGGAGCTGCACCCCCCCGCTAAATATATATTCCCACTCCGAGATCACACTGCAGTGAGGAAAGGGCAAATATCCTGATCTTCACTGTACTGCGATCCAAAAAAATAAACATCGACTTCCTGCATTTACGCTCATGTGAGCGATCGACATTTTGATTTTTCGTCGATCTAAAGTAGACCCAAGAATTAGCCACGAGTAAGAACTATTTATGTGCACAACCAAAACAGCCATCAATCTGGTTAACAATAGGAAAAACAAATACTCCTACCTAAGAGTGAACCTGCAAGCTATACTAAAAACTATAGACCAATAACTTGCTTTTCCGATGACGTATACACTATACACTGGAATTGATGCTGACAGAGTTTATAGACATTTAGAAGAAACCTCAATCATGGCAATAGAATAAAAGGGTAACAAAAGAAAGTCATATGGAACAAAGGATCATTTGTTGTCAAATAAAGTCATACTGAAGAAATGTAAAAAGGGGAAGAATCTAAGTATGGCATAGATAGACTACAAAAAAGCATTTGCCAGTATCTCACATTTATGAATAAAAGAGTGCTTAAAAATGTATAAGATACACCCTGTACTATTCAGTTACATTGCAGAGACCATGAAACAGTGGCAAACCACTTTGCAGTTAAGCCATGATTAAGGACAAATTATTATTTCAGGGATAAAAATTCAAAGGAGGATATTCCAGGGTGACTATTTGTCACCGCTGCTCTTTTCCATTGCCTTTAACACATTAAGCTGTCTACTTAGCAGATTAGGTCATGGCTACAATTTGGCTCCCAAAAAATAAAAAAAATGTGAATACTTCTCATCTTGTTTTTGTGGATGATTTAAAACTGTATAGTTCATTAGATACAGAACTGAAAGCACAACTGCAGGTGGTCAAAACTCTTTCAGATGATAAATGAATGTTATTTGGCCTTGATAAATGTGGAAAAACAACCTTTAAACCAGGAAAGCTGCAGCACCAAGAAAACATCAGCCTGAGACAAGAATGTGATATAAAATAACTTGAGCAAGAGGGAGTGTAAAAATATTTGGGAACTGATGAAGGATCAACAATAAAACATGAAAAAATGCAAATAAAACTTAGTAAGGAATATTTTAGAAGACTAAAATTAATACTGAAAACACCACTGACATCTAGGAACAAAGTTCAATCTATAAATCAGATTTGCTCTTTCTGTCCTAACTTACAGTTTTGGATTGATTGACTGGTCCCAAAAGGTGTTGGATCAGCTGGACAGAAAACAAGAAAGATGCTTCATGCTTATCAAATGATTTATAAAAATCAGTGTATACCAATACTATATATTCCCCATTCTGAAGGAGGTATAGGCCTCCTCAAAATCGATTACATGTATAGATCTGCAATCATAGGACTGCATACATATCTGCTAACCACACAAGACCCAAATGTAGTGAAAGTTTTAAAACATGAGGAGAATAAGTCTAAGATGACTTCCTTGCTTAGTTTAGCAGAAGCATATCAGTGTCAAGTGGGAATGGAAATCAAACTAGAAGCAAATAAAAACCAGGCAGCAGCTGAAAGTGCCAAGAAACAAAAGAAAGAATATAAGATAAAGGATCAGATGAGAAGGCAAGAAATGTGGAAAATGCATAAATATAGTTGCAAGTATAGAAAACTCTTGGACCGACCTCATGTTGATCAGGATCGAACGCAGGAATGGTTAAGGAGAGGTGAATTTAAACCAAAATATGAAAGGTTAATATTTGCGAGCCAAGACAGTGTACTACATGCATGTTGGTTTGCAAAGTCCATTGAACATGTGGGAGAAACAGACAAATGTAGGTTTTGTAAAACAGAATTGGAAACAGTCACAGATCTTGTTGTTATATACTAATGGCAGAAGGACTATATACTGAAAGGCATAATAATGTGGCAAGACTGTTGCACTGGGGATTGTGCAAACATTAAATATTGAAATAGCTGAAAAACATTGGAAACGTGAGCCACAAAGCATTATAGAAAATGATGAAGTTTATTTAACATGGATCACCCATTACCAACAGTTTAAAAAAATAGATGTGAGAAAACCAGATATTGTGGTCCGTGAAAAGAAGACAAAAGTAGCATTGATCATTGAAATTACTAGACCCAGTGACTACAGTGTCTTACATAGACAGAGACACAAAGTCATAAAATATCAAGAGCTGCAGGCAGAAACAAGAGCAATGTAGACAAAGGATGCCTAGACAGTTCCAATAGTAGTTGGGCAACGGGTCATATAAAGAACAATTTACAGTCTTATTTATGCATGTAACCAATGCATAAATTGCAGAAGGAGTCATTACTGGGTACATTGTGGGTGCTGCAAATAGCACTTCTGGCTAACATGAAAGACTGAAACAATACTAATTTTATGAACTTTAATCATACCTAGTCTTAGGAATGGAGTCAATTCCCATCATGATATTAGAAACCCAAAAGACTTGGAGAAATTAAAAAAAGGGAGTTGCCATGAGTCTGACATGATGATATGACATTCATTACCAGGGGTCTTTTCTTAATTCACACCTTAATTTCATTTGTTTGTCACAATACTCATTGCTACTTCCTGTTACCAATGCCAACAATACATAGCTTTGGGGTATACATTGCATCACAGTGAGGTGTTTGCATCTCTTCTTATCTGTTGGTACAATAACTGTGTCAGGCAAAAGTGCCTTATGTAAGGGTATTATGTATGTCACACTCTGCTCCCACATTTGTAATGCCACACACACCTATGTCTAGGATGTATAACTGTTATTAGATTGAGGTGGATAAATCCCTTCAAGGGTGATCCTCCTCGTACATGTGTCAGGTCTATTTCTGTTGCATACACAGTTAATACACAGGACAGCATTGACACTGACAGCATGGGTTTGATTCTTGCAAAAAGAGGTTGTGGCTTCTGAAACATTCCTATTTTCCAGTTGGCAAAATGCACATTGTGCATATATGCCATAATGTATGTACTGTCCTTGCGAACTGTCATCTCAGTTTAGCATGTCAATGACATTCATATGTCATATAATTTACCTCTGTTACAATCTGAATTTGTGCAACTGTCACATCCTATTATATCATGTCTGCTTTTATTTAGCTATATTTGCTCAGGAAGCGTGACTACCATTAATTATTATGACATACGTATTGCAAAGTTTTATTTTTACGAAACTGTCTTTGTGACATAAGTACCTTCACATCAGTCATTTTACAAGAATCTGAACATTTACCCTCCTGTCTTACATATTTCTACATACATCTCTATGATTATTGTGCACATTGTCAGCAGTACACTTTTCCTGTCTCGTAACACATGTATTGTAGTTGCCTTTGCCATTTCCCATACCCTCTTACTTATTACTGTATTCATATGTTTCTTCCGTGTGCACAATTCACTCAGTACAGTTTCCCTGTCTGTGTACAGCATGCATTATATGCCCTATGTTAGCTTTTTGTGCAAGCACGCTTAACACGTTTGCCCATAGGCAAGCCTGTTTGTTTACTGTGAGCGCTTGTGCTGCTCAACACATTTTCCTGGCCGCCAACACTGTTGCTGGCCACAAAAAAACTTTCTTGTATTCGTATAAATGTGATGAGCAGCATACATATGTGATTAGCGCTGCTGCTCATTGAGCTAACATGTAAACATCATGTAGGCTTAGTGACTACACAATTGTTCATGAACTCCGCAGAATATCTGTCTATCTGTTTATCTATCTCTCTGTCTATCTATCTAAATTCCCCTTGATGAAGGAATCATGGGAATGATAATTCTACATATTACCCCAGACTTAAAAGTTTTTAAGCACACTGGATTTTGAATGCACAGTGATTCACAAGTCTTTATTAATACGTTCATTCCAATAAGTCATATCGTAGCAGCTGTAGTCATGAGATATTTCATCCAGAATCACTTACGTCCTTTTTCTTACTTTTTGTCTGAGACTGTTATTGGATGTGGGAATCTAGCTAACCACTGTGGATTACTGAACCAGATCTGCTGCTGTCCTTCTACTTCTTCTTGTCTGGGACCTTTATTTGGATTTGAGAGTCTAACTTGTGGAGAAAGTTAAAATGAGGATTTCTGGATCATAGACCATAATTATATCCTAAGTCTTCAGTCATCTACAGTAAGAAATTTGGAAATAAGAGCAGCAGATGCAGTTGGAAGTTTTTGTTTCCAATCCATCCATATGAAACATTTTTTTTCTTTTGCTTGTGTACCTGCAAAGCTGCTTTAATATATATATATATATATATATATATATATATATATATATATATATATATATATATAGTTTTTTAATAGGGAATGCTCATTCGTTTGTTTTTAAAAAGATTGTGGTTGATGTCCTGTTTTAGTTATGAAGGGTACCCTGACAGTATTCTTGTGACTGCTGGTATTCATCATTTTAGATGGAAGATTTTGTCTTTCATCTGTTATAAAATTGTTATAAACTATGTTGACTGGCTTACAGGAAGAATGTCGAGTAATCAAGAAGTTGTCAGATTAGTGTCTGAATGATGTAAGCATGAACTGTAACTATAGGAAAGGGGCACTGGTACCAGACAGGTATCTGCATCACTTCCTGGGAGACGCTGTGATAGTATTTATATCAGAAGACAGTTTGGTTAATTCTTAGATGCTGTTTATAAGACTGCACTAGAGGGCACCAGGCTGAAAATTAAGTTGGTAAAATCTTGGGGATTCACTGATTATAACCCTGTTCTGTAGCAAGAGTTGTAAAATCTTATTTGGATGTGACAGGTGTCAGTCATAAGCCAAAGCAGTAGTGCACATTTGTCACTAACTCTCAAGGTCAATAATCTCTGCATTTCACATTATTTTGGAGTAGCAGTGGGATTCAAACCATATTGATGTATCATATGATTTAATAATGAAAGGGTGGGATTTTGTGATTTAAGGCCTATACCCCTGTCTGTTACAGTTATTATCACTCATCTAGTCAGGACACAATAGATGAGACTTCATGGGTTCTGTTCAAGCAGCTTTATAATGTACACAGTACAAACACATCAGGATTGAGGCTTAATACTTTAACTTAGGTAAGGTTATAAAGAAACTAGCTATTACACTCACACATGTTCACTCTCTGGCTGCACTCTCAAAATGGCACTGAGTATAGCACATTCTCGGTATTTATATATGCACGTTCAGTCCTTGAAACACTTCTTAAAGACACAGCACACACACTCTGATGTTCATCGTGTTTCACTGTTGCAGTCATGACTGTAGGGTTCTCACCTGCCGGCAGGCAGCCCTCGGTCAGCCAGAATCCCAAAGTCTGGGTCCGGCGTCGGCTGTTCAACTATGCTCCCTGACGTCAGAGTGCCAGGAGTACAAAGCAGACAGCCGACGCCATCTTCTCCAGTCTTTCTTGCCATGCGGTGATAGCAGTACGCATGTGCCGGTTGGCTGACTCCTGATGATTTTACCTGATAAACTTCAGTCTGAAGACTTTCCTCTCCATTCAAAGCTAAGTACCCCATTGGGGAAACTTTTTCTTGCTCCACTCCGATGTCAGAAAAAGTTAATAATTGCATTCCATGTGGGAAGCAAATACCTCAAAAGGATTTTCATTCTTACTGTATTCCTTGCTTAGGCCCTGACCACGACGTAGCTAGTTGTCAGTTTTCTGCTAGATTTAATCAACGTACAATTAAGTGAAGGTACGATTTTGCTTTTCATTACTTCGGTAGACGCTTTAACTATAAAATGTCGTCGGATACGGTTCCGACTACCAGAGTTCACAAACGACGCAAGGATAAAGACAGGCCTCCGAGGTCCAAATCTGATGACAGCGCACAAGCAGAGCCAGCTTCAGGTTCAGCCGTCATCAGTGAGGTGCTTTTGCAGCCCCTGTCGTCAGCCATTTCAGAACCGATGGCCGAAACAGACTCTCATGAGGAGCTAACCGGGCCTTTAAATATTTCTATTGCAGGACCTTCGGACAATGCTCCTTCGGATGAGTCCGGAGCCGCTGTGCAGGTACCGGCTTCCGAAGGGGTTTTCAGGCCTACTCAGCTCCTAATAAAGACAAAGACAAAGCCAAAGGCAAAGGCAAAGACTCCTTCTAAATCAAAGACTGCAACTCAGGCCTCTTCTGAACTGGCTCCCAAGTCACAGAAACAGTTACTCAAGATGGCGGAGGATTTACTTACTATGATTAGGGGTTCACATCCCCCTCCAGATAAAAGGCCAAGGCAGGATGTTTATTATGATTCTTCTGATCAAGCCTCTGTTTCCTCTGTTTCTTCTTCTGACCAGGAATATTCTTTCCCTCCTTATGAAGATTCTGATGCTGAAGAATCCATTCCTTCAGCTTCTCCCCCTGAGGATTTCTCTTTTGGGGAAACTTTGCATGAAATGAGGGAACATTTCCACTGGGAAGGACAGGAGTATTTGGAATCTAAGAAAAGACTAAGGGATTTTCTTCTTCTTCCCCAACATAGACCCCTGACTATTCTTTCTGTTATGGATATTGTGGATGATGCCTTTTTGGAGGCTAACTTAACCCCTGACTCCTTTCCTCCTGCTCCTGTTAAGCCTGATAGATATTACAGGGTTCCTGATTCCCACCAGTTTTTATACAAGAACCCTTCTGCTGACCCTGAAACCATTTCTCAGGGTCCTAAGGGAGTTAAGGCCGCTTCTGCCAAAAATCCCATTCCTACTGAAAAGGATTCTCGATCCTTAGAAAGATGGGGCAAAAAGGTGTACACTTCCACTACTTTGTCTATTAGGGCTCTAAACTGTCAGTTTCATATGCTGAAATACCAGCAATTTCTCTTGTCTGTTTTAAAACAAAAGCTTTCTTCCATTTCTGCCTGTGCAGATGATAAGGAATTACATGACTTATTGCATGCCACTGTACAAGTTGGGAAGCATGGTTTACACTGTGGATTTGATGCCTTACAGGCTTCTTGTAGGGCTGCAGCCTCTGGCACAGTCATTAGAAGGCATGCATGGCTAAAGGAACAAAATTTGCCTGAACAAGTTAAGGCTAAATTATTGGATGCTCCTGTTCAGCATAATGTTTTGTTTGGATCAAAAGCTGAAGAGGTGATTAAAAAGATGGAAGATAAGGCGAAATCCATGCAAACTGTTAAAGATTTCTTACAGGTACAGCCACCTAGATTTAGCAGGAATTGGCCTTCAAAAAATTGGTCCTTTCCCTCTTCAGACAGGCCTCAGAGGGGAAGATATAGACGCTCCAGAGGAAGGCCTCAGACTCAAGCCTCTTATAGACCAAGACAGTGGACTGCTTCCACCCCTAGGGGAGGAGAGGACAGGTCACAAACTCAAAGGAAACAAACTCAATGACTCCCTCTGTTGGGCTACAGGAACTTCTTGCCTGGAAGCCCCTCTCGGAGGAAAACTCTCTCTTTTTTATCAAAATTGGACTCAAATAACCCAAGACAAGTGGGTTTTGGATGTGATTTTAAGAGGTTGCAAATTCCTTTTTCATACCTTGCCAAGGCCAAGCGGATGGCCAGACCTTCCAAAGCATCAATGGACGGAGGCCTTAAACCAGGTGGAAGCTCTTTTGGCTATGAATGCCATAGAACTGGTTCCACTTTCAGAGATGGGAAAAGGTTTTTACTCAAGGCTCTTTCTAGTCCCAAGGAAGCAAAACTCATGGAGACCCATACTGGATCTGTCGGTCTTGAACACCTTTCTAGAGATTCCAAAATTCAAGATGCTTGCTCTACAACAGCTACTTCCAATGCTGTCCAAGGATTCATGGATGGTAACTTTGGATTTGAAGGAGGCATATTTACACATTCCCATCAGGCAGGATCGCAGAAAATACCTCAGGTTCAAAGCCAGATCGTGGCACTTTCAATTCTCTGCGCTGCCCTTTGGATTGTCTACTGCGCCCAGGGTCTTCAACAAATGCCTGGCTCCAGTAGTAGCTTATTGCAGACTCAAGGGAATTCAAATTTACCCTTATCTGGACGATTGCCTAATTCAGGCAGACAGCAAGGATGTCTTACTCCAGCATCTGGAATTTGTACAAAACCTACTCAAGTTCCTGGGATTTTCTGTAAACATAAAAAAGTCACATTTGACACCATCACAATACATAACTTTTCTGGGTGCTCTTCTAAACACTACAACCCAGATGGCATTTCTGACATCCAAAAAACAATTACAGCTGGCTTCAACTTTCAAAACCTTGGCAAAACTCAACTGTCTGCAAGGAAATTCCTGCAGGCTTTGGGTTACATGGCCTCCTGCATCCTTCTCGTACCTTATGCAAGACTACACATGAGGAAAATATAGTGGTACCTAAAATGTGTATGGTCTCAGCATTGCCACAGTTTAGACATACTGATCTCCGTCCTTCCTTGCCTTCAAAAGGAATTTCTTTGGTGGTCCAGGGCATGTGCCCCAAACAAAGGGAAACCCTTCTGTCTGCCTCCTGCCACTCAGATTCTAACCACGGACGCCTCGGATTATGCTTGAGGAGCCCATTTTCAGGGCAACTGCCTGCAGGGCCTTTGGACAAAGGATCAGAAGCACCTGCATATCAATTTAAAGGAAATGTTAGCCGTTCAGAAAGCTCTATTGGCCTTCAGGAATCTTTTTCAACCAGGACAACTACTAATACGGACAGACAACACCACAGTTATGTGGTACATAAACAAGCAAGGGGGGGTCTCATTCCTACCCCCTTTGCAGACTAACCATGGATCTGTGGGACACAGCTCTAGCTTACAATCTGGATCTTCAAGCTCAGTTCCTACCAGGGAAACAAAACTTCCTGGCAGACAGTCTGAGCAGAAACCTTTCGGATCCACACGAATGGATGCTGGACACCAAAATATTCAGGATGATAACAGCAGTCTGGGGATGTCCTCACATAGACCTCTTTGCATCCCATCTCAATCATCAACTACAGAATTTTTGCACCAGGACCTTCCACAGAAAAGCTTGGAAAGTGGATGCCCTGTCATTCAGTTGGAGAAACCTCTTGGGATATGCTTTTCCGCCTCTTCCTCTTCTTCCACGGGTCTTATTGAAGATAAAACAGGACAGGCCCAAGATGATAATCTTGCTGGCTCCAAATTGGCCTTGGCAGTTTTGGTATCCAACGCTAAAAAACCTATGCCTGGAGCCCCCTTGGGTTTTACCTCAGTCTCCTAACCTTCTGTCCCAACATCAGGGTCAGGTTCTACACTCTCATGTCAGAACTCTCTGCCTGGCAGCCTGGTTAATCCAGGACCTTTGATTTCTTCTTTACTACCCAAGCAGGTTATGGATGTCATTTTAGAAGCCAGACGTCCTAGCACTAGAAAATCTTATGCAGGAAAATGGAAAAGATTGTGTTCCTGGATGCAGGCTCAGGATTCTGATCCTCTTCCTAACATTACTTTAATCTTACTTTACTTGTCAGACCTCTTACATAAGGGTCTCTCTTTCTCTTCCATTAAGATACATGCCTCTGCTATTTCTGCTCATTATAATTAGGACCCTCCCATCTTTTCCCACCACCTCATGAGACAGTTTCTCAGGGGAGCTAAGAATTTAAGGCCTCCTAGATCTCTTCCCATTCCTGCTTGGGATCTCAACTATGTTTTGGAAAAACTAACCTTGCCTCCTTTTGAGCCTGCTGCTTCTTCTGACATCAAGTTCTTATCTTGGAAAACAGCTATTCTGTTAGCCCTAACCTCTGCCAGGAGGGTTTCAGAGTTACAAGCTCTTATGGCTGTGGAACCATATGTTATTTTTCATCAAGACAGGGTATCTTTGAGGACTAATCCTACTTTTATGCCTAAGGTGGTTTCTAAAGTGGCTTTAAATCAAACTATCCACTTGCCAACCTTTTTCCCCACTCCTCAAAATAAAGGGGAAAGGATCTTACATTCCTTGGATGTACACAGACAGCTACATTTTTACCTAGACAGAACCAAGGACATCAGAAAATCAGATCAATTGTTTGTTTCTTATGCTTCAAGTTCCCAAGGTAAAGCCATTTCTAAACAGACCATTTCTAAATGGATTGCTCATGGAATCAGATTTTGTTATTCACACCATGGAAAGCAAATCCCAGGGAGTATACAAACTCATTCCACCAGAGCTGCTGCCACTTCTGCGGCCTTCCTCAGAGGAGTTCCTACCAAAGACATTTTGGAAGCTGCAACTTGGAGTTCAGTGCATACTTTTTCTAAGCACTACAATCTACCTCTATACTCTAAGTCTAGGGCAGGCTTTGCCTCTGCAGTCTTGCAGGGCCTTTTAGCCGCCCCTTCTTCATTATGACCACCTCCCTTTCTTTCAGCTTTGGGATTCTACCCTACAGTCATGACTGCAACAGTGAAACACGATGAACATAGTACAGTTGTGTACACCTACCATAAATGTAGATGTTCGAGTGTCTTCACTGTTGCAGTCTGGGTTTCCCTCCCTCCTGTCCCCTCTTGTTTTTACTTTTGTGTATTTCCTTTTTTCACCATTCTTCTGAGGTGTATTTTCATAGGTTATGGGACCTTTTTCATTTTGGGACTCCTGACATCTGGGGCAAGAAAAACTGGAGAAGATGGCGTCGGCTGTCAGCTTTGTACTCCTGGCGCTCTGACATCAGGGAGCATGGATGAACAGCCGACGCCGGACCCAGACTTTGGGATTCTGGCCGACCGAGGGCTGCCTGCCGGCAGGGGAGAACCCTACAGTCATGACTGCAACAGTGAAGACACTCGAACATCTACATTTATGGTAGGTGTACACAACTGTACTTTCTACATCCTCCGTCTTTGAGAAATAGTCACGCAATGTTAAAACAGTAATGGACATGCAATCAATATAAATAATTCTTGGTTATGCAAGTATACATAGCTAAATACACTTATATACAGTTAAGTCCAAATTGCTGTGTATTTCACACTAGGTCTGAAAATATGACGAAATCACGTGACATAGAAACTAGAATCAGATATAGCAAATGGGACTGTCTCTGCAGAACGTTCAACTTTCAGGACATCGGGAACATCATTAGAAGTGGAAGTAGAAGTTAAGACATGTTCTGGAACAGGAACATTGTCTAGGTTAATCTGAGATCTAGAGTCTGTATCACAGGAACAATGCTGCAATATCGATTCTGATACAGGAGGAAGATGTCTGCAATTTTTCCTGCACTCCACACCCTCAAATTCTACAAATTAGGTTCTTGGATCAGTACATATACCTGTAACTTGACCAGTCTGGTCAAAACCTTTCACCGTTTGTATCCTCAATGTCTCTCCTTCTTTCAATGGACAAACAAATCTGCTCAATTTGTCATAACTGGACTTCTGGAAAGAACAGTTTCTGAGTAGTTGAGATTTAACAGTCTTGTTGTTTTTAGTTTTAGACCTCAACAAACTGGAACTGATAAACAATGTTGTTCTGCTTTGCCTAGATAGAACTCTCTGAGCAGGCGAGCCAAGTATATTGTCATGGGTATGTTTCTGAGATTAAGTAGATTCAAATAAACATTAGTATTGTCACGCTTTGACCTCTCAGGTAAATGCTTTGCACTCTACACTAAATGTTCAGCTAGACCATTTGACGGTGGATATTCTGGACTTCTAGTAACATGTACGAAGTCCCATTCTCTTACAAATTTGACTAGTAAACTGAGTGCCATTGTCAGAAATAACTTTGTGTGGACTACAATGGACTGAGAAATTATGTTTCAGCTTAGTAATAACTGCAGTGGGTGTTAGGTTAGGTAGTAGATCACTCTCAAACCAGTTCAAATAAGAGTCTACCAATACCAAGTAATGCTGATTGTTCCACTCGAATATGTCAGTGGCTACTGCTGGCCAAAGTAGTTCAGGAGCTTGACTTAGCTGAAATGGTTCCTTTTTGCAGATGTGGTTTGATACTATTACACACTGAACAAGATGGTACTTTAGCAATGTCTTTTGCTAGAGAAGGCCAAAATACTAGTCCTCTTGCCCTTCTTTTGATAGATTCGGAACCTGGGTGACCATGATGCAAAATCTGGATATATTCTTGTTGTAAGGAAGCAGAAACAACAATTTTAGGACCTTTGAAAATAATGCCACCTTCCATCAACATCTCATCTCTGTAAGGAAAGAAAGTTTGCACTTCAGGTAGTACACTAGATGGCTTTGATGGCCATCCAACATTAATGTAGTGGTTGAGCTTTTGCAAAATTGTATCAGTCTTTGTATGATCTCTCAGCTCTTTAAGTCGTGTGGTAGAAAAATTATGCACTTCCATTACGTCAAAGTCAAAATTCTCTTCATGAAGCTGCTCTGTTGTATTTCTGGGTGATCTGGATAAGGTATCAGCCTGATAAAGATGATTTTGAAGTTGTACTTTTGCAGTTTGAGCATCATTCATTGTAATCTTGCTGGAGTGGAATGCATAGGCTTCTTTAAAATAGTAACTAGAGGTTGGAGATCAGTTTTGGTCCGAATAGCTCAACCATAGACATAATCATGAGACTTGCAACACGCAAACACTATTGACAAAAGTTCTTTCTCAATTTCAGCATACTGCATCTCAGTTTGAGTAAGAGTTCTTGATGCATAGGCTACTAGTCTATCTTCCTGAAGAATGACTGCGCTAAGACCATATTTTAAAGCATTACAGGACAGGGTTACTGGTTTGTTAACATCATAGTATCTTAATGTAGGTGGAGTGGCAATTTTCTGCTTAAGGTCATCAAATGCTTTCTAGTGCTGTTCTAACCAAGACCATCTAACATTTTTTGCATGTCAGCTCTCTCAAAGGTGCTGTCAACTCACTGAAGTTTGGTATAAACTTGCCTAAATAGCTGACCATACCAACGTTGTAAAGCTTGAACATTATCTAAGACTGGCATCTTGAGAATGGCTGCTTGTTTAGACGGGTCTGGTTGCAAGCCAGTACTAGTAAATAACGGGTCTATATTATATCATGGAATAGAAACAATGTCGAACACTCTAATGAGTGATAATGCCGGAACTCAAAGTTCTGTTATTGAGATTGCAGTACAGTGAAGAGTGGGATACTTGCCCTTTCCTCACTGAGTGTGATCACGGAGTTAGAATATATATTTAGCAGGGGGTGTGGGAGGCGGATTTTGAGTTTCTGTATTTTCGCTCATTAGAGTGTTCTACATTATTATTTGATTATATAATATAGACCCTAAATAAATGACCAACATGTGTAACTTCTGGTAGTCTTTGAGCTTTAATTTCACTTCACATGCTATGTCTAGAACTCTCTTAAGATTTCTGTTATGCTCTGCTTCACCATTGCCTCCGATCAGTAAATCATCTACTATTATATAAATGCACAGTAATAAGCACACACTGTAAGCACTTTTGCACACTTTGAAGTACTTCAAATAACTTTAATTATGGTTTTCAGGGCTTTAGTTAATGCAAAACAGTAGTTTTATGCCAAAACACAACACCTTGCTCAAAACATGCAGTGGCCTTGTTTTGTTTTGTTTACACTTAAAGTGCCCTTTTTGCCCTTATTATATTAATTTTGCTTGTTTAATCTCTTTACATGCCCATTGTACATTTCTTGTGCCTGTTTTACTCTAAACATGCCCGTTTTGCTTTAAATATACTCCTTTTGCAACTCTGAGGTAATTTCTAACCATTTATGAGCTTCTTTGACAATCATTTTATCAAATAACTTAACCTTAAACATTTCACTTAGTTAATAAACCTTTTGTGTCTTTTGTTTGTTTAATACTGCAGTTTTACCCTTTTAATGCTCTGTTTCATCTTATTTATACAACTGTTTGTGCAGTTTTTTTACCTTTGTTGTTTTCTGGCTCGTTTTTGTGTTAATTTATTTTAGTTTACCTTCACTGTTGTCTCTGCACCTCATGTCTCTGAATATCTATTTCTGGCATTCCATTTCTGACACCATGTCACTCATCTAGTCAGGACACAATCGATGAGACTTTGTGGGTTCTGTTCAAGCAGCTTTATTATGTACAAACACATCAGGATTGAGGCTTAATACTTTAACTTAGGTAAAGTTATAAACAGACTAGCTATTACACGACTCCAACGACAACAAGACAAACTGCTGAAAGGAAGCTTGCCAATCAGTTCACCACAAATCCAGCCCAAAGAATACTCCAAATAAAAGAAACAATAATGAATAACTGCTAGAAGATATGATTTATTTAAGCCACAAATCAATGTAGCTTTTCGTCGGCGCTTCTACACCAACTTCTTCAGAAGTTTAAAATATCACGCCACTGACATGGCGAACTTTAATATACTTTAAGACAACATGTGATCAACACGCCCTCCTACATTCAAGTCTAAAAAACAATTGACCCAAGGTTAAATTTCGTAAATTCTAATATACCATATACCTATTTATAACTAAAATATATTAAAAAAGAACACTGATACATATCATAAAACCTCTACTGTCATTACCGACAATTACAACATATAAGCGGCTAACATTCATAGATACCATTAATTAAAATGCTAAATAATTAAATTAAATATGAATTCCACTAAAAAATAGACTCATAACATCATGTAGACAATAATTCGCGATTACATAAAATGAAATAAAATGAACTCAACAAATTATATTATATTTAACCCAAAATCGCATATATAATGTGCGCGCACAAATTGCATACAAACATACATAAATAAAAATTGAGAATTAAAAATTAATAAATGAAGCTTATATATGTACATAATGATAATCATCATAGTAAAGTGGGTTTATCTTTTGTACCAACTCGGAAAGCTTGTGTGGCTAAAACCATATTAGATCTGAAGTTTTTTGTGAGAAAGCTAGATTTACACCTTTTGTTAGGGGATCAGTCTACCATGAACAAGCCTTTTTATATACCCAGTACCTATAATCCCCCTTTACACCCCTCCTTGGGTATTTTTGAACAAATGTGTGACTTGGACATTCATTTTTTACTTAATTCCAGATGTTCTGTCCATCACAATATCACCAAGGAGGAGAAGTCGTTATTGAATTTATTATGTAACTCTACAGTTAGAGTTATGCAGCCAAAGAGAAGAATGTGCTGGCTTGCCCAGAACTTCAATAACCAAATGCACAGAGTGAAAATTATGTCCAAGTTCCCCAAAGCAATATGAGACAGCAGGCAGTATAATAGGCAAGAGGTTGGCCTGTGGGCCTGTCAGTGACAGTAAAAATGCAATGCACAATGGGAAGTGCCCTAATAATTGGTGGTGTGAACCACTACCCCCTTCACAATGTCTACAGAACATTACCTAAAATGCATACTGGAGCATAAATGTGACTAGAGCAGCATGCATGACATCTAATTCACAGCAATATTTCTCTGCAGCTGAATGTCTCTTCAACCATATCTCCCTGACCAAATCTATGAACCAATGCTGCAGTAAGTCAAAAAAAAATAGAAAACATGAGGGGAAATACCTGTTCATTTTGAGAAAAAAAGTTATGAGCTAGCATATTACAGGCTATAGTTGATTTATATTTTCTTATTTTGCTAAACAAAACTGTTGACTGGCTACTAGGTAACCCCATTTAAAAGTAAGTTGGCCACTGGACTAAGGGACGATTAGTATGCATACCTCCCAATGTGGAAACATCAAAAATATGGACAAAGGTTCATGAAAAGTAGAAACAACCAGCCAAAAATTGGGACAATGATAAACATAAAATTTTCAGAGGACTAAACTCTGACATACCTCTCAACCTCTTAGTGCAAGAAATTAGGCCAAAGCCTAAAATAATGGTGGGACAAAGGCCCAAAATAGGGACAGATTTAAAATTTTGCTCTTATAAATTTAGAAAGTTTGTAGAATAACAGGGTTTGTGTTAGCATGAATTTTTGAAGGATATAAAGTTTGAAATGCAAATGTATGTCATTATTTAGTGACTACACTCATCAGTGATTGGCTAGAAAAAACACAAATGTTATGAAGGGCAGATCAAAAATATGAGGCAAAAATCTGGACAGTTGAGAGGTATGCATATTTCACATTTAATAATTTTTATTGTACTGTGTTAATACTCTAATTTAATCCACTACAGTATACTTTATTAACTGGGAGAGACCTATAAGCTGTGTAGATTGTGAAAGCATAGAGTATGGATTATTCCACCATTATTTAGTTTCTTGTGCCCAGGCTCCTCATTTTCACCGTTCACCTTGTTCTCTGTCCCATCACAAACCAGGGTATCTGTGGAGGCACTACTCCTACTCTCGTGTCTCACTCTGTCATTCTTGGGGTTGGGGCTGGTCAGATTGTCCCCCTGCACCAGGAATACCCCATATATCTCCCTCTGACAACAGCCAGCGGCACAGGCAGCTTGGCATGGTTAGTTTCAGTCCGATGATGAGCAGGACATGGATGTCGGCAGCTGTACATCGCAGATGCGCCCTACCACCTGTTGATGACTTTTATTCTCTATGTTCTTGCTGTTCACCTCTACCAAGCAGTCTCCAGTGCACAATCCTGAGCACTCCGTCGGACAGCCTTCTTTCACATTGAGAAGCAATCTGATCAACATGAGCAAAACCATAACAAAATAACATAACCTCTACAGAGTTTGCTTCAGACCTCCTAAAATCTGCTACAGGACTTTTTTTTTAATACTTTTGGGAGGTGTACATGGATAGACAATGCCAACAACCAACCAGAATTTTGCTTGACAAAATATTCCCACCTATTTGAAGCTGCGAAACCAATCGTGTTGGCAATGGGTGGAGAAATGCTAATCCCACTGTAGTAGGTGTTCTTCTTCAGCTTTACCCAGTTAGGGGTTGCCACAGCAGATCACCTGTCCGCGCATGATTGGCAGGGGTTTGGCAGTGTGTTGTTCGCAGCCCCAACCTTCCAACCTTCTACACACACACCACACACACACACACTCACACCTATTAGATTTTAGAATGTCCCAATCCATCCAATCCACTTTGGGGATGGGAGAAAAAAGGAGACACCGGGAGGGAAACCCATGCACCCACAGGAGGAGATGTTATAAAGTAAAAAATTTGCTTAGCTATAAAATTCACTGTATTTCTTAGCTTCAGGGGTTTTATCTGTTTACCACTGAGTGAGAATCATGTATAACTTTTATAAATTCAGTGACACATTTTTAAGAATTACTGCTAGTTAATCTATTCTAATTTGAGTAAAAATCACGTATCAAATAAGGGATCTGTTATAAAAGTAAAGGTGGGCATCACCCTGGTTTGATCCATCCCATAATTCTGACATTACTATGGAGAAACACTGTGCGCAGTTAATTTTAACTAACTCACAGTAAGAGATGGTAAATGTGGTTGTCACTTCATTAGGATAAGCCAGTTCATAATCTGAAGTCACTCCCAAGTTTGAAGATAAATGTTCATGAGGACGATGGCATTAAAGGGATGGGATGTCATATGAACTAAGGCAATATGTATAAACATCAAGCAAGCAAATAAATAAACACGTGACTAATAAATAAAAAGTTATATTGAGAATATATATGAAGCCAAGGAATGAATGTGAATGCAGAAGTGCCTTTTTCAAAGGCAGTTAGACAGGGAGTCAGGGGTCAGGCACTGTCTCATGATGCTGATGTCATCATGCATGCCTCTGCACTTTGATGACATTGCGGGATACACTGGCTATGCACAAAGATGTCAGCATTAACTAAAAATTGTAAATAAAGAAAAAAGATCATGATTTCAATGGGCCACTATGGAATTTGTGGTACACCATTAGGTTAGCCTCAAAACCGGGAAATTCCGAGGAATTTGGTACAGTTGAGAGGTATGTTAGTATGTCAGGTATTACTTAGTAAGCAAAAGGACAAAGGACAGCATTAACTACTGCAAGAAAGGTATGAAACACACACACACACACACGCACACACACGCACACACACACGCACACACACACACACACACACACACACACACACACACACACACACACACACACACACACACACACACACACACACACACACACACACACACACACACACGCACACACGCACACACACACACACACACACACACACACACACACACACAGACACACACACAGACACACGCACACACACACACACACACACACACACACACACACACACACACACACACACAGACACATAGACAACACACAGACACACGCACACACACACACACACACACACACACACACACACACACACACACACACACACACACACACACACACACACACACACACACACACACACACACACACACACACACACACACACACAGACACACACACACACAGACATACACACAATGCGGTTTGTGTTTGTGACAATATGCATGATGTGTGACTGCTACAGAAAATTAGTAAAGAAGGAAAAATGAAAAGTATAGAGACAAATGGGGAGCAGAAGCTCAGGCTTCCTGATTAGACTAGAGATGGCAAACAGTCAGATGAGAAAAGTGCAGGCTATTGAGGCACATATTTACATAAAAAAGTAAATAGATGAATTAGTAAAATGAGGACTGAGCACATAGTTACATAAAAATGTAAACAGATGAATTAGTAAAATGTGGATGGGTAGTGTCTTGAAATAAGCCTTTTTTTGTTTTGCTTTTGATTCTTGATCTTGAGTAAGTATAAGCAGAGACACTAGATACAGGCAAGCAGCAACAAAGGAAGGCAAATGTTCTTTGACTGCAGGTGATTGACAAAAAATATTTAGTTCATTGCTGGAGCAGGCAGTTAACAAACAGTGGAACACCACAGAACAGCAGAAGAAACGTGTACAGGCTTTGCGAAACAGAGAGAAAGCAGGGTCTGTCTTTCTGCAGTGTAGTGTTAATGATATGTATTTTTCTAGTCAAGACTCCCCTCCCCCAACTAAATGTGAAAAATTATGGGGACTGCATAAAAAAGCAGAAAAAGAACACACAGACACACACACATTAAAAAGATGCACTGCATGGCTGGTGAAACAATTTGAGGAGTTTTGTCTTACATTATTAAATGCACATATACAGGGGTACTGCAGAAATATTCTGAATGACGAGTGGCACTGGGTAAAATGAGGGAAACATTATAGTTGTCAGTGCATAGCCTTTCAAATTCCTTTACTGCAGCTTGTTGTTACCTGTGCACATCTCAAGGGTTTTAAGATACGCATTTCAGAACTGACCTACCGTGGCCTTGGGTTTCCCCATAAAAGGACTGTTGGTTTAGGAGCTGTCCAATTACCAAATGGAACAAATAAATAAGTACTTGGGGACCCAAACATTATATAGTTTCAATTAATGCAGTAAGATTCTGTTGACTGAACGGTCATATCTGCAAAGTAAAACATTCAGTAAAAAATGCAAAAGTGTTATCTATTATGTACAAGGATAATGCATTTATTTAAACGAGTAAATTGGTTAAATGCATTGGTCTCATGACACTTTCTCAGGCTCTGCCAATTAACAGCATTCAGAGAACATTTTACTTCTTTTATTTGTAGTTGCCTTTATCTTGTCACTTTGTGACTAATGAAGGGAAGAAAGCAATATTTTCTATGTCTAGGATAATGTCTAAGACATTTAAACCACTGAGAAGCATACAGTTAATTATTTGAGTATAGATGTATTTTGTCAAGATGTTTTGTACATATGAATCATTAAACAAAATTCACATCAAGCGGCATACAGATCCCATCAAATGTCACTGTGGGAGTGTGAATTGTTAGTTGACCCTGACTGTACCTTACATTGTAGTATTCATTTCATATTTTTAACATTTGTATGCAGTCTGAACCAATATGTTCCAGTTGCAAAGCTAGTGCTTCGAACCTGATATGGTCTGTTACCTTTATAGACACTATGCCATTTTCTTTTCGATTCACTTACAGCAATGTAGTCAGCAGTTGTAAGGCAGAGAAATTAATCCTGAATAAGATGCCATTTCATTGTAAGGCGCACACACACACACACACACACACACACACACACACACACACACACACAAACACATGCACACGCACATGCACACACACACACACACACATGCACATAGGGGCAATTTGAAATATCACTAAATCACCCCAATCACCTGGCAAAATCCCAGGTGGACACAGGGAGGATGGATGGACAAAAGGCACCCCAGCTGCGAACTACACTTGAGAACCAAACTCTGTAAGGTAGCAAATGTAAATTCTATATTTCTGTGAGCCACCTTATACATTAATGATCTTTAAATATTATTAACTTAACACATTCAGGAAATAGAGCATTAAGTTGTTATGGGTTATTTTATATATGTCTTGCAAGGTATGACTTTGAACTTATACATTTTAAATCATGCCCAGTTTGCATGTATTACATTGTATTAGCATGTCTTCAGGAAAATAAAGAATTCTTTGAATAAAATCTAAGCAATCTGTGAGACATTTTTGCTTTTACTACAGAAGTGTAATGGTGAGAATCATTCACCTCTACATCTGTATTATATGACATGAGTGTTTGCATAATTAGGGCTATTTGGTACATCTCCATTCTTATGCATTTCTGTTAATATAAAATATATACATTATATAAAATATATAAAATGATATATGAATATGCATGAATGAAACTATCACTTTTCCCTTGTTTTTGGGATTGTGCGTGACACAATAGTTGAGAAAATGTGACAAATAACATTGAAGATGGAAATCCAAAACACTATGAAACCAAAGTCTGCATTGTTTATACTATCTGTGAACCACTGTCTGAAAGTAATAATTATGAATCTGTGCATCTGAAATGTCATTGTGGAGTGTATAAAACTGAAATTGCTGAAGTATAAAGTTTTAAAATTAAATGTGCAACATTTGTCAAGATGTGTGCCATTAGAAGAATGAATTTGAGTGTAACCAAGTTGGGGTCATCAAGCTTAGTGTAGAATATAAATAAGGAATACAAAACAAGTACATGACTAAAGACTAAAAGCACTGCACAACTACATAACCCCTTCCTGAAATGATAATATAGCTACTGTATTTGTTTCAAATAATCTTGCTTTTAAATCTTGGCAGAATTTTTTTCACATTGCTTTAATCTATGAGCAAAGTTGCATGAAGCTCTCGTTTTTTCTGTGTTCAGAATTAATGATTCCTGGTGTGTTCTTCCCTCAGGGCCAGTGCAAATACGCTTCCATGGAAACCAGAAGAAGGAAAGAAAAGGCAAAAGATTCACCTTCTCTAAGTGAAGACCTGTGGACAACATTCATTGATTTAGAAAGTATGTCTCCATCTATTAGTCTTGCATTATCCAAACAGGAACAAAATCTTACAAGGTTCCAGTTTAATATTTAAAATGATAGTGACTTTTCTTTGCAGTATTGATGTCTACTTGTGTCTTTATTTTTCAGTATCTCATCATTTTGGTGATATGTTAATCTGGATATAAAAACTATTTAGTTGTAGTATTGGATTTAGATTGCTGTCATCAACTAAATTAAAGACGTCAAAATGCTGAGTTTTTAAATTTGATGTTAATGTGACAGACCAGAGCAGTGATCTACAACCCCAACAGTAGTGTAGCACACAGCATGCTTGATTATCTGGCACGAATGTACAGGATTTACAAATTCAAACCACAGCTGCATAAAAACATTTTATAATACAGGAGAATGGGATATTCATAAATGTTAGTTTCCCAGCACTAATTGCGCTATGTGTTCCAGTACTGCTATGGAGTTAAATCGTGTTTCAGCGACATGCAAAAGACATATGGAGCAAAAGCTTATCAGAAACACTTTGCTTGTCTCTGAATTGAACGTCTAGTGGAGCAGTCACAACTGCATTAGTGTGCCCCTACCAGCCTACAGAACACTATTTCACAGGCACTAACAGAACTCTAAAATAAAAACACACACACACACACACACACACACACACACACACACACACGCACACACACACACACACACACACACACACACACACACACACACACACACACACACACACACACACACACACACACACACACACACACAGAAACATTCATATTCTATCTCACTAATTAGAGTCCTAACCATCCAGTCATGCACCTACACACATGCAGATGTGTGCGCAAGCATGTGTGTGCACCCCTCCCAGACACACACACACACACACACACACACACACACACACACACACACACACACACACACACACACACACACACACACACACACACACACACAGCCTTGCAGTACTTAGCTGTGGCACTAACTGCTATATATAGCAGTAGGTAAACACCTTAAAATAATACAATTAGTCACATCACTCTTTCAAAAAACAGAGTGGTAGAGCTTGTCTTTGACCTGCTCCTTTGTACTATTTTAATCCCAGAGTAAGACTTTAGGGCAGTGCTCATGGCTAACTTGCATTAACCACATGCTCGGAATGCTTAATTTGCATGTAGCATTAATTGGTAGACCTCTGTAGCAGTACTTGTCAGAGGCTTCGTACTGCTGTAGCTCTGTAGCAGTCTTTGATTCACTTCCCCATAGCCCTATGTGTTTCTGAATACTCCCAATAGCTAGTACAGCAGTATTTAGCAGGCAATTATACTATGAAAGGTATGTACAAATAAGCTTTTAAGGTCCAAATTGTTTTTACACACTTCTCAAAGTACTGTTTTATGTTAATTGGTGTAGGATGTATTATTCTTCATCTTCCCCCATGTTCGGTTAAGTCATTGTTCTACAAGTAAGTGTTTTTGTGATAGCTGTATATTGAAACAAAAGAAAAAAAGAAGCTTCTCTTGGAAACAATGACTAATAATCAGAAAAGGTATATTTGCAGGGAGTAAGCAATTTTAAACCTAGCCACTTTTGCTTTTTGTGCTGAAATTTACCTATCCCATTTGGTTAGAGATTGGCTTTACCCATCCCATGGTCGATAATTATATATTACCCCTAATGAGAATGAGTGGGATCATACCATAGATAATTTGAGGGGACCCATGTATGGATAAAGCATTTAGGATCTGCCTCTGTCCATTATTAGTACAGGGGCAGTCCTGGGGTAAATTTTCTGTTTCCTATCCATAGATCTATGTTGCAGTTGAATATGGATTAGGGATGCAGTTTGTTTTATGTGATTGGGGAGTCTATTGTACAGCAAGTGGTATCCTCTGTGAGAGATACTCATCCCTGGAAAAATAATCACTATATAATGTTATAAAACCAATCAATCAGCAGTTCATATAGAATAAATACAACCCCCCACAGAAATTGTGGTAACTGTATCAGAATGAACAGACTGTTTGTAGTCCAAAACACCTTCTTGGGATTAAGGTGCATCATTCTAAAGAATGTATTATGCACTTAAGGCCAGATATTTCAAGGTGGGTCAGTGAAGTCATTATCAGACCCTCACCCCTACACAGTGGTGGCAGGCTGGGTTAAAGGAGCCAGAACCATGGTTGTGGATGGCTCAGTGCATAGGAATCAACAGCTTGAAAGCTGATCTTGCAGTTGTGGGCATCACCATAGGTCCCACAGCACAAAGGTGATATAGTCACAATCAGATGTTGCTGTCAGTACTCTAGCTGCCAAATTCTGGGACACTGCAGTATCTGAGTTGCTAATATACCAATGCAGATATTTCTGTTGTCAGATCTGAATTTTGTGTCAGGTGCTTGATTGTGGAGATGTAACTGAGATGAAATGAAAATATTTTTATAACAGGTAACACCTGGTGATTTGGTGTTAGCATGTTATCCTGGCACATTCCAAATTCATTCACCCAAAGATCAAATTTAAACTATTTCTTCCTGTCAAAAAATTACGATGGAAAGACAAGGAATGAGGGATGGTTGGACAATGACATTTACTAGCAACATCTCATTCTTTACTTGGTCTACCTTTCATTGACTGACATTTAACTAATCTGATATGGAATCCAGGTTTTCCTTCAAATGCACTAAAATAGACCTGTGATCCTGAGGAAAGGAGAGGTTAAATTAGATGTCAGCTGCATAGCAATAATAAAGCATATCTATTCTTGCTAAGACATTTGTAAATGAAAGCATGTACACTAAATAGTACAAGAGTCATATTCGAACCCTGTAGAGCTCTGCAGGACCTTACAAATCAGTGGGTGTCTCCTGGAAGAATTTAAACCCCAGATCACATGCTGAAGAAAGGAGGTCAACCATCCATGTCAAAACAGGTGTACAGACACATGAAGAGGATTTTGTAGTCCACAGGATCAAATTTCTCCGACTGATCAAAGAGATCCAATACATAATACAATCTAAGATCCCTTTGCAACTAGTAGGACATTTATAGCTCTATGCACGTCTGCCTCGGTACTATAGATTTAAGGCTGGGCTTATGAGGATAAAGGAGACAGTGGACCATCAAAAAAGGAGTATAGCTTTCCATAAACTACTTTCTCAGCGACCTTAAATACAAAAGCATAAGGGCAATAGTTTCTCACATCATCTGACTCTAAAGCAGGTTTATCTAGGATTAGTGTAATAAACTCAGAGACCCTAGCTGATAAAAGAAACTCACAATATGGAAAAAGTCACCTGACAGAGAGTCTTTTAAGGAAGCTGCAACAAATTTTGTGTGACCTGGATCCAGCCTATGCTATGTCGGATTGACAGATACAATCATATTCATGGACTCCCCATAATCAATACAGCCGAACTCTAGATAGCAGAATTCCATGGGTATCACAACTGGGTGACTGTAAAGCTCATAAGAGGTGTACACGGGAAAACAGAGCCTGATTTTAGCAGCCTTCTCACAGTGAGATGAAGAAAAGACTTACAGCTAACAGACAGGCCTGCAGAGACTGTCAACAATCTGTAAAAGAAGTATCTGAAGTCCCAGTGGATAAGAACATCGCCTTCTTATGTAACATGCTTTGATATCCTGAATAATGCACATTCAAACTGTGTGTACCTTCACATAGACCACTTTCTTTAAGCATGCTGAAATCTTTTTCATGTCCTTCTTATTTTATATAGAACACAATCCTATCACCATTCTTGGGTAAGAAGGAATGAAATACACAAATGGTACTGTATACACAAACGGGATAGAATACACATAAATATGGAACATAATGCATATAAATTAAACATAATGCACATAAACATGGGAGGGAATGCAAACAAATAAGACATAATGCACACAAACATGGGAGAGAATGCACACAAACATGGGGCAGAATGCATGCAGAGATGGGGACAGAATCCTGACAAACATGGGGCAGAATAGAGGTGACTGAATTAATGCTCAATGTAAATACAAGGTGAAATTACAGAATAGGACAGAGTACAAGGATCTGGGTATTCCAGTTAGTAACAATTTAAGATTCAGATCACATGCCCACTAAATCTCATTCTATAAGCATGGACTTAATAAGGGAAACATTACTATTAGAAATGGTTCTGAAATCCCTGAATTAAGGCTGTTTAATACTAGTTGACTGATTCAAAGACTATAAGAACAGGTTTGTTTCCAGCTCTGAACTGCTCCTTCCATACCAAGTGCAAAAGTTAAGTCCAGGGAGTATTGTCTAATATGTAGAGCACAGAATACCTGAGTAAAATAGAGCTGTCCATAATTTGGAGAAATCTCATGACAAAGTCAACTGATTTTTCATTGATTCAAGCATTCTGTTCTTCATCAGCAAACTGTGTTGAATAAATGGGTTTGTGAGGAACTCGATGAAACTCACTAAACGTCTTTTGAGAGTTAGGGAGCAATGACTCAGGTTAAGAACAGCATGGAAGTTTTAAGATTAGAGTTTGGGCTTTGAGAAGGCAATACAGTTTAATATGGTTGAGTTTTGGGAGGGCTAAGTAATTAAGAGTGCGCTAGTAGGAGTTAGGGCACAAGCCTGTCAGAGCAAGTGGCAGAGAGCAAGTGTGTTGTAAGGTAATAGCATGAGCGCAATTCTAGTAGATCCAATAAGCAGACTAAATAGTGACTATGCATTTCATGAGGGAAGGAAAATAAGCAAAACCAAAGCAAATAATTCACCTCCACAGCCCAAGTAATAAAGCAACAAGTAAGCTAAAGTCATAGCTAGTTTATGAAGAACACAGTTGACACACAGTTAATGAAATTAGAAAGCAATACCAGTCAGCTCTACTGCACAGTGAAATGTAAGCCTGACTACAGACCAGGTGGTCTGAGTTTGGTTACTTGCTCAAGCACTGGAGGATTGTGGGAGAACTGATGTTAGCAGGCAGCAGGGGTAATCAAGAAAATGAAAAATGTAATGAAACATAAACACTATCAAGAAGCAGTGAGTGTAGTATCAATTATAAATTTGGTGCTTCTAAATGCTTCTAACATAAGATTACATAGATTTTTAAAGATATAAAAACACCAGACATGGCAGAAAATGGATTGCAGGCTCTTGTAGATTGCTAGGTGGATTAGAAGAATTGTCCTGGTAATAGAGAACCACACAGGCGCAGAGAACTAAAACAGGCACGAGATCAAAACCAAAGTAATGTGGAATATCACTGAATTATTATCCAGCATCCTTAGTGAGCAGCACTTCCCTGCACATTCCATAATAGATAAGATTAGATCCAAACCTTGGAAACCAAGCAACACTCTGGAAAGAAATGTAAGAACCAGACAGATTGTGAAGTTGGGCTAAACCTGAACTAGGTCCCTGTGGATCAGTTCTCTGCTTTGATCAGCAGATTTAAATAAATAAGTAAAGTAACTAAGTAAATCTCCAGGACTAAGCACGAGCTAAGACTATTAGTATGTGAGGCATCCTGAATGCAGTTTCATTCTGTGTAATGTGAGATAAAACCCATTTTTAGTAGCAGTGTTCAAAAGAATTAGTTCCAGTAAGGCAGCCTGATAGCAGGCAGGCAGCAGTTTTTAAAAAAAGGGCGGTGTGAGCCTACGAATGGTATTTTCGTGAGTACTGATACCATGATGCAAATTAATTGAAAATCACTTTTAGTGAACATGAAAGAAAACATTTTTTAAAGGGACCAGGCCCCCTGGACCACATATGTAACTGGAGATCCCTGACACTCATCTTGTGTATATTCAATAAGACGATGAGGCTGGGTGTTTATTTAAATAGTCTATTACACACAAACACAACAGGATGGAAAGTGACAACATTAAACTTAAACAAACTAACTGACTGATTACTACACACATGCATGCTTACACCTTGGCTGTTCACTACAAAATGGCATTCTTGCTTGCACGTGCTCAGTACTTAAATGCAGATGCCCACTGACTGGAATAGCTCTTGAAGGAACATACACACTCTGATCTACATCCCTCTCTTTGACTAGTTGGTCATGCAAATAAACAAGGACAATCATATGAACATGCAAATTATACAAATATAACAACCATGTCGAGGTTGCTGTGTATTTAGGATCAGGTCTTGAGATATGACCTGACATTGTAATTTCATAACTAGAACTAGGTTTAGCAAGAGGGACAGTCACTGGGGATTGTTCTTCTCGACGACTTTTGGGGAATACTTTCAGGAATAGGAACAGGCAATGAAATGTTCTCTGGAACTGGAACATTGGACAAATCACTCTGAGAATTAGAGGCTTTGTTACAAGCAAAATGTTGCAACACTAGCTTGGACATCGGTAGTAAATTTTTTCGATTCCGCCTGAATTCCATGTCTTGCAACTCAACAATATATGATCTCGGTTCTTCACACAACTGTTTTACAAGTCCTATTTGGTCAAATCCTTTTGCTGTCTGCATCCTCACTATCTCTTCTTCTTTTAACAAATTCAGAGGCTTGCTGGTTTTATCATAGTAAGACTTTTGGAACAAACACTTCTTTAGGGGTTCAGCTTTTACTACTTTGTTGTTTTTAGCACTTGGAACCAACAAATTTTTACTGATTGGCAGTGCGGTTCTGGTTTGTCTTGACATTAACCTCTGGGAAGGTGAACCAAGAAGATTGTTGCGAAGTATGTTTCGGAGACTAAGGAGATTTAGATTAACATCAGTATTGTCACATTTAGACTTTTCCAACAGCTGTTTTGCACTTTGAACTGCACATTCGGCCAAGCCATTTTACTGTGGGCAGTCAGGACTACTAGTAACATGAACAAAGTCCCACGTTTCAGCAAATCTTTTAAACTGCTGACTTGTAAATTGTGCACTATTATCAGAAATGACTTTGTGTGGACTACCATGGCCAGAAAAATGTCTCTACAATTTAGTAATGACAGTATTGTATGTCAAGTTAAGAAGTAGGTCAATCTCAAACCAATTTGAATAAGAGTCTACTAATACCAAGTAATGTTGACCATTCCATTCGAAAATGTCTGTAGCTACTGTCAACCAAGGTAGTTCAGGAACCTGGCTTAGCTGAACTGGTTCTTTTTCTTGATGTGGCTTAGTACTATTACAAACAGAACAAGCTGAAAGTTCTTTCTCAATATCTTTTGACATAGAAGGCTAAAATACTAGTCCTCTCACCCTTCTTTTGGTAGAATCAGTCCCTAGGTGACCATGATGTAAGATTTTAATATACTCTTGTTGCAAGTATTTTGGAACAATCACTTTTGGACCTTTCATGATAATACCATCTTCCATCAAAATTTAATCTCTGTAAGGAAAATACTGCTGCACATCTGGTGGCAAACAAGATTACTTTGATGGCCATCATCAACTGATAAAGTGGTTGAGCTTCTGGAGAATTGGATCTGAAGCTGTGTGAGTTCTAAGTTCATCAAGATGTGTAGAAGAAAAAGTTCTCACTTCCATGACTTCAAAATCAGGTTTTTCATTTTCATGCTGTTTAGTGTTTTTTTCTGGGCAATCTAGATAAAGTATCAGCAAGATAAGGAAGATTGCCTTTTGTGTAGACCAAGTGAAAATTGTACTTTTGCAATTTCAACAATTGTTGCAATCTTGCAGGAACTGTGCGCACTGGCATTTTCAAAATAGTAACCAAAGGTTGGTGGTCTGTCTCCGTTTGAAAAGGTCGGCCATAAATATAATCATGGAACTTCGAACATGCAAACACAATTGCCAAGAGCTCTTTCTCTATATGAGCATACTGTTTCTCAGTTTGGTTTAAAGTTCTAGGCACATAGACTACTGGCCTGCCCTCTTGAAGAATGACTGCACCAAGACCAAACTTTGAAGCATCACAAGAAAGAGTGACAGGTTTGTGAACATCATAATATCATAAAGTAGGTGGACTGGCAATTCTGTATTTCAGGGCATCAAATGCTCTTTGATGTTGTTCTGACCAGGACCAAGTTACATCTTTGCATGTCAGCTCTCTGAGCAGTGCTGAAAGTTCACTCAAATCTGGAATAAACTTGCCTCAGTAGCTGTCCATACCAAAAAAACGTTGTAAGGAGGTGACATTGTCTGGAGCTGGCATCTCAAGAATTGCAGTTTGCTTGGAAGGATCTGGTTGTAAGCCTGAACTGGTAAACAAATGATCCACATAAGTAACTTCTTGTAGCCTGAATTTGCATTTCTTTGGATTCAGCTTAAGATTCACCTCACAAGCACATTTCAGAACTTTCCTGAGATTTCTATCATGTTCAGCTTCACTATTGCCTCCTACAAGAATATCATCAACTATAATAGCACATGGATAGCTAGAAAAAATTTGCTCCATTGCACACTGAAAGACCTCACTGGCAGAATTTATCCCAAATGGCATTCTCAAAAATCTGTACCTTCCAAATGGTGTATTGAAAGTAGTTAGCAATGAAGATTTATGGTCAAGCAAAATTTGCCAGAACAAACTTTGTTTGCATCAAAGACAGAAAAAATAGTAGCATTTTGCATAAGAGCAACAACTTCTTCAACTGTACGCATTGGATGATGAGGTCATTTTAGTGCTGTGTTGAAGTCTGTTGGGTCAATACATATTGTAATATCATCAGAGCTTTTCTTATAAGCTACCACCATGGAGGATACCCATTCAGTTGGTTCTTCTGCTGGACAAATTACGTCTAGATGCACCATTCTGTCTAGATCAGCTTTGACTCTGCCTTTCAAGGCTTACAGAAACTATCTTTGCTGGTCTGATAACTGAGCTTATTTCTGAGTCTAACTTCACTGAGTACAGAACTGGGAGTTTGCCCAACTTGTCTTCAAAAAGATCAGCACAGTCAGAAAAAATAGAAAAAAATAGCTTGTTGAAATTTTCGTTGTTATACGTGCTTACATGGTGGACTTCTGCATTAAATGAAAGTAGTCCCATTTTCAAATTGTCCTTGATGCCTAACAATGACTGAACATGCCTCTTGACTACAGAAAATTGCAAGCCATGGCTGTTCCCAGCAGAGTAACATGAAAGCACTACTGAGCCTTTGGTTTGTACTTTTTCACCACCATAAGCAACAAGTTTCACACACGTTGACAGATCAAGCTTCTCAACAGCAAGCAAACATTTCTGCTGACATAACATTGCACTTTGAATCAGTATCAACTTTGAGCTCTACAGGTCTGCAATTAATCAGAACAGTACAAAATACTTCATTCTTTGCTCACAAATGTACTGCTTTGACTGTTTCACCAAGCACTGACACACCCTCAGCATAAAAAGTAGGGTTGCAGCTTTCTAGCTGATCAACGTGCCTCTTTGAATGTTCTTTTTTAATGAAAGAAAGAGCCTCCTTTGATTAAGCCTTTTGAATAATTCTACTTTTTACATTTGTGGCACTGCTGACCAAAAGCTAAGCACTTTTCTCTTTTAGGTTCATGATTACCACCACAGTTACGACAGGTGACTATGAAGCTAGGTGGGGGAACATTCTTTGATTTTGCTGACTTACCCCTCTGCATCACTGAGCATGCTCTGGATTTTACTGGAGTCACACTGGAATTTGCTAGAAAGGCTCTGGGTTTCACTGAAGCAGCCACACCCTTAGGCCTGTATCTTTTAACCATCTGCTGCATACTATTAACATTAGCACTGGAAGAGTGCATGTCTCATTTGTAAGCATATTCATGCAGTTTTCTGTGAGTTCATATATTTGACAAATCTCTGTGGCCTTATTCAAAGTTAAATCACTATCTTAAAGCAAAACATTTCTCACTGCATAATTGTTAATACCACACACAAACCTGTCTTTTATCAACTCATCTCTTAAATCACCAAATCTACACATTTTGTGCCTTATTTTTCAAGTCAGTTATATGTGCTGCAAAAGTTTCACCAGGCTTTTGATCCCTTGTGTAAAATATGCCCCTTTCCATTGTAATATTTATTTGGGGGTTACACATTTCTCTAAATTTACGTTTTAAATACTCACAGTCTTCCCGGGTTTCAGCTGGTACCACTATATGGTGGTTTTCCCCCTCCCCTGCATACACAGCTGGGATATACACAAATGAATGATCCCTTTCAGGGGCTTCTGAACCAGCTAAATTAAGCAGAATAAATGCCTTTGTACATGCGTCTTTGTCAGAAAAAGCAGCCTGTATGAAAATGTCGTACTGTTGCTCAAACACACTCCAGTTTTCAGTTATGAAATACTAGTGGAGCAGGTCTACGAAATCCTACTGCCATGCCAACAAATTGCCCTTGTTATTATGTGTAAACACACACCAGATACTCAAAAAAATATTCAGCTGTACCATAAACTCTTTGAAATGACTGTTTTCTGCTAAATACTCTGAAAAGACAGTATTTTGCAAAATAACTGTACTGTAATACTGCACAAGCATGCAAACACTTTGCACACTTTGGATATCTCAGATAGCTTTAGTTATTACAAAATAGAAGCACATAGTGAAAAAGTACAGTTGCTTCCTCTTTTCTTTACATTTTATGTAATTCAGAAGTTATTTCAAATACTTGTAAGTATTTTTATCAATATATCATAATTATGAACATTTCATTTAGTTAGAAAGTCATTTTGAATGGTTTTAATGCTTTGTTTTATACTCATTGAGTAAAAAAATCATTTTGAATGGTTTTAATGCTTTGTTTTATACTCATTGAGTAATAAAATCATTTAAGTGAGTTTTAGTACATGGATTTGTCTTTTTCACCTCTTTGCGATTCGTTTGAGCAGGGATGATCCACTCCTGTATATTTCTCCAACTGTAACTGTCTGCCTCATGGTTGTGAAGAATATATATATATATATATATATATATATATTTATATATATATACATATATATATATATGTGTGTGTGTGTGTGTGTGTGTGTGTGTGTGTATATATATATATATATATATATATATATATATCTCTATATATATATATATATATATATATATATATATATATATATATATATATATATATATATATATATATATATGTGCCAACTCTATGGTCACGTTGCATTGGAAAAAAGGTCAAAGTCCAGTTTTACTGAAATCTACTTTCAGTGAATTTGTGTCTTGGTATCTGGGCTTAGAAAAGGAGATCTTGAATATCCTCAGCATTCATTTAAAAAGGATCATAATTAAAATGAAGAGTTTAACTGGCTTGCAATGCAAGTATTAAAAATGTTTTAAAGTCACTTGAAAGTGAGCATGATACTTAGATTAACTTCAAAGTTTGCAAAAATGAGTTTTGGAAATAACCAATTGAAAACGAATCATTATATTTACTATAGATAACATGAATAAATGAGTTCCAATTCATAAATGGGTCTAAAAATGAGTGAGCAATTTACTAAAATAGTAGAAGACACAATCTGGTTTCTAAAACAGAGATGTTGAGCTCAGAGGCAGCCAGTCAGTGCCACTAAGCTGAGCATTGTATTTATTCTGTGTCTGTCTTCTTCAAGGAGGTGTGGAGTAAGGAGGATAGCAAAGATCATGAACACAACTTCCTCTTTAACTTCAGTTTATTAAAATTCTTAAATACCTAAACAATGGAAACAAATAATAAGAGAATCTTACTTAAATAGCAATAAAATACATAAAATACACGTAATAGCATATATTTGTAGCAGAGTAGAATAGTTTTCATCCAGTGCAAAGTTGAATAAGTATGTTTTAGGGAGATCTTGAATCAGACCAGAGTGAAACAGTCCCAAGGCTACCTACTTAATAGGTTCCAAGGTCTTTATGTGTGACAAGTGAAAGAATAAATGCCAGATATTCCCAATCACACTGATGAACCACAGGACAGTGCAGCAAATGATGGAAGCAGTAAAGGAAAAGTAGTCATTCAGATAAGAGTGACCCAAGTCTTGCAGGATAGATAAACCCATAAAAACATTTTGAAGGAAGCCAGTAAGAACTCCCAGCATGGCTGTAATCTGCTGACAATAACAAGAGGCTGTAAGGTAACATCACTGCTGAATTCTGCACTAACTTTAACCAATCAGAGACAGAAAGACCCAGAAAAACAGCCTCAAAGTAATGAAGGTAAGAAGCAATGAATGCACGAATGAAACAGAGCAGCTTTTGTCAGATGATGTACCTGATATTGATGATGTTCCTTAGATAAAAGTAAAATGACTTTAGCACAGCAGACCCCTGGTTACTAAGGGTCAGCTGACGACTGGCACTCACATCAGGATCATACACTTTTGAGATAAGCTCAAGCTTGCTGCCAACATAAACATAAAAAGTAGAACTAATAACACAGAAGAGTTGCTTAGATTGACATGGACAGCTTCAGTCTTAGATGTGTTATGTTTCAAAGTATTATTAAAAGCCAGAGAAGAATGACATACAAGTCATCTACAAGAGTATACACCCTTACCATGTATCTACAATGGAAGTAGATGTCGTCTGTATATACCCTTACCATGTATCTACAATGGAAGTAGATGTTGTCTGTATATACCCTTACCATGTATCTACAATGGAAGAAGATGTTGTATACAATGGATGTAGATGTCATCTGTATATACCATTACCATGTATCTACAATGGAAGTAGATGTCGTCTGTATATAACCTTACCATGTATCTACAATGGAAGTAGATGTCGTCTGTATATAACCTTACCATGTATCTACAATGGAAGTAGATGTCGTCTGTATACACCCTTACCATGTATCTACAATGGATGTAAATGTCATCTGTATATACCCTTACCATGTATCTACAATGGAAGTAGATGTTGTCTGTATATACCCTTACCATGTATCTACAATGGAAGTAGATGTCATCTGTATATACCCTTACCATGTATCTACAATGGAAGTAGATGTCATCTGTATATACCCTTACCATGTATCTACAATGGGAGCAGATGTCATCTGTATATACCCTTACCATTTATCTACAATGGAAGTAGATGTCATCTGTATATACCCTTATCATATATCTACAATGGAAGTAGATGTCATCTGTATATACCCTTACCATGTATCTACAATGGAAGCAGATGTCGTCTGTATATACCCTTACCATGTATCTACAATGGAAGTAGATGTCATCTGTATATACCCTTACCATGTATCTACAATGGAAGTAGATGTCATCTGTATATACCCTTAACATGTATCTACAATGGAAGCAGATGTCATCTGTATATACCCTTAACATGTATCGACAATGGAAGCAGATGTCATCTGTATTTACCCTTATCATGTATCTACAATGGAAGCAGATGTCATCTGTATATACCCTTACCATGTATCTACAATGGAAGCAGATGTCGTCTGTATATACCCTTACCATGTATCGACAATAGAAGTAGATGTCATCTGTATATACCCTTACCATGTATCGACAATGGAAGCAAATGTCATCTGTATATACCCTTACCATGTATCTACAATGGAAGCAGATGTCATCTGTATATATCCTTACAATGTATCTACAGTGGAAGCAAATGTCATCTGTATATACCCTTACCATGTATCTACAGTGGAAGCAGATGTCATCTGTATATACCCTTACCATGTATCTACAATGGAAGCAGATGTCATCTGTATATACCCTTACCATGTATCTACAATGGAAGTAGATGTCATCTGTATATACCCTTACCATGTATCTACAATGGAAGCAGATGTCATCTGTATTTACCCTTACCATGTATCTACAATGGAAGCAAATGTCATCTGTATATACACTTACCATGTATCTACAATGGAAGCAGATGTCATCTGTATATACCCTTACCATGTATCTACAATGAAAGCAGATGTCATCTGTATATACCCTTACCATGTATCTACAATGGAAGCAGATGTCATCTGTATATACCCTTACCATGTATCTACAATGGAAGTAGATGTCATCTGTATATACCCTTACCATGTATCTGCAATGGAAGCAGATGTCATCTGTATATACCCTTACCATGTATCTACAATGGAAGCAGATGTCATCTGTATATACCCTTACCATGTATCTACAATGGAAGTAGATGTCATCTGTATATACCCTTACCATGTATCTGCAATGGAAGCAGATGTCATCTGTATATACCCTTACCATGTATCTAGAATGGAAGTAGATGTCATCTGTATATACCCTTACCATGTATCTACAATGGAAGCAGATGTCATCTGTATATACCCTTACCATGTATCTACAATGGAAGCAGATGTCTTCTGTATATACCCTTACCATGTATCTACAATGGAAGTAGGTTGTCGTCTGTATATACCCTTACCATGTATCTACTATGGAAATAGATGTTGTCTGTATATACCCTTACCATGTGTCTACAATGGAAGTAGATGTTGTCTGTTTATTCCCTTACCATGTATCTACAATGGAAGCAGATGTCACCTGTATATACCCTTACCATGTATCTACAATGGAAGTAGATGTTGTCTGTATATACCCTTACCATGTATCTACAATGGAAGCAGATGTCACCTGTATATACCCTTACCATGTATCTATAATGGAAGCAGATGTCTTCTGTATATACCCTTACCATGTATCTACAATGGAAGTAGATGTCATCTGTATATACCCTTACCATATATCTATAATGGAAGTAGATGTCGTCTGTATATACCCTTACCATGTATCTACAATGGAAGCAGATGTCATCTGTTTATTCGCTCACCATGTATCTACAATGGAATTAGATGTCGTCTGTATATACCCTTACCATGTATCTACAATGGAAGCAGATGTCACCGGTATATACCCTTACCATGTATCTACAATGGAAGCAGATGTCATCTGTATATACCCTTACCATGCATCTACAATGGAAGCAGATGTCATCTGTATATACCCTTACCATGCATCTACAATGGAAGCAGATGTCGTCTGTATATACCCTTACCATGTATCTACAATGGAAGTAGATGTCATCTGTATATACCCTTATCATGTATCTACAATGGAAGTAGATGTTGTCTGTATATACCCTTACCATGTATCTACAATGGAAGTAAATGTTGTCTGTATATACCCTTACCATGTATCTAACATGGAAGTAGATGTTGTCTGTATATACCCTTACCATGTGTCTACAACGGAAGTAGATGTTGTCTGTATGTGTCCTTACCATGTATCTACAATGGAAGTAGATGTCGTCTGTATGTACCCTTACCATGTATCTACAATGGAAGTAGATGTCATCTGTACATACCCTTACCATGTATCTACAGTGGAAGTAGATGTCATCTGTATATAGCCTTACCATGTATCTACAATGGAAGCAGATGTCATCTGTATATATCCTTAACATGCATCTACGATGGCAGTAGATGTTGTCTGTATATACCCTTACCATGTATCGACAATGGAAGCAGATGTCACCTGTATATACCCTTACCATGTATCGACAATGGAAGCAGCTGTAACCTGTATATACCCTTAACATGTATCTACAATGGAAGCAGATGTCATCTGTATATACCCTTACCATGTATCTGCAATGGAAGTAGATGTCGACTGTAGATACCCTTACCATGCATCTACAATGGAAGTAGATGTCATCTGTATATACCCTTACCATGTATCAACAATGGAAGTAGATGTCATCTGTATATACTCTTACTATGTATCTACAAATGAAGCAGATGTCATCTGTATATACCCTTACCATGTATCTATAATGGAAGCAGATGTCTTTTGTATATACCCTTACCATGTATCTACAATGGAAGTAGATGTCGTCTGTATATACCCTTACCATGTATCTACAATGGGAGTAGATGTCGTCTGTATATACCCTTACCATGTATCTACAATGGAAGCAGATGTCATATGTATGTACCTTTACCATGTATCTACAATGGAAGTAGATGTTGTCTGTATATACCCTTACCATATACCTTCAATGGAAGCAGATGTTGTCTGTATATACCCTTACCATGTATCTGCAATGGAAGTAGATGTTGTCTGTATATACCCTTACCATGTATCTACAATGGAAGCAGATGTCATCTGTATATACCCTTACCATGTATCGACAATGGAAGTAGATGTCATCTGTATATACCCTTACCATGTATCTACAATGTAAGCAGATGTCATCTGTGTATACCCTTACCATGTATCTACAATGGAAGTAAATGCCATCTGTATATACCCTTACCATGTATCTACAATGGAAGTCAATGTTATCTGTATATACCCTTACCATGTCTCTACAGTGGAAGTAGATGTTTAACTGTATACCACACGTGTAGCAAATTTAACCCTCTCCACCTTCTAAAGCCCTTTTAGGGCAGCATAAACTCTTTACCCAAAGTGAAACCCTAGTATACTCTGTATTCTTTGGGGTGGGAAGAAGAAGTATTTAAACAAGAAACTATACTGTGGGTAATTTCTGAAAGGTAGGATGCAATCAGTCCATGACCACAAAGAAGAGTCTTTAGATGTCATTTACTGATGCAAAGTATAGAAACACTTTTGTGGCCATGAATCTAGTTGAGCAGGCAAATATTAGTAATATTTAAGATAACAGAACTGTATACAGTTATACAGTTTGCCAGCCACCTAGAGTATGAGTTTGAAAACTTTTCATTCCTTTCTTTGTGGTACATATAAAGCATTATAGCCTGTCATGTTTATGAAAGTTCTTTTTTCTATTCAGGTAAAAATTTAGTTGCCTGTGTATATCCATACAGATAGCAAGTGTTCTCATCTGCTTGAATATGAAGAAAAACATGCAGGCAAGTTAAATTTTTGGTTCAGATTAGCTTCTGTGACTATTTTGGTCATAATGGAGGGGTTCATTCTGAGAACCACTCTTTTATTATAGCAGATTAAATAGCAAGGCTTTATTGACAAGCCTTCTAACTCAGACATTCTCTTCAGTGTAAGCATGGCTACTAAGAAAGTGGTTTTACATGATAGAAGTCTGAGCTGTGCTGTGGCAGCTGGTTCAGAGGCCAGTAGCACTCTTATGAGTATTTTCATGAATGTGTGCATGTCCTGTGGTGGGAACAGATCATTAATTAGTTGTCTCAGATAAATGATTCCTTTCAGAAAGGCTTTTCTGACCTTGAGCAAAGCCAAGGATACTAATTGAAAGCTGGACTGGAAATATAAAATTACTGCCAAGTGAACTTTGAAGGTGGAGTAGCTCAGGTCCTTGTAAAACAAATCTGATAGGTACTGAAAAACTGTAAGGAAAGGAACTGTCATGGTATTTAGATTATTGTCTTCTGCAACACATTTATATTTGTCATTTTTTTGGTAGAAGTTTTTAGAGTGGGCACAAGAGTATTGCTAAGCATCTTGGGATATTCTGTGTTGTTGGCTAAGACTGGAACTGGAAAAGCCATGTGGACAATTTCTGTGAATGGGGGCTGGATGTGGTTTGTCTCTGAATTGAGAAAGTAATATTTTGAAGAATGTAGCAGGGCATCCTATAAATGTGGGAACAGCAGAAGAAATTAATGCAGTCAATGGGTGTAATGAGGATTGCTTCACCTTGGTGTGCTATGCCGCTCTGGATAAATTTGATTATTAGTGGTAAAGATGGGACAGCATTTGAGAGACCTTGTGGCCTCCACAGAACCAGGAAGACTCTCCCTCATTCATGAAGGGGGAGAATCAATGAAAAGTGCTGGAGAGAGTTTGTATTTGAAGGATAAGTAAAGTTTGCACCTAGGAAAAAGGGCCGCTGATTATTGTTGGTTTTAAGATTATTTATTTATCATTCATGTATTTGGTTTATTTTCTTATTTAACATTTAACTGAGTAAGTAAACTGGTCCAAGGACCTTTTTCAGTTATGACTTGAGACATGAGCAACACAAAATATTATGACACACATTCAAAGTACATATAAAGACTTACATAACTAAAGTAGCACACAAATTAAATTAGTTACTACTATTCCATACTTTCACTGGAAATTTTAAATTACACTGTTGATGAATGTTATTTTTATGTTCTTATAAAACTTCATGAACAAATTAACAGTATGTGAACTGTCGTGAAGTATAATAAGTGAAGGAATATGATTACCATGCCATACAATAGATAAAGATCTTCATTGCCAGTGCATATAGATCTCATAAATATGCAATGTCAGTAGGAAGGAGTTGCTTACCAGTGCCCACTTCCAGAGAGCCAAGGCTACCGTGCACATGGGATAGGAACGCATACCTCTTTGCTTGTTGATGTACCATACAACTGCCATATTGTGTGTACGAATGGTGATGGTTCGCAGTGACAGGATGTCATGAAATGCCTTCAACCATGAACAGCATCACAGTCATGTTCAGCAGACTGATATAGATCTGTGACTTTGCAGGGGTCCATGTTATCTTTATGCTATGGCATTTGTAATGTCCCTCAGCTTGGGGCAAATGTATTTATGTTTGACTATGCTCATAGGAGCAAGAACATGGAAGGGATTACCACTTGTAAGACTGACAACATGTGGCAGCTATCCAAACTACACTTTGAACATTTTATTAATGTGAATCAGCTATAAAAGTGATTGGTTGTACTAGCTCAAATACATTCATAAAAGCCGCTATAAACTTTGAATGTACAGCTTGTTATGAGGTACCATATATGTGGCCCAGTAACTTGAGGCAGGATTCTGCAGTGCTCTGAGGAAAAACAAGGTTTTTATAAGAATGCTTAAGTCATGCTTATCTTTTTCAGTGAAAGAAAGGGCCTGCATAACCTAGTGTTCATTGTACAGCCTATAAATGTGATTATTTACAGGGGTCATAGATGGGGCTTCACCAGGTTGACTGTAGTGCTGTAAGACTGGAACAATGTGAGCAGAGATTCCCTGGTTCTGAACCAACTTGTCCAAGGATACTGCAGCAATTATCTTGTCATCCAGGTGCAGGAACATCTTGACTCCTGCAGCCTCTGATGGGCTGCCACTACTGCCATGTGTTTGGGGAACACCTGGGGCTGTGGTAAGACCAAGGGTTAGGCTTTGAACTGATAGTGACTAGTTGTAATCCTGAAGCACAGAAACATCCTGTACATCTCATCAATTCTGATTTGGAAGCTGGCATCTCTAAGGTCAGAAAAGCATATCAGCTCTTCTTGAAAAAGGCATGGTAGAATATTTTATACCCAGACCACTGAAAGGGTTTATCTGGGATTGTGTTGGCTTAGGCTGTTTAGAACTGGCCTGAGATCCTTTAATTTCATTGCCACTAAAAGGTATTTAGAGTAATATCCCCTCCCCATATGGTCTGGTGTGGCCTCGTATGTGGTTCTGTTTTGTAAGATGCTTATCATTTTCTTTCTTGCCTTAGATGTTTGATGATCTGGAACATCTGGTAAGGGTTTTTTGAGGGAGACCCAGGAAGAGTATGTAAATTCTGAATAGTATGTTCCTTCCAATTGTCTTTGACTATCTTCAACCAGTGTAACAAGTGCTGGGACAAGCATCTTCTGACTGCTTCTAGAAAGGAGCAGTTGAGGAAACCTAGGGTTGTCCTTGGTCTCCTAGATTAGTGGTTTCTATGCCCTCTTGGAGGGTTAACTTACAGGAAATTGTCCTGTTGGGGATAATTCATTTCAATGTTTTCCTGCTGGATATGCTGGGGACATCAAACTGATGCTTCTGTATTCGGTCTTAAAAAAACATACTGGGTAAAATTTAACTCCATCATTTGTGAGTTGTGAGAGTCACGCCCTGCTTCTCCATGTCTTTCAAGTGCCTTTTTATATTTTCAACAAACAGACCAGGTCCTAAAAATGACAAGTCCAAAAATGTTGCCTTTGCATCTTCCAAATTATCTGTCTATCTGAAACTTGAATATTGGCATAAGGCTATGCCATTTCCTGCCACATCTTTGGTTTATAGGTAAGTACTAGGCCTAGCTGCCTTTGTAGGGCATTTTAAGTCTAGCCAGTTTTCCTTAGAGAGAATCAATCTCTGTAATTCTTGTGTATAAGGTAAACACCTTAACCATTATGCCAAACAATTTTTATTTGGAAAATCCATGTGCATAAATTAATTCACTACTGATAGAGATCGGATAGTAGAGGCAAACACAAGCTTACTAAATCTGACCATTGCACTGAGTTTTATATCTGGAAGATGGAAAGACAAGGATTGTGTAAGAAGCTAGTATCTACCCAGATCATATAGTCTCACTGTGGGCTAAATATCTGATCAGCATTGCAAGTGGCCAGTGGTACTGTGTTCAGGCTACCCCAGGCTAGCTTGGTAGCATTCCATGTGGAATGAATTTGCAAGTCAGCTGTAGCATCCTCTGGGAGTAAGGTATAGAGTATGTGGTCCAGTGTCCTCCCATTTTTCTTGCATCACTTGTAAATGCTCCACAAATGTTAGGTCATCAGGGTGACCATGGAGAAATTTTCCCTTCTTCCTCATCCAGGTTGGTCACTGTAGAGCCTAAAGGTGACTTGTGTTTCTTTTTTCTAGTGCCATCCTTGGACTTTTGGGAGAGAAGTTCTTGTGAGCAGGAAGAAGACACTCAATTGGGGTGTTTTTTTTCAGCTGGAGGCTGTAGCCAGTTTGGGTAGATTAATCCTATTAAGGGATGCCTGAACCTGATTTGCCAACAGTTCTCCTTGCATCAGCACTAGGTAGAGCTGCATATAAAAAAATATTGTCACCTTATGCTGACGTGGCCAGAACAGGTATTTCAGTCTGAGAAGTCAGTGTCAAAAATATCAGATCTGAAATGAGTGGTGCAAGGTAAGCCTGCAGAGCTGATTCCAACAAGGCTGGTTGCTGTAGGTATGGTGCTAGATATGGCACCTCTGCTGAGTACATGGCTGGAAAATGTGATGCCAGATAACATATCAGAGGCAGCATCATTTCACAAAGTCTTAGGAAGGTCAACACCAGGGTCCTCAGTGCTGGGCAGGCATCGGTACTGACAATATCAGAATTAGTTTCACTGAGGAAAAGAGCACTGATGAATGGGACAAAAGTGATGCTGGTAACAGTGAAAAAGCTAGAGCTTGTCTTTCTAATAAGCTGTTTCAGTGTCCTTTAACTAAAGGGATGGGAGAAGCTTTTACTTTGACTTTAACAATTGCTTCAGCTGGAGGTAGGCTGAGGTGATGAACACTTAGGGGGAACATAAATTATCTACTCCTGTGCTTGGGGAGTAAAAGAGGCTAAAATGAGGATATAGGAGTGATTAACCTCATCCTACTGGCCAGGTTTGGACTTTTTCCCCTGGTGTCCTTAGAGGACAGCAGAGAGATTGGTGCCAAAATAGAAATCATAGGAAGTCTGGCCTGCTGGCACATGATGGCCTTGAGCCTTTTGATTGACTGTCTTTGAGATAATTTGGGACTAAAACCAGGGCCCCAGTGTTGGAGTTGGATGATGAACCTGGATGATCAACCTGGCACTGGTTCTGGTTGTGTGTCCAACAAGGTCTTCATGAGGTAATTTTGTAGGTTCTCTTATCTCTGCATACAAATTGCCCTATTAAAACTTAAACAGATGGTGTAAGAGGTAGTCTGGTGAACTCTGAGAAAAAAAACAATCAGAAATGTATACCTAGTGGTGAATGAAATGGTCTTAATCCAAACATTGCAAAGATAAGGGTTTCTGTATGTCTGCTTATTGGTCTAAGGCCCAACAGTAATCCCATGAAAAGGAGGAGCCAAAACCAATGAAGTATATATAGATAAAAGAAAATATTTTCTCATTAAAAAAAAAACAAAAAACAAAAAACAAAACAACAAAAAAAAAGCAGCTGTTAGCAAACTGAACTAGCTCTATTTAATAATTTATTTATTTATGTAATTTGATAACAGACTACGTTACTAGTACAGGATCCCTTTCAACCACAACCACAGCCCTTTGGCAAAGACAGCAACAACCACTGAAAAACAACATTAAGACATAGCAGATATAAGAATACACTGTATTTTATACGTATCTTGGCTTGTATTTTTTTTTATGACTTCTGGCAGTTGGCACAGAATGTTAAGGCTGTGAGCTATAGTGCCTGTAATACAGGGTTTGATTCCCTCAACAAACTACTTAACACTACTTAACCATGGATTGTTCCAGAAAAGGGACTGTGTGCCCCGTAGGACTACTTGGTTAACAAATAGTTATTATTATTTTTGTTTTCCACCTACGCTGGCTGGATTTTCTTAATCTTGTCCTGTCTACATTAATGAATCATTATGTACTGAATATGAGCATCTACTTATTCTGCATATGATATTGTTAAATAGTAAGATCCTAATGTATTTTCTACTCTTTGAGCTCGGGTTGTGACTGAAAATGGTCAAAAGACCAGCCCTTACCTGGTGAACAAATAATAATTATTGTTCTTAAACAGGCAGTAGAATACAATTTATAAAAAAAAAAAGATAAGTAAACTGAAACATTGTATGTAAGGATTCACAAGGTAAAAAGTTCATTCAAAAATATAGACTTACAGCTGACAAGAATCTTTCAACATTTTTTTAATTATAAGGGATTATAGATGGCCTCCACTTGTCACCACTGGGATTCCGGATGCTGGCCAAGGCTCTTCCCTCCCCCATTGTGCCTTTTTTAGGCAATATCCCAAAGACAAATCTTCCAACATAAAACTATCAAAAAACAAATTGAAGGTCATGCTGCTAAATGCTAGGAGACTTAACCTGAAAATGCACTCACTGGAGGGTCTCCTGGCACTAGAACATGCTGATGTCTGTGCGGTCATGGAAACCTGGTTTAGGGCTGTGGAGAGCACCCCTGCCTTACCAGGCTATTACCTCATTCCACATATTCTGACCCCAAAATGAGGTTAGGAAGACTAAGGGTGGTGTAGTCTCTATCTTCATTAAGGATAGGCACACCTGCAGACTGGTTACCCCTAACATCCTGATCCTTGGTGACTTCAACTACTCCACCATAGACTAAGTGAACTATTCCTGCACTAAGGTACTTTCTCAACAATTCCTTGCCTTCATCAATTCTGACACACTAGACCAGCTCGTCTCATCCCCAACAAGGGGAAATAACATTCTGGTCTTGGTTCTCTCCAACATGAGCGACCGCTGCACCTCTACTATGGTATGTTCTTCCTGGCGAGATCAGATCATCGACTGTCTCGTTTGAAGTTTCTTTCTTATCCAACCCTGCCCCCCTGCCCAGCTGTAATTTAGCTAAAAAATTTCTCAAAAGCTGAATACAACCTCCTAAGGGAGGGTATCAGTAGGTTCACACCATCACACCCCCAGAGGATGCAGACAACTATGCTGAACAGTACGTCGGTGTAGTATACAAGCACCTGTACAACTGCATGGACTCAGCCATACCCAACATAACTAAAACCTGCTTCTCAAGGAAGCACAAACCTGTTTGATGGACATCCTCTATCAACAGGCTTTACAACAAAAGGAAGAAACTCTAGTCCAAGGGTAAAAAGAAACAAATTCCAAATTGGAAAAACTTCCTCCTCAGCCTCAACAAGCAAATTAGATCATGAGTGAAACCCCCAAAGCCAGTTATGAATTGAATTATGAATTGAAACTAGCCTCCAAAAAAAGGGAACCCATAAAGCCTTCTTCAGTTACGTTAGGTACCTCTATAGCAAAGCCCAGTTTTTTTCCGAATTAGTACTTAACAGTATAATTTACACTGATCCTGTTGACTTAGCCAACCTGCTAGCAGATAGGTTCAGCACAAACTTCACCCCCTACCCCACCAAAGTCCCTTTCTACATCCACAATAATTGTCCTGCACCTCACATCTCCATACATCAAGTGTTAAAGGCCTTATCCAAGGCAAAGAACACAGCTTCCATGGGACCTGATAGTATCCCAGGCTGTATTCTGCACCATCTCCAGCAAGAACTGGCTTTGCCATTGAGCACCCTATTCAACCACAGTCTAAGTACAGGCTTCATTCCAGCAGAGTGGAGAACTGCCATTTCATCTCCTTGCACAAAGGTGGTGGCACTACTGACCCTGGAAACTATCACTCCATTAGCTTGACAAGTCTGATCTGTAAAACCATGGAGCGTATTATTATGGATCTCATTAATAATGACATAGGCAATCACCAAGCACTTGATCCCACCCAGTTCATATTTGTCAAGGGCGGATCTTGCCTGTTGAACCTGGTTGACTTCTTTGAGACTGTCACCAAGGCCCTGGATGAGGGAAAGTCAGTACATACAGCTTACCTTGACTTGGCAAAGGCCTTTGACACAATCCCCCACTCAGGTATCATCAGAAAGCTAACACAACTTGGCGTAAATCCCTATCTCATCAGGTGGGTGGCCAACTGTCTCACCGACAGGCCCTAAAGGTCAAAATAGGCACCTCCACATCCGATAGCAGACCTGTCACTAGTGGAGTTCCCCAGGGATCAGTCTTCAGACCCCCTACTGTTTGGCATCTACTTCTCAGGGGTCCAGACAAAGACAAAAGGCCTGTGGCTGACAAAGCTTGTTGACAACTGTAAGTTGGGTGCTGTCATTGACTCCCCAAATGATGTTAACATACTGCAAGAGGGTTTCACAGCAACTAATGACTGGTACCAAAATCATGGCCTCAAGCTAAATGCAAAAAAAAAATGTATCATCATACCATTCGGTAGAAACATGGCCCCTTCTGATTACCACATCAACAGCAATCCCTTAAATACACAACCTGTGGTGAGAGACTTGGGTACTCAAGTTGATAACAATCTGACATTCAACCATCATGTAGCAGCAGTGGTCAGAAAAGCCTTTCACTTGGTTCATCTCATAAGTAAAGAGATTACATCCAGAAAAAGGAGGTTATTACCTCTCTATACTTCTCCAATAGACCAATAATTGAGTGTAATGCCCCGTTTGGTATGCACCTCTCCAAATATCTGCACCAACTGGAAAGGGAACAGAAATACCTCACAAAGAGAATCCATGGCCTCCAACACCTGTCCTTTGTGGACAAGCTGAAATCACTATCACTCTACTCAGTGTTGTACAGATTGCTCAGAGGTGATCTGTTTCTTGCCTACAAGGCAAAATCAGACCCTGCCCTACTAGAGATGCTCCATATCCATAAGTCTAACTCCTTGCATGTTACCAGCTCGAAAGGCCTGAATCTAATATGAGACATTAACAAAACCTGCTGGAGAGACAGGTTTGTTTCCCAGAGGCTGCCCCATCTCTGGAATAGACTTCCCATACACGTCAAACAGAGTACCTCGCTGACCCTCTTCAAGCACAACCTTGATGAGTGGATGGGAAACCACAAATTTGTCCTAGGGGTTCCACCTGTGTCCCTCATTGACAGAGATGAAAAGTGCTGACTGTGGTTTCTTTTTGGGGATAAACTCTTGGCTAGGCTTGTGAGGGTCTCAGGGCCATTAGCCTAGTAACCTCCTATGATCCTATGATCTAGAGAGCATATTTCAGAAGACAATTTGCTCCATTAGTCAAAGCCAAGCTTGTAGAATGAATTCTCACATGTAACTAGAGAGAAAGGGGGGTATTTTGACTTGATAATCATTTGATAGTTATAGTTTAATTTGAGTGGTATTCATGGCAATAAAAATCTGGAGAATAAGACAGAGAGGTATGCATGATGTAACAAGAAAGGGAGCAAAGCAGCCTGAGAAAGCATTAATTGCTGAGTAGTCCTGATGCCTCTGGCATATGGTCCTAATGGTTACTGAAGATAGACCACTTCTTAACAAATCTCATCATTACCAAGAATACGACACAGTCCTAGAACAAGGCACACAGCTCACAGCTTCAATTACAAAGTACCCCCTACAGTCCAAAGGAGGAAATGCAGATGGTTTAATGGTAACCTAGTCAGAGAAAACTGAGCGGCCTTCTAATACTGATGTGCTGTACAAATACTCTGCTTGGCGACACAGGCTGGGCTTCACAGTCTATTCACCACCTGAAAGAGTATGTCTGGGTGTTTTTTCCCCTGCTGAAATATCCCTGGAAAGCTGAGCTAACTTATTATGGGAGAATTCAGCCTATTAATGGGTAGTGTTCATTCAGATCAGGTTTGTCACGCTACAGAATGCGATGCCTCTAGCAATGTTCCAACCTTTGTCCCTCCTGCCATATGGAACATAGTCCAAGGCTCACATGCATTAAGTGGGTCAGGATGTACATAACCTAGGATAAACCAGTTGAGAACAGTCATCGGTGACATATTAGAGTCAGAGACCAACACATTAAGATTGTCTGAATAGTCCACTAGCTAAAAGACTGATGAGCAAAACAAATGTGGTATAACTTTACAAAAAACATGATGGTGCTGCATCAGCTGAAGACAGAAGGGCTAGAGAACAAAATGGGACAGAGAGGGATCACAATGAGGTCAGCTCCACTACCAGGTTAGAGGTCATCAAACATCAAGTCAAGATTATAGATTAATGTATGGGTTGTAGTGGTAATAACCTGACCAAACACAAATCCCTTCATAATTCAGAGATAATCCTTCATTAGTGCTACTGATCCATCATTGAAATATATAATGAAGTCACAAAGAGCCACAAGGCTATGATGACACCACAAAGTGTTGACAAAGATGTCAGTAAACGTTTGTGGAAATGTGCCAGCTGCATGGTATAGAGGGATAAAACCTAGTGCCTTGGGAGCTGTAGGAACTGGCTGGGGCACAGACACCAATGACAATACAATGTCTCCTCACTTGTCTTGGGAGAAAGGTTTGTGGGTGAGGAGAAGGTAAACACTTGCACTACACCACACTCATCACGTAGTCTCACTAAATCTACACCACCAAAATCCACACATAGAAACATAAAAACATTCGCGGAGGCTCTCAATAATAATCTGCTCAAGCAACAGAGACCTCCAAAGCAGAAATGCAAGCAACCTCCACCCCCCAACACAACCCAAATGACACATAGCCCACAGACTCAGTGTGCCACTCAACCACAGCCAATAAGGCAAAACAACATACCCAACACACTAGTCATAGGTGACTCTATAGTCAGGCACACTGATGTCCCACTCACCAGGCTAAACAAGGAGAAGGTTACTGTTAGCTGCCTGTCGGGTGCCAGGATCCACCACATAACCCACGCACTCAGGTCACTCCACAACAAGTACAAATATGACTCTGTCATTGTCCATGTTGGTGTGAATGACCTGAGACATACCTCCCTGGACTACATGAAAAGAGACATGGAAGAGCTCTCCAATCTTGTAGCCCAGGCAGGTATGACCCTAGCCCTGAGTAGCATTCTGCCATCACCCAGAATGATGCTGCAGTACAAGGACAAAATGATTGACTTCAACAATTGGCCAAGCTTCTGGTGCCATTCTAAAGGGATCCAGTATCTGTCTGCCTGGGATTACATGGTTGACAGACCACGATGCTTTGCCAGAGATGGCCTGCACCTGTCACCCCTGGGATTCCGGATACTGGCTAAGGTTCTTGCCGCCCCATAGTGCCTTTTTTAGGCAAGGTTCAAATGACAAATTCACCATCGTAACAGGAACAGGCAAGCAAAAACTGAGGGTGATGCTACTCAATGCTAGAAGTCTAAATCTCAAAATGCACTCACTCGAGGCACTCCTTAAAATGGAGAACATCAATATCTGTGCAGTGACTGAGACCTGGTTCAAGGCTCCAGAGAGCACCCCTGCACTACCAGGCTATAACTCATACCACACTTTTCGGCCATGTAACCTGGACCGGAACACCAAAGGTGGAGGTGTGTCCATATTCATTAAGGATATCCACACCTCCAGGCTAGTTGCTCAGCATAATGCAGCCGAGATTATCCAAGGGCAACTAACTCTGGGCAAAACTGCAATCCAAATTGTAGCTTGCTACAGATCACCCATCATGTCCCAGGATTCCCACTCCTCTTTTCTTGATGTACTGGAAAATATTAGGGTTCAACCAAACACCCTAATAATGGGTGATTTCAACTACCCCACCATTAACTGGGAAAACTACTCATGTACCAACTCCTTCGCTCAATGCTTTCTGGAATTCATAAACTCCAATGCCCTGGATCAACTTATCCACACCCCCACCAGGGGCACCAATATCCTAGATCTAATCATTACCCACATGAGTGACCGGTGTTCCACTCCTGAAGTCAACACCTCATTGGTCCGATCCAACCATAAGCTAATTACCCTAGATATCCACATCCTGCCCCCACCCCCCATTAAGGAAACCATGGTAAAAAATTTGTCCAAAGCCAACTTCATGCTTTTTAAGACAGAAGTGGTGAACTTCATGACACCCATGCAGATGGACAATACAGTTAAGACTACTGAATCCTACACAATTGCACTTTATAAGCACTTACATGAGTGCATGGATCGTGCTATCCCAAAAAGAACCAAGACGCTATCCTCCAAAAAAAGGAAGCCAATCTGGTGATCCCCAGCCATAAACAAACTGTACAACAGAAGGAAGAAACTGTTGCAAAACAGAGTAAAATCCCATGAGTGGAGGAGCTCCCTGGTCAGCCTCAGTAAGAAGCTGCGATCCCTGATAAAATCCTCCAAAGCTAGTTATGAAAACAAAATTGCCACTGATTCTAAAGACAACCACAAAGCATTCTATAGCTATGTCAAGAATATCAATGGCAACACTCAGATCTGCTCTGAGTTACAGCACAATGGCACTAAATATACAGGCCCAACTGATATTGCCAACATCCTGGCAGATAGGTTCAGTGCTAACTTTACCCCCCTCTCACCCTCTAAAGAGCCCATCCCTATACTGGAAGAATGCAAAGTTCCTGTAATCACAGCTGCACAGGTAAAAACCACACTCTCCAAAGCCAAGAACACAGCATCCATGGGACCAGACAACATCCCAGGCTGTGTTCTACATGAACTACAGAATGAACTGGCACCCCACCTAAGTACCATGTTCAATCATAGCCTCACCTCAAGCTTTGTGCCTGCTGAATGGCGCACAGCGACAGTTATCCCACTCCACAAGGGGGGTGCCACCACGGACCCCGGGAACTACCGCTCCATTAGCCTGATGAGCCTGGTCTGCAAGGCCATGGAACATATCATCATGGAACTTATAAACAAAGACATTGGTAATCTCCAAACTCTGGACCCTACCCAGTTTGGGTTTGTAAAAGGCAGATCATGTCTCCTAAATCTGATAGACGTCTTTAAAGCAGTCACCAAAGCCGTAGACAAGGGTAAGGTGGTTCACACAGCCTATCTAGATCTTGCCAAGGCTTTTGACACCATCCCCCACTCTGGAATTATAGTTAAACTCACTAAACTATGTATAAATCCCTATGTCACAAGATGGGTTGCCAACTGGCTCACTGACAGAACCCGCACTGTGAAAGTAGCAGACTCCAAATCCGACTTCAGACCAGTGACAAGTGGAATACCACAGGGTTCAGTCCTGGGTCCTCTCCTGTTTGGTATCTACTTCTCTGAAGTACAGGCTAACACAGAAGGTCTTTGGCTAATGAAGTTCGCAGATGACTGCAAACTAGGAGCCATAATCGAAACTCCTAATGATGTGGACATCCTACAAAAAGGCCTTACTGAGACAGATGCCTGGTGTCAAAGCCATGGCCTCAAGCTCAATGCCAAAAGGTGCATTGTCATCCCCTTTGGTAAAAACTCTGTACCTATGAACTACAACATAGGTGGTAGTATACTTAACACCGAAAGTGTGATAAGAGACCTTGGGACACAGGTAGACAGTAGTCTCTCCTTTGATAATCATATCACCACAGTAGTCAGGAAATCCTTCTATATGGCGCACCTTATCACAAAAGGTTTCTCATCCAGAAAAAAAGAGGTAATTCTTCCCCTCTACTCATCACTCATTAGACCCATTATAGAGTACAACACCTCTTTTGGTATGTACCTCACAAGACATCTAGAACAACTGGAAAGGCCGCAGAAATACCTCACAAAGAGGATTACCGGCCTCAAACAGATGCCCTATGCAGACCGTCTCAAAAAACTCCAGCTTTACTCCGTTGCATATCACCTACTCAGAGGTGATCTCTGCCTAACATACAAAGCTATGTCAAACCCAGAGCTGCTTGACATGCTCCACTTAAAGAAATCCCAATACCTGCAAGCTACATGCTCTAGGGACCTAAACCTTGTCACCACAATAAAAAGAACATGCCAGAGGGATAGATTCCTGTCCCAGAGACTTCCCATACTCTGGAATAAACTACCTATCTATATCAAACAACGCTCCTCATTAGCATTCTTCAAGAAAAATCTTGATGATTGAATGGGAAATAGGAAATTCACCCCAGGGATCACCTCTGTGGCTCTGCTGGACAGTGGCACAGGAAAATAATTTTCTTGTGTGGCAAAAGCCAGGGTACCTTTTTGGCTAGCTTGTATAGGCCCCGGGGCCGATAGCCTAGTACTTACCTATGAACCTATGAACCTATGCACAATGATGATGCAGTGTCTCAGCACCTGTCTTGGGAGGACGGTTTGTGTGTGCATGTACAATGATGATGCAATGGCTCCTTACCTGTCTCTGGAGGAGGGTTTGTAAGTGCATGCACAATGATGATACAGTGCCTCCTCCCCTATCTCAGGAGGAGGATTTGTAGGTGCATGTACAATGATGATGCAATGCCTCCTTACCTGTCTCAGGAGGAGGGTTTGTGGGTGCATGCACAATAATGATGCAGTGCCTCCTCACCTGTCTTGTGAGGACGGTTTGTGGGTGCATGCACAATGATGATGCAATACCTCCTCACCTATCTTGGGATGAGCATTTGTGGGTGCATGCACAATGATGACACAGTGCCTCCTCACCTATCTTAGGAGGAGGATTTGTGGGTGCATGTACAGTGATGATGAAATGCCTCCTCACCTGTCTTGGGAGGATGGTTCGTGGGTGCATGCACAATGATGATGCAATACCTCCTCACCTATCTTGGGATGAGCGTTTGTGGGTGCATGCACAATGATGACACAGTGCCTCCTCACCTATCTCAGGTGGAGGATTTGTGGGTGCATGCACAATGATGATGCAATGCCTCCTCACCTGTCTTGGGAGGAGGGTTTGTGGGTGCATGCACAATGATCATACAGTGCCTCCTCACTAGTCTCAGGAGAAGGTTTGTGGGTGCACTCACAATGGTGATTCAGTGCTTCCTCACCAGTGTCAGGAGGAGGGTTTGTTGGTGCATGCACAATAATGATACAATGCCTCCTCACCTATCTCGGGAGGAAGGTTTGCGCGTGCATGCCCAGAAGTGCATTTTTTCTTAATAGGGTCAGGGCATTTGGAGGGGCATTTTTTGCAGAAGACATGCACCTCTAGATGCCTATTGCATGTCATCCCTTGGGATGATGTTGGTATATGTACTATGGTACTGGTACGATCATAAATAAAATAAACTGTCTTCCTGATTCCTGAAAATATTGCATTTTTGTCACCACCTGGCCTTCACCTCTGAGTGGAATGAATGTATCATAGTGATCTTGACTCACAGAGAAATGAATGGACCAGTTTAATTGGTGGGTTGGAGGACTGGTGGTCATCAAGACAGCAGGAGTGCAAAGAAGGACTCCTTAAAATACTATTGTGGAAACATCCTCACAAAGTTGTTGGACAATAGATGAGGGGGACCCCTTAAAATACTGTTGTGGAAACCTCCTCACAAAGTTGTTGGACAATAGATGAGGGAAACCTACAGTTTGCTTCTCCCAACATAACATATTCAAATAAGTTGAAACTTCTGCTGGCAAACTGGGCTACCTTAAGCTCAGATTTAAGACAAATGGTGTTGCCACCCCTAATTCTAGCCACTCTAGAGTACTGAGTAATGGAAACATTAGGATACATTTCAGATGCCAGGTAAAAGACAAAGTTGTCATCAAGGTGTGCCTCCATTATAAATGCAAGGACAACATTATACAGAGTTGGAGATAATCCCAGGCTTGTTCCAGGTGGATTTTGCATTTGCATATTGTGCCCTGTATGGGATCAAAGAAGGACAGGCCCCACTGACTGGCCTAAGATGATAAATCTTAATTAAAGATAAATGTTTCTTATCAATCTGTTTCATCAAATGATAGAGTATAAAGGTGGGACTATCAACTAGGGCTGTGCACCCATAAGAGACAAATTGACAAACATTTCTTGGTAGATGAGACGGAATAAATTAGCAAAATGCTGAAAGAGAGAGCTTTTCTAGTATAGGATAGGATATTAGTCTTAACAAATTATTAAGTGCAAACCTATGAAAAAAAAAGAGTTAGAAAAGCAGACACTAATATGAATGCCAGTATCCAATCCAAACAGAAAGCAAATAAGTGGGCAAACATTAAAATAAAATAGGGATGCCAGTATACAATTAAAACAAAAATAAAATAGATGAAAACCCAATGAAAAAATCTTAAAAAATCTAAGAATCCAAGCATTAGACTTTAAGATAATGTAATGCCTAAAGTACATATCTACAAATCAAATCAAGTCTGATAACATAGTGAAATGGTCAGCATGTGGTATACAGAGGTAAAAATATTAATGATTATTTGCAATAAATTATGAAAAATGTGAGATTTTTCATGTTGATATTAATAATGCAAAAACAGACTGTGATTTTATTTTTCCTGGGAGTGGTATATTGCAAACAGTGGATATTGGTACAAAATAACAGTAAAATGATGAGTAATATGAAGAAGTTACAAGAAATAAATGCTTTTACAGTAAACACGTATGACTATTAGCTATATTTTCATAATTGTATTAATTTCATAAAAAACTGTGTAATCTACAGATGAACAAATGATGGCCCCTTATGCAAAACATTAAAGGACACAATGCCGCCACTGACACTTGCCATCTAACATGCATGGTTTTGTAGATTAACATTGTTTCAAAATAATGTGAAAACAGTATATGTATATTTTGTATAGCTTTCCCAGCAATTCATTAAAATTACTAGTATGAGCCATATGGCTTATGCAAGAAAAAGCCTGACATGTCTATTTGTGATTCGGAAACATGCTTTCATTGACAAGGTAAGACCTCATTAGTGGCTAATTTGCATGCTTTTTGAATCACAGTTACAGCCAGAATGTGCATATAGTAGCTGACCTGCATGTCATGATAATAATCTGCTGCTCATATAGACAGTGGCATCCCTCCTCCACGTCACTCTCTCCACACACAAGTACACATACGTGATCACACAGATACACACACACACACACACACACACACACACACACACACACACACACACACCACAGTCTTCATACCTGTCACTACCTTGTCTACCCTCCCATGGTTCCTCTCACCCCCGTAATACTTTATTGCCATCACAAAGCATACATATTAGACCCTGGTGTCTAGTCTATCCCCCACCCTCGGATCCTCCTTATGATGTCTGTGCATTACAGCACTACCTTCCTGGTGTCTAGTGGTTACCTGCACCCCCATCTCTGTAGTAATGGTGGTGCCATCACAGCAATTAAAGTATTCTTTAGTGGTTTAATAATTCTGCCTCTCCCAAAACCCATACTGCCATTGGTGCCATTATGGCTAAAATCTATTCTCCCATTTCCAGTGTTGCCCCCTGTCTCTCTGATCCCCATACTGTGGTTGGTACAATTATAGCACTTTAGAGAGTGTCTGGTGGTTCCCTCCACCCCCCATCCCCATTATGCTGTTATATGCTTTAGGGCAATCTATGCAGTTTTCTCTGGTGTCCAGTGTACGCCCACTCCCGATCCCCATACTAATGTTAATACCAGTAAGGCACTTTACACATTAATCCTTAGTGTTCAATGGTTCCATGCACCCTGATACCATACTTGGTTTTATATGCCCTTTTGGCCAGGTTTGCTACTGCAACATCATGGAGATGGAGCTGTTCTATGTGTTTCTTGAATTCGCTATTATTAGGACTGAAAATCTAAAACATGAGACAAAGTCCCAAGGAACACAGAAAGCAGATCATTAAAACACTAAGATTTACAAATATTTAGCATTTGATGATTACAAGAGGCCACACACCCACTCAATAGTTAAGGCTAAAAGCAGAAATCATTGAGCGTTTATCAGTGAAACACAAGCTCCAGTATATCGTAGTTACAGGACAGGTCTTTTTGCACTGCATAGCAGTTTTTCAAGTATTTCAGCTTTAAATGCATTCTGTCTGGCTATACTGAAGTTTGTGTTTTGATTCATTTCTGGAATACTGAGGTGGTATTTTTTTTTCTTTAATTTTAATAGAGAAAACAAAGTCCACAGAAGTGAGGATATCAGTGATTTGCAAAATAATGTTTGCAAGCTGATACTCATGAAAACACTTTGATGCTCAAATCAAGCAAACATAGGAAATGCGTCAGCAAAGGTTAAACAAAGAAAGCAACAGACACAACAATTTGTCAGGTAAAATAAGCAGTATGCACTAAAAGTATTTCTGCAAAATTGATGCAAATAATGCAAAAAGATTTAACAGAATATACCGAAACCACATAGCACAATAAGTGAAAAATGCTATTAGCATAAATACAAATGTACTAAAACCACATGTAACTATAAGTGAAAAATGCTATTAACACAAACACAAATATACTAGAACCACATGCCACTATAAATGAAAATGTCTACTAAGAGAAACACAAATGCTATTAGCTGAAATACAAGATAACATCCCAAAAGCTATTTGCCACAGTCTTGTTAAGTCATAAAATGAGAAGATCTTTGGAGACAGTCTACCAAAGATAATATTTTATTTCATGGACCTTAAAAATCTGCCAGTTTACAGCCAAATCTATCTATTGGTTGATATTGATGATGGAGGAAAAACACCTTCACAAGCAAGACAGAAGATGAATTTGGTGGTTTAACAAATACAAAGCAGTTGCATTTATTCAGTTTAAAATAATAGTAAAACATAGCCCTACAACAGTTTTCGACAAATAGACTAACAATTGTAAACAAGTCCACTGTATCTTTATTGTAGATACATTTAATAATTTTCTTGAACAAAGTGTGTGTTGGTTTGCTAATGCATACGTTGTACTGATGGGTGTCATAGCTATTCTAGCATTACTGGTGTTTTGGTGTAGTTGTTCAGTCCATATGGAAGTGAAGCATTGGTGCTTGAAATTAATGGTTTCATATGTTCTCCAGTCTTAAAGCCTCTCAGACAGAGAAAGAAGGAGAGAGAGAGAGGGAGAGGGAGATTTTGTGTCTGTTAGTGCTAATTTGTTTTTCAAACTGCAGCAACCACAATGTGAGAATAGTCAAGTATTGGAGACAAGGCCTCCCCCAAACTTGGGATGCAGGAGGGTTTGCCCACTAAAAAAAAAAACAAAAACATCTTTTTCTGTGTTATGCTGTACTGTAGGGTGGGAGGGTGGCGTAACGGTTAAGGTGTTTACCTTAGCAGCACAAGGTGCAGGGTTTGATTTTCATAGGGGGTAATTGGCTAGGCTCAAAATGGTCCATGAAGGCAGTTAGCCTAGTACTAATCTATGTATTTTTCCATAAACTGTATAACTTCTACAACATGTATTTCAATGGTTGTGTACTTGGAGTGTAAGTTTCATGGAGTTTTTGCTGGCAATTATGACTTGAGGCATTTATTGCCAAGGAGAAGTAGTTGATCTTTTTAAACACATTGCTATGCTCTTTTTTTGCTGATGTTATGATCATTCCAGTTTTTAATGTATGGTAGTACATGTATTAATTAAAGGATGTGTGTATGCAAATTTCTCAACATTAGGGAATATGGTAATGTAGTTTTCTAAGGCAAGTCACTGGTTCACCTTTTGAAATGTTTAATTTTGGTATCAGATGTCCTTCTGCATTCATATTTATCAGCTAATATCTCAACTATGTAGCACTTTCCTCAGTATGGGTTATATTGAACCCAAAACTCTGGGATGGGCTGTACAAGGAGTCCTGTGGGGGGAGGGGCTGACTTTTCCTTTTATCCAGTATCCATTTCTAAGTTTTTATAAAAAACATGGTCTGTATCTCCAGACCTTTTCCCGCTAACATCAAAAAACTTGCTATCTAACTGGATGTAAACAATTAATCTACTACTAAATACAAGAAAAACTAAAGGCAAGATTTTTAGTACCCCTCAAAAACTGTCCTGATGCCCTCGAAAATGACATTTTTTTTTTCACAATAATCAGGACCCAGTAAAGAGTACAAGCCACTTCTATTGTCTTGCAATCTGGATTGACCATTATTTAAATTATTCACACCACATAAACTCAAGTAACAGTACGATCAATGAAATCCTTTTATGTGTGAAAAGAATTTCTCACATTCTCACTCCAGAATAAAGAAATATAATCAGAATGATAATCCTACATGCTCACTAAAGTACGACTTGCACAGCATATCTAGCCTTCAAAGTGAACCTGGGTACCTTGCAAATCATGAGTAATCAGATGAGGGAGCGCCACTGCCATACCCTTTTAAATAAAAATGGCTTCCAGTAAAACAAGGATTGCAGCTATTGATTGGTTCACTTATATTTAAACTTGAAAAGCTAAACTCATTTACATTTTTTGCCAGTACAGTAACCATTATAGCTTCTGACTGCCATTTATATATTTGTTTGTATACATTATTAAATCATAACTATTCCTGAAAATGCCCAAGATTCCCACCCACAACAGATCCTATAGTCATTATTAATCAAAGACTAAGGGTATCACATGCTGGACAGACTGCTTTCTACCTGGTATAACTTGAACAAATGATTACAGACAGATCCAATGAGACATCACATATCTGCTAAGTTATATGATATTGTTACTTAACATAAACAAGATTCCAAATATGTTACATGTTATTTTTAACATACAAAAGTGAAAAGCCACCAATTTATGTATGTTTTTAGTTTATCAAAGATTAAGTGAGTTGATAAACATTCCATATTGTAGATGGTGAATTTCTGGAAGGAACCAACTCTTTTCCATGCATTTTATTAAACATTCATTCATTCATTCACAATTTTTTTTCTGGGCCATGGGTGGGCCAGATACAGTTCTAGCAAGCAAATGGCATAAGGCAGAGAACTGGTCCTGGACAGGACAGAATCCACTACAGATATATATATATATATATATATATATATATATATATATATATATATATATATATATATATACACATAGATGCATATGTACAGCTGTGTATAATGTACAGGATTGCCACGTCTCTTTTTGGCATGCCTTTGGGATTTGGGATGGAAACCACAAACCTGATTAAAACCCATACAGACACAGGGAGATTATGAAGATTCTGAATGGAAGGCTCCCCTACTGAGATCTGAAGGACAGGCTCAAGCAATCAGTGACAACAATACTTGAAGTTGCACCACTTTAGAGAATTGTCGACCTGTACATCACCACTCTGATTGAAGAACAAACGTTCTCCAGCAGAGTGTTAATGTCCAGGTGTTATCCACTGAAAAATGAGTTTGCTGCATCACAGCAGCATATTAAGCTGCCACGGAGCTCATACTCTAACAGAGATAACGACTGTTGCTGTTCAGTGGGTGTAAAATTAAAGCAAACAAAAAAATTAAAAAAAAAGAAAGAAAGAAAAGCGTGTGTGTGTGCCCATGTGTGTGACTGTGCATGTGTCTGTGTGTGTGTGTGTTTGTGTGTGTGTATGCGTATAAGTCTGTTTATGATTCTGTCTGCATATGTGACTGTATGGGTACCTATTTGCATGAAAGCAGAAGTGTGTGTGTGTGACAGAGGGACTGAGAAGTGAATGCAACTCATTTCAAATTAAGAGGCTCAAAAATAGGGACTAGGGACAAATTTTTATATGTTGCTCTTATAAAATTAGAAAGTTGCTATAATGACAGGATTTATGCTAACATACATTTATGTTAGCATGCATGTTATGGAGTCCATACCTGTTACCTTAAGGACACCCCTGATTTTGAGTCAAATGTTAGCTCTGCCTCCCTCAATTGCTTCTAAGACTGGTGTCTTTTAGAGAAAATGCTGTGAATTACATGTAATAAACTATGACAATAAATAGAGTTATAGATTTTTTTTACTTCCGAAAATGTATATTAATTCACATTCTCTTATTCTGTCAATGTCTGAAGTTAAGAGAACTAATACTTAGGTGTCCTTGATTACTTCTGGATTTGTCCCTGATTCTGTTGAAAATTGTTCCCTCATTAGTTGAGAGGTAAGATAAAATCTGAAACTCAAATGTAATTTATTATTCTGTGACTTCATCCTTCAATGATTTGCCAGCATATAATACAGCATGTTTGAAACAGTAAGTAGAGGAAGTATTTTGCGTCAAAAATATTAAATATGTATATAGTAATTTAAAAAGAAAAAAAACAAAAATAAATCCAAAACAATTGCCAATTATCTAAGAGCAGTAATGTGCCACAGGCATCGGGCCTCAGAAATTCCCTGGGCAGGTTTTATTTACACAATACCAAACACCCTGTTGGCCATTATTGCTTGCATAATACCCATAGCAAATGTGTGTAGTTTCTGTATTTGCATTAGTCATTACATGACTGCCATTCGGGGGAATCCTCTTGTAGAAATTCATACCTACAATCTTTCTAATACTGTATAGACTTGCTAGAATGTGCTAAAATGTTTCCCACACAGGAACTAAATTGTTAGAACTGTAGTGCGACAATCCCTGAGACTTAAGAATGTCTGCTTTTTATTTGTGAGATATATATGAATGTTTATTCTTTGATTGTGAGATATACCCCTTTCAGGGAAAGCTGCGGAACATCCTTTCTTTTCCTTTCACTTCCTTTTGGTCATCGGATGTGTTACTCTTTTCCAAACATTTGATACATGTTTTTAGTTTTCCAATTATTTAAAGTGTTCTTCTCTCATAGTATAATATAATATACTTTGGTTGTCATTAGCAACAGCTAGAAAGTCAATGAACAATTGATAGCAGGTAGAAATCTTCCTTTCCCCAACACTATTTTATACCTTCAATCCAAACAATACAATAGGTTTATCCTGTACTTTCTTTAAGAAGTAGCTCTAACATTACATTACAAGACTGCTATCCAAAGCTGGGTATATTCATAGTAATACTCTTAAATGAATACTTCAGCTGTACCTGATTTGTTTTTTTCTTTAGTTTTAACTCTCAGAAATAAAATATACAGGGGTAATCTAAATAACACATGCTGCAAACAACAATGTATGAGTTTGAATTACTTTCACATTTATTCCTTTCTTCCCAGCAGTTTTTTACATGTTATTTGTTTTGATTTTACAATAATTGTATTGCTAATGTTTGAAGAATTTAAAACAGAATGGTATACTTTATACTATGTAACCTTCACTATTATGATATAAAATAAAATGTATACATTTAAAAAGCAATTTATATACATTACTATAAACAATGTATACACCATATCAGCAATAGAATTACAAGGCAGAAATGCATCATACTTTCTATATTGGTTATGGTGCTGTAAATTTCATAATGTACCAAAATATTGAGCATTAACCAGAAATAATAGTAAGCATAATGCAAGTGTTTTATCCAGGTATGCAAAACAAACCTTGGAAGTATTCACCATGGTTTTAGCAACTGATTATGCCAAGAGTAGAAGTACAGTTTATTAGTTACCAGGAGGTCGGCGAAGAATCCAAGAAACTGCAGACACATGCAAGGACTCATGGTGTGGACAGTTGTAATTTATAAACAGGATGTATAGAGATCTATTGGATATCAGAATAAGGATTATGTGGCTATGCAAAGTAGTAGGCAGATGAGTATGATATGACTGTGGGACACAAAAAGGTAAGGATAAGATTAATTTATCTGTTAGAAAACAATTATTGAGAGACAGCTACTAGACCTGGCCTTCACCTCTGAGTGGAATGAATGTATCATAGTGATCTTGACTCACAGAGAAATGAATGGACCAGTTTAATTGGTGGGTTGGAGGACTGGTGGTCATCAAGACAGCAGGAGTGCAAAGAAGGACTCCTTAAAATACTGTTGTGGAAACATCCTCACAAAGTTGTTGGACAATAGATGAGGGGGACCCCTTAAAATACTGTTGTGGAAACATCCTCACAAAGTTGTTGGACAATAGATGAGGGAAACCTACAGTTTGCTTCTCCCAACATAACATATTCAACTAAGCTGAAACTTCTGCTGGCAAACTGGGCTACCTTAAGCTCAGATTTAAGACAAATGTTGTTGCCACCCCTAATTCTAGCCATTCTAGAGTACTGAGTAATGGAAACATTAGGATACATTTCAGCTGCCAGGTAAAAGACAAAGTTGTCATCAAGGTGTGTCTCCATTATAAATGCAAGGACAACATTATACAGAGTTGGAGATAATCCCAGGCTTGTTCCAGGTGGATTTTGCATTTGCATATTGTGCCCTGTATGGGATCAAAGAAGGACAGGCCCCACTGACTGGCCTAAGATGATAAATCTTAATTAAAGATAAATGTTTCTTATCAATCTGTTTCATCAAATGATAGAGTATAAAGGTGGGACTATCAACTAGGGCTGTGCACCCATAAGAGACAAATTGACAAACATTTCTTGGTAGATGAGACGGAATAAATTAGCAAAATGCTGAAAGAGAGAGCTTTTCTAGTATAGGATAGGATATTAGTCTTAACAAATTATTAAGTGCAAACCTATGAAAAAAAAGAGTTAGAAAAGCAGACACTAATATGAATGCCAGTATCCAATCCAAACAGAAAGCAAATAAGTGGGCAAACATTAAAATAAAATAGGGATGCCAGTATACAATTAAAACAAAAATAAAATAGATGAAAACCCAATGAAAAAATCTTAAAAAATCTAAGAATCCAAGCATTAGACTTTAAGATAATGTAATGCCTAAAGTACATATCTACAAATCAAATCAAGTCTGATAACATAGTGAAATGGTCAGCATGTGGTATACAGAGGTAAAAATATTAATGATTATTTGCAATAAATTATGAAAATGTGAGATTTTTCATGTTGATATTAATAATGCAAAACAGACTGTGATTTTATTTTTCCTGGGAGTGGTATATTGCAAACAGTGGATATTGGTACAAAATAACAGTAAAATGATGAGTAATATGAAGAAGTTACAAGAAATAAATGCTTTTACAGTAAACACGTATGACTATTAGCTATATTTTCATAATTGTATTAATTTCATAAAAAACTGTGTAATCTACAGATGAACAAATGATGGCCCCTTATGCAAAACATTAAAGGACACAATGCCGCCACTGACACTTGCCATCTAACATGCATGGTTTTGTAGATTAACATTGTTTCAAAATAATGTGAAAACAGTATATGTATATTTTGTATAGCTTTCCCAGCAATTCATTAAAATTACTAGTATGAGCCATATGGCTTATGCAAGAAAAAGCCTGACATGTCTATTTGTGATTCGGAAACATGCTTTCATTGACAAGGTAAGACCTCATTAGTGGCTAATTTGCATGCTTTTTGAATCACAGTTACAGCCAGAATGTGCATATAGTAGCTGACCTGCATGTCATGATAATAATCTGCTGCTCATATAGACAGTGGCATCCCTCCTCCACGTCACTCTCTCCACACACAAGTACACATACGTGATCACACAGATACACACACACACACACACACACACACACACACACACACACACACACACACACACACACACACACACACACACACACACACACCACAGTCTTCATACCTGTCACTACCTTGTCTACCCTCCCATGGTTCCTCTCACCCCCGTAATACTTTATTGCCATCACAAAGCATACATATTAGACCCTGGTGTCTAGTCTATCCCCCACCCTCGGATCCTCCTTATGATGTCTGTGCATTACAGCACTACCTTCCTGGTGTCTAGTGGTTACCTGCACCCCCATCTCTGTAGTAATGGTGGTGCCATCACAGCAATTAAAGTATTCTTTAGTGGTTTAATAATTCTGCCTCTCCCAAAACCCATACTGCCATTGGTGCCATTATGGCTAAAATCTATTCTCCCATTTCCAGTGTTGCCCCCTGTCTCTCTGATCCCCATACTGTGGTTGGTACAATTATAGCACTTTAGAGAGTGTCTGGTGGTTCCCTCCACCCCCCATCCCCATTATGCTGTTATATGCTTTAGGGCAATCTATGCAGTTTTCTCTGGTGTCTAGTGTACCCCCCACTCCTCGATCCCCATACTAATGTTAATACCAGTAAGGCACTTTACACATTAATCCTTAGTGTTCAATGGTTCCATGCACCCCTGATACCATACTTGGTTTTATATGCCCTTTTGGCCAGGTTTGCTACTGCAACATCATGGAGATGGAGCGCTGTTCTATGTGTTTCTTGAATTCGCTATTATTAGGACTGAAAATCTAAAACATGAGACAAAGTCCCAAGGAACACAGAAAGCAGATCATTAAAACACTAAGATTTACAAATATTTAGCATTTGATGATTACAAGAGGCCACACACCCACTCAATAGTTAAGGCTAAAAGCAGAAATCATTGAGCGTTTATCAGTGAAACACAAGCTCCAGTATATCGTAGTTACAGGACAGGTCTTTTTGCACTGCATAGCAGTTTTTCAAGTATTTCAGCTTTAAATGCATTCTGTCTGGCTATACTGAAGTTTGTGTTTTGATTCATTTCTGGAATACTGAGGTGGTATTTTTTTTTCTTTAATTTTAATAGAGAAAACAAAGTCCACAGAAGTGAGGATATCAGTGATTTGCAAAATAATGTTTGCAAGCTGATACTCATGAAAACACTTTGATGCTCAAATCAAGCAAACATAGGAAATGCGTCAGCAAAGGTTAAACAAAGAAAGCAACAGACACAACAGTTTGTCAGGTAAAATAAGCAGTATGCACTAAAAGTATTTCTGCAAAATTGATGCAAATAATGCAAAAAGATTTAACAGAATATACCGAAACCACATAGCACAATAAGTGAAAAATGCTATTAGCATAAATACAAATGTACTAAAACCACATGTAACTATAAGTGAAAAATGCTATTAACACAAACACAAATATACTAGAACCACATGCCACTATAAATGAAAATGTCTACTAAGAGAAACACAAATGCTATTAGCTGAAATACAAGATAACATCCCAAAAGCTATTTGCCACAGTCTTGTTAAGTCATAAAATGAGAAGATCTTTGGAGACAGTCTACCAAAGATAATATTTTATTTCATGGACCTTAAAAATCTGCCAGTTTACAGCCAAATCTATCTATTGGTTGATATTGATGATGGAGGAAAAACACCTTCACAAGCAAGACAGAAGATGAATTTGGTGGTTTAACAAATACAAAGCAGTTGCATTTATTCAGTTTAAAATAATAGTAAAACATAGCCCTACAACAGTTTTCGACAAATAGACTAACAATTGTAAACAAGTCCACTGTATCTTTATTGTAGATACATTTAATAATTTTCTTGAACAAAGTGTGTGTTGGTTTGCTAATGCATACGTTGTACTGATGGGTGTCATAGCTATTCTAGCATTACTGGTGTTTTGGTGTAGTTGTTCAGTCCATATGGAAGTGAAGCATTGGTGCTTGAAATTAATGGTTTCATATGTTCTCCAGTCTTAAAGCCTCTCAGACAGAGAAAGAAGGAGAGAGAGAGAGGGAGAGGGAGATTTTGTGTCTGTTAGTGCTAATTTGTTTTTCAAACTGCAGCAACCACAATGTGAGAATAGTCAAGTATTGGAGACAAGGCCTCCCCCAAACTTGGGATGCAGGAGGGTTTGCCCACTAAAAAAACAAAAACATCTTTTTCTGTGTTATGCTGTACTGTAGGGTGGGAGGGTGGCGTAACGGTTAAGGTGTTTACCTTAGCAGCACAAGGTGAAGGGTTTCATTTTCATAGGGGGTAATTGGCTAGGCTCAAAATGGTCCATGAAGGCAGTTAGCCTAGTACTAATCTATGTATTTTTCCATAAACTGTATAACTTCTACAACATGTATTTCAATGGTTGTGTACTTGGAGTGTAAGTTTCATGGAATTTTTGCTGGCAATTATGACTTGAGGCATTTATTGCCAAGGAGAAGTAGTTGATCTTTTTAAACACATTGCTATGCTCTTTTTTGCTGATGTTATGATCATTACAGTTTTTAATGTATGGTAGTACATGTATTAAGTAAAGGATGTGTGTATGCAAATTTCTCAACATTAGGGAATATGGTAATGTAGTTTTCTAAGGCAAGTCACTGGTTCACCTTTTGAAATGTTTAATTTTGGTATCAGATGTCCTTCTGCATTCATATTTATCAGCTAATATCTCAACTATGTAGCACTTTCCTCAGTATGGGTTATATTGAACCCAAAACTCTGGGATGGGCTCTACAAGGAGTCCTGTGGGGGGAGGGGCTGACTTTTCCTTTTATCCAGTATCCATTTCTAAGTTTTTATAAAAAAAACATGGTCTGTATCTCCAGACCTTTTCCCGCTAACATCAAAAAACTTGCTATCTAACTGGATGTAAACAATTAATCTACTACTAAATACAAGAAAAACTAAAGGCAAGATTTTTAGTACCCCTCAAAAACTGTCCTGATGCCCTCGAAAATGACATTTTTTTTTTCACAATAATCAGGACCCAGTAAAGAGTACAAGCCACTTCTATTGTCTTGCAATCTGGATTGACCATTATTTAAATTATTCACACCACATAAACTCAAGTAACAGTACGATCAATGAAATCCTTTTATGTGTGAAAAGAATTTCTCACATTCTCACTCCAGAATAAAGAAATATAATCAGAATGATAATCCTACATGCTCACTAAAGTACGACTTGCACAGCATATCTAGCCTTCAAAATGAACCTGGGTACCTTGCAAATCATGAGTAATCAGATGAGGGAGCGCCACTGCCATACCCTTTTAAATAAAAATGGCTTCCAGTAAAACAAGGATTGCAGCTATTGATTGGTTCACTTATATTTAAACTTGAAAAGCTAAACTCATTTACATTTTTTGCCAGTACAGTAACCATTATAGCTTCTGACTGCCATTTATATATTTGTTTGTATACATTATTAAATCATAACTATTCCTGAAAATGCCCAAGATTCCCACCCACAACAGATCCTATAGTCATTATTAATCAAAGACTAAGGGTATCACATGCTGGACAGACTGCTTTCTACCTGGTATAACTTGAACAAATGATTACAGACAGATCCAATGAGACATCACATATCTGCTAAGTTATATGATATTGTTACTTAACATAAACAAGATTCCAAATATGTTACATGTTATTTTTAACATACAAAAGTGAAAAGCCACCAGTTTATGTATGTTTTTAGTTTATCAAAGATTGAGTTGATAAACATTCCATATTGTAGATGGTGAATTTCTGGAAGGAACCAACTCTTTTCCATGCATTTTATTAAACATTCATTCATTCATTCACAATTTTTTTTCTGGGCCATGGGTGGGCCAGAGCCAGTTCTAGCAAGCAAATGGCATAAGGCAGAGAACTGGTCCTGGACAGGACAGAATCCACTACAGCATGTGTATATATATATATATATATATATATATATATATATATATATATATATACATACACATAGATGCATATGTACAGCGGTGTATAATGTACAGGATTGCCACATCTCTTTTTGGCATGCCTTTGGGATTTGGGATGGAAACCACGAACCTGATTAAAACCCATACAGACACAGGGAGATTATGAAGATTCTGAATGGAAGGCTCCCCTACTGAGATTTAAAGTACAGGCTCAAGCAATCAGTGACAACAATACTTGAAGTTGCACCACTTTAGAGAATTGTTGACCTGTACATCACCACTCTGATTGAAGAACAAACGTTCTCCAGCAGAGTGTTAATGTCCAGGTATTGTCCACTGAAAAATGAGTTTACTGCATCACAGCAGCATATTAAGCTGCCACGGAGCTCATACTCTAACAGAGATAATGACTGTTGCTGTTCAGTGAGTGTAAAATTAAAACAAACAAAAAAATAAAAAAAAAAGAAAGAAAGAAAAACGTGTGTGTGTGCCCATGTGTGTGACTGTATGTGTGTGTGTGTGTGTGTGTGTGTGTGTGTGTATGCGTATAAGTCTGTTTATGATTCTGTCTGCATGTGTGACTGTATGGGTACTTACGTGCATGAAAGCAGAAGTGTGTGTGTGTGTGTGTGACAGAGGGATTGAGAAGTGAATGCAACTCATTTCAAATTAAGAGGTATGTATACCTCTCAACCTCTTAACCCAAAAAATCCAGATAAAGCCTAAAATAATGAGGGGACAAAGACTCAAAAATAGGGACTTGGGACAAATTGTATATGTTGCTCTTATAAAATTAGAAAGTTGCTATAATGACAGGATTTATGCTAACATACATTTATGTTAGCATGCATTTTATGGAGTCCATACCTGTTACCTTAAGGACACCCCTGATTTTGAGTCAAATTTTAGCTCTGCCTCCCTCAGTTGCTTCTAAGACTAGTGTCTTTTAGAGAAAATGCTGTGAATTACATGTAATAAAATATGACAATAAATAGAGTTATAGATTTTTTTTACTTCAGAAAATGTATATTAATTCACATTCTCTTATTCTGTCAATGTCTGAAGTTAAGAGAACTAATACTTAGGTGTCCTTGATTACTTCTGGATTTGTCCCTGATTCTGTTGAAAATTGTTCCCTCATTAGTTGAGAGGTAAGATAAAATCTGAAACTCAAATGTAATTTATTATTCTGTGACTTCATCCTTCAATGATTTGCCAGCATATAATACAGCATGTTTGAAACAGTAAGTAGAGGAAGTATTTTGCGTCAAAAATATTAAATATGTATATAGTAATTTAAAAAAAGAAAAAAAAAACAAAAATAAATCCAAAACAATTGCCAATTATCTAAGAGCAGTAATGTGCCACAGGCATCGGGCCTCAGAAATTCCCTGGGCAGGTTTTATTTACACAATACCAAACACCCTGTTGGCCATTATTGCTTGCATAATACCCATAGCAAATGTGTGTAGTTTCTGTATTTGCATTAGTCATTACATGACTGCCATTCGAGGGAATCCTCTTGTAGAAATTCATACTTACAATCTTTCTAATACTGTATAGACTTGCTAGAATGTGCTAAAATGTTTCCCACACAGGAACTAAATTGTTAGAACTGTAGTGCGACAATCCCTGAGACTTAAGAATGTCTACTTTTTGATTGTGAGATATATATGAATGTTTATTCTTTGATTGTGAGATATACCCCTTTCAGGGAAAGCTGCAGAACATTTTTTCTTTACCTTTCACTTCCTTTTGGTCATTGGATGTGTTACTCTTTTCCAAACATTTGATACATGTTTTTAGTTTTCCAATTATTTAAAGTGTTCTTCTCTCATAGTATAATATAATATACTTTGGTTGTCATTAGCAACAGCTAGAAAGTCAATGAACAATTGATAGCAGGCAGAAATCTTCCTTTCCCCAACACTATTTTATACCTTCAATCCAAACAATACAATAGGTTTATCCTGTACTTTCTTTAAGAAGTAGCTCTAACATTACATTACAAGACTGCTATCCAAAGCTGGGTATATTCATAGTAATACTCTTTAAATGAATACTTCAGCTGTACCTGATTTGTTTTTTTTCTTTAGTTTTAACTCTCAGAAATAAAATATACAGGGGGAATCTAAATAACACATGTTGCAAACAACAATGTATGAGTTTGAATTGCTTTCACATTTATTCCTTTCTTCCCAGCAGTTTTTTACATGTTATTTGTTTTGATTTTACAATAATTGTATTGCTAATGTTTGAAGAATTTAAAACAGAATGGTATACTTTATACTATGTAACCTTCACTATTATGATATAAAATAAAATGTATACATTTAAAAAGCAATTTATATACATTACTATAAACAATGTATACACCATATCAGCAATAGAATTACAAGGTAGAAATGCATCATACTTTCTATATTGGTTATGGTGCTGTAAATTTCATAATGTACCAAAATATTGAGCATTAACCAGAAATAATAGTAAGCATAATGCAAGTGTTTTATCCAGGTATGCAAAACAAACCTTGGAAGTATTCACCATGGTTTTAGTAACTGATTATGCCAAGAGTAGAAGTACAGTTTATTAGTTACCAGGAGGTCGGCGAAGAATCCAAGAAACTGCAGACACATGCAAGGACTCATGGTGTGGACAGTTGTAATTTATAAACAGGATGTATAGAGATCTATTGGATATCAGAATAAGGATTATGTGGCTATGCAAAGTAGTAGGCAGATGAGTATGATATGACTGTGGGACACAAAAAGGTAAGGATAAGATTAATTTATCTGTTAGAAAACAATTATTGAGAGACAGCTACTAGACACGTATCAAAGGGGGACTGCAGAAGGATGTAAGTCCTGAAGCCCTGGTATCTGTAGTGCAGCAGAAGGATAAAGAGGTAACAATGTCCAGTAAGGGAAGAGATTGCAAGATATGAAGGTCATATTACAGCACTTTATCAGTGCTCTCTAAGAATTCCAACACTCCAAAGACCCCATTTAAACAGGCTGATGGATTATGACGATATTATTCCATAAACATGGAGTTCCAGAGATCTAAGAGAAAGACAAAGTATAACTGCAGAAAACTACGTATGTGTGTTCTTCATGTAGACAGGTACATGTTTAAAGGTTATGTAGCTGTAAAGACGGTGAGCAAACATTTGCTTTGCAGCTTCTTGAATAATATGGCATATGTACCTTCTATAAGTGCAGGTTATGCACATTATACATCTCTCAATGATAAAGCATTAATATGCAGGATTTTTTCACGTAACAGCAAACATGCAATGTGTTATGTAGATTGACCTTCTGACAGCTTTTAGACTGTCAAGATGGAGCAAAGCTTTGAATTGATTTTGGAATACTTACACACTATTATGTCAGCAGACACATATACTATTGCAAATGATATTGCAATGAAAAAGGGATAAAGTGGAACTTTTTGGAGTAGGAATGTAAACACTGGCATTAGGAAGCAATAATCTGTAAAAGTGAAATGTAGAGTAAATAAATATATTTACTAAACTTGACATTAGTAGAACAATAATTTCAGAAAGTTAAATGAAGAGTAAATATATATCTAATTTAAGTTCTATATCGACTCTGCATTGTTTAAGTAGTAAATTTTCCACAGAGTCTTGTGAATTAAACAGAGAAAAAATTTACATTTCAGATGCAAATCCATGCCCACTTTAACTGACATGAATATTTCAATCTGGGGAATGTTTTTTTGTATTTTATTCCTCTGTGTGTTCTATACTGCAATACGTGTCTTATTATGCAATTTATTTTATCTATTAATTGAAGTAATTATAACAGTCTGAGACTGAGTGCCTTACCTATTTTAACTTGCAAAACTGGAGTATTTTTTGACTCTGCATATTTTTGTGTGCTGAATTTTACTTGTTCAATATCAGTGTGTTTTTTTTTTTTAGTTTCTTGTACTGATACTTCTGTTTCTTTAATTTATTTAAAGACAGTTCAGACAACGATATATCTAGTGAGGGTACCGATGAAGAGGAAGAAAATGTTGGAATACTGGGTCAAGTCACCTCTCCTCTTACAGAATTTTTGTCCCTTAAACAAGAACTTTGTGAGGGCAAGGCCTCAGTAGTTGATAAAGAAGGTCTTAGTGAAAAGGTAGGTTAGCCCATGTTAACTTTTACTGCAGCATCATTTTGGAATGAGGTACTCCTTATAATAATTGATTGTAATTCAGCAGTTTATTCACACTTCTGTAACATTCCATTATGTTAATTTACAAAGAGTAAGTACTTTGGTAAGAGAACAACTGGTTATTTTCAAAGATTGCAACAGAAATGTCAGAATTAATTTTATTCCTAATACAGTAAGCAAAGCTAATGTGCTGGAACAGTGACCATGAGTTATTGAAGACATATTATAGTATACTTGATTCTTTCTGTTAAATGCACGAGAGTATAAAACATTCTGCAGTGCCAAAATGAACAGTAATCTTGCTGTGCCGTCATAAAAGGAATCCAAAGGAGACAGTGAGAAATGATGCTAGACCAGTAGAGTTACTTTCTCTACAGCAATTCCAAGCCCCTTTATTGCAGTACCATGAAGTGCTCATCATTCATCAGAATTTGCTTTGCAGTGATTTTGTTTACAGCTTGTTTTTTTACTCTTTTTGATAATATGGAAAGAAAATGGTTCTTACTGATATGAACAAATGTTCTGCTTTTTATCTTCCATAACACGACACGCTACCAACATGCCTATCTTCTTTCTTATTACATCTGATATAAATGTTAGTTGCTTCTCATTTTCTTTGTTTTAAAGAGTTTCCATACAAGAGGCTGTGCTGATAGTCCTCTCAAAGCATTTATTTTCCGACATTCTAAAAAGAATTGACAAACAGGCCATTATCCACCCACAATCCTTCTTCTCACATCTTTGATTAATAAAAGAAACCATTTGCCTTGGCTTCTGTAGCACTGAGAAAGTAACTGGGAGAGATTTCAGCAGTTCTGTTAACGCAGTTTCTGTCTGAAAAGGGATATTTTTTTTGCATGGGACCATGAACTGGTCAATACCAAGTCTAAATAAATAAACTTTTATAAGCAAGTTGCCAGACTTTAGCCATCTTGAATACCTCAGCCCCACCTTTACCAATAGCGTTAGATACCCCCCTGCTTCTGATTTGTATTCTCCTTATCGGCCTAGTATAAATGGCACTTATTACAACTGCAGTGTCTTTCACTATCTGACAATTCATTTGCACTGGCTGAATATACTGCAGCTTGCTTTCTGTTGCCCACTGAATGTCTAATGACACCACATAGTTCTGGTATAGAGTACACAATTACAGGTGAATTTGTTGATGACTCCTCACCATTCAGCTTTAAAAGGTATCATTACCAGGACCTCCACAGCTTTTTTGTTTGCACTGGCGAATGTAATGAGTATGTGCTTCATTCCTTAATTCTCCAATAAAATGTACCATTTCAGGTCTTCATAGTCAGTGGGTTTCCCTTCACCACAGAAGCTGAGAATAAGGAATACAAAGTAGCAGACTCAATAGTACTGTGCTTTGGAGTGGCAGTACTCACTGTGCTGTGTCAGAGCCATCCCACAGCTGCATGACATATGATCACATGAATAAAAAACACACACGCACAACAAGAAGTTCCACACTGTCTGCTGCTGCATCAGCTATGCAAACAAACCTGAACCAAACCCACCAAAAACACATTTGCTTCAAATCCTTAGTAAAATGAAACAAACTTGGAGAAACCTGAATTAAGCACACACACGCACACGCACACACACACACTCATGCACAAGTACACTCACAAACAGACACATTCATGCAAATGTGTAAGCACACAAATGGGTACCCATGTATTTGTGGCTGAATTTGCATGTATCCCATAGAGTATGTGTTTGCTAATAGTGAAACAAGTGGTACATTACTGGGAGATTCTTCATGTGCAGGAGAAGGTCATAAATTCATAATTTTTGTTCTTTAGAAGCAGCTTTTTGCCCATTCATTTGTTCAGGGTAACATTTGCATCTAATAGTCTGGTACTCCATGACTAAAGTCATTGTCAGTTGATGTTTCAAAATGCTGTTGGCTTTCCTACATGGTCAACAGCCCAAACTTGTTCCTTGGCGGAACTACAGAGCTTCAGTGCTTCAGTAACAGCTGAAATGGTTTACAGGAATAATGTTTTAATTGTCTGTATTTTGTTATTTTCACCAACTTTGTAGTCTCATATATGCATGCAGTAATATATGAAGAGCTGCATTTGAGATTGTTAAGGTGTATGTTTTTGGAGGTTGCTATGTGGCTTGTCTACATTTGTAGTACAAGTAGAATATGGGGTGTGTCTTTCTACACCCTAGCTGAGTGACATAATGCCAGTTGCTAGCTGTAAATGTGTGGCAGCAATTTGTTAGGTAATGGCCTTTGTACACAGTAGAGCTGATAATGGATTGCATTAGCAATGCTTTTTATACAATTATGCTCATTTGTATGGTTTCTGTGTACCATGGGCAGCTTGCACTGTATTATAGATCATTTTGAGTACTGCCACACTTTTTGATGTGAATACTGATTGGGCTTTCCAGGGCATTTCCCAAAGTAGTAGTCTGACACTAGTCTGAGACTTAAAATTCAGTGGACTGCATATCTTTGCTGTGAATCTCCTGTTTCTTGACTTCTTTGAAAAATAATGTTTTGAGTTTACTTTAAAATGTTAGGGTGGATTAATAGAAACATTGGAAAGCTTGGCAACAAAATGAAAATGCATTATAAATTTACATTTTTGTTAGAGATACAACTAGCCCTGATGGAGGTCCATCAAGTATGTTATTCATTTAAGTGGGTGGGTGATGAGGCACCATAACATAAAATGTAGCTGCATGTTCTTAGCCCTTCAGTGCAGCTGAGAAACAGCTAGTTAAAGTATATAACTCTATCCATTATGATTATAGTTATGTTATTCCATAACCATTGGGGTAAGGTGATAGTTATTTTTGGTTTAGGCCTTAATCCCAGTTCATTACTGGCTTTGACCTGAATAATTACTATTAGATGTTGCCCGTTCGATTCTCAGTTAGAGTGTCTTCTGTGTTGCGACATGCATGAATGGGTGTTCCTTCGTTGAAGGTTGTGCGTTAGGCCTGGCAAGCCAGCATGTAAAAATCTACTGCCAATCATTAGTGGACCGGAGTTCCGCTGTGGCGACCCCTAACCGGGAAAAGCCGAAAGACCCAAACAAATTATGGTTAATTTAGACCCTCATCATAAGTGCTAAGATTAGGCTTAGGGCTTAAAAAAGTGAAACGTTAACTCTTTCAATTGGATTCAGGGTTGTGTTACAGGTACTTTAGGACCACCATGTAAATGGCTAAGTGCATAGGTTGGAACGGGAGGTGATGCTACTGAATTGTGAGACTCATTTAGGCTGCTTCAGACTTCAGGTGCTGGCTACTTTTCATTTTACTGGGCTGCTGAATGGTTCATGGTTTCATAAAATAGTTGCTTCCTTCCTATTATGCACGGTGACCCTTTGACTGTTGAACTACTGTGTCTTCTTCTTGAACTATTCACTAAGCTAAAGTCTTTTTCGATGATAATTTGCTTGTTTGTACACAGCATCCCTGTTGCACACAATAATATATGTTTCTGACTGAATGAGGGGATTGCTCTCTATCACCCAACTGTATAACTAAGAACATGTTCTGCTTTCATGGAGTTATAATTTATTGTTAAAATGCACTACAATTTTTTGACTACAAGCTTTCTGACTGTACAATGTGAAGATTGTATTTGATTCTGAGTATTTAGTAAAGTGACAAAAAATGCATTAATGTACGTTCAGCTCCTTAACTGGCTCATGCCAAGATTTGACTGTCTGTTTCATAACTGAAGGGGTGATGTCACACATTTGGCAACAAATGAGAGCATTTATTGCCACTGAGTTTGTCAAAATGTTAGTTTCTCAAAATGAATGTGGGCACATTGGTTTCTAAGGCATATGCCCCACTACACTCTTGTTTGTTCAAATACAGGCATCTGCTTTCCTTAAAATCCAGTAAAAGATAAGTCTGCAGAAGTAAGCATGTGGTCTAACAGAGTGGGATCTGACAAGAAAAAAACAAAAGCGATGAATATGTAGCTCTAAGATACTTGAGCACACTTTCCTTTAGATCAGTTAACATTTTTCAAAGCTCCTAACCATTACTTTTTCTTTTCTTCTTCCTCTTGTTCCCCTTTAATTACCATTTTCACTTGTATTTTTGTTGACTTTTCTTTTCTGTAATGTCCCTGTCTGTATTCTTCAACATTTCCTTTATCTTTTTTTGAATCATGCTTTAATCACCACCATTAAAATGATCCTTTATGCTTCTGTTTTCTGGTTATAATATCATACCATGCTACCTCCATATCCTTGTGTTTCTTGGGATAATATTTCTGTGGCATTGCATGAACCCCAGACACATAACTCCCCCCTTGTTTCAGTGATGTCACACATACTTTCCTTCCTTGAGCATTATTCTCATATGCAACGGCTGCAGGAGCAAGCTAGTGAGTACCGGAGTCGGCTGCGCCATGAAGAAGCCCGGCGAAAGAAACAACTGAAGATGCTACGCAAGGCCTATCGACAGAAGATGAGAGACAAGCTAAGCCTAATTGAAAATCTAGAGGGGATTATTAGTGAGCAGCAAAACCTGGTATGCAAACTACAGATGGCAGGTTAGTCGCAGATATCTGTTTGCATAATGTAACCAGCTGTTACATAGATATCTTGTAAAATAAAAACTGTATGGAGTGGAGTGCATGGAAAAGTCTATACAATACTACTAATACTAATACTAGTAATACTACACTAGCAAGACTTTCTTTAGGCAGTGTGGAGATTCAATAAAACATTCTAAGTGATCTGTAAAATACTGTATGGGCAAATGCACGTGAAGTGATGGTAACACAGCTGCTACAATAACATAGCTCAATAAAGCACAGGAAGTAAGTAACAATATGACATAATACCATGTCTCCTGCACAGGTTCTTATTTCATCATAGGAAAGAAGATGAAGCTCATGCAGTACATAAAGGCATCAGTGTAGAGTTGTATGTGGTAAAGCTTTATTTATACTCAGGGGTTTTGATAACATTGTATTATTATCCTGAACAGTGAAACCTATGTGATCTACACATTGAAGGACACCCATGCAGTTTACAAAAAGATCCTGATACATTTATCTGTAACAGCTACCGGTAGGAAAAAAATGATGCAAGCCCATCAGTTCCAACTAACATTCCTTCCAGCTGACCCTATGAATTTATGTAAAGTATTCCAGGTTTCATAATACTAGTGATGCCTGACAGTCTGGTTCTCTAACACAGTTATTTTTTTTTATCCAGTTACCTCTTTTATAGCAAAGAAAAAAATCTCAACTGATCCAAGCTTGTCATTTTAACTGTCAGATATTCTCCATATTCTCTCCTTCTTCTCTATTTTTCTCTTATGTCAGCCCTTCTGCCTTAGCCTTTAAAAGTCCCATTAATGTCTTTTGATTAAAAACTGCATATCTCCATATTCATGAACATTTCCTTACAATCACAAACCCACTGATCATGTTTATGAACCTCCTGTAGATACACCAAATAATTTTTACCTAACTAGATGCCATGTGCAAAAGGGAATGTAGTTCTCCAGATACAACCCCATTAATGACTAGCACTGGAGTGATAACATTTTTGCATCCCTTGATAGCATACTTTATATCATGTAACCAAATATTTTCCATTATTAACCACTCTCTTATGGTGTGCAGGCCAATTCATCCTCAGCCATTCTGGATGAATAGATCCCCAACACTGCATATTCATTTATATAGTTAAAAAGGTTATTATTTCCAAAATGTATTGCGCTTATTTAAATTAAAATTTAATTGACAATTCTCTGCCAAATGTTTACAATATGGTCATGGAAGTGATATAGACAATATAAGCAATTTTTCTGTGCTGCTAGTGACACTACAGGAAAAAGAGAAGGAGCCATACAATTAGGTGGGGGGATGACTGATGACATCTTTGTGATTCTTGTGTTCATATGTTTATAGATATGATGCATGGAGTTTAATTGTCTGTATTACAGGTTTAAATTTGTGAGTACCCTTGTAGTCATCCAGTTCCTTTCTTTCTGAAAGTATGAAATAAAGGTCTGAATTTAATTGTGAGAGGGAGTTTATTCTAGGGGTGTAGAAGTCCTTGTGATATGAGGTTATCACATTTCATGGTACAGAGATATTAATTTGCATAGAGATTGTGCATTAGGATAATATTCTAAGCAAAAGGTTTCCAATGATAAGTCATTTAATGCTTTGCCAGGTCTCTCCTATAAAGGCAATAACAGTCAAAGAAGAGATAGATTTGTGGTTTTTAATTTATTATTTATTTAATTATTGCATTTGTTTACCAGGATGGTCTGACTGGGTAGACAAACTGCCCCTTTTCAGTGGAGGTCCAGAAAGAAAAAACTCTACAATAAAACAAGTAAACATGTAAAAAAAATAATTAATACATTTTAGATAATAAGCATAAATACATTTTAGGCCAATATCAGTTAGTCACAGTTGGGTAAAGATGTTTTACAACTAGTATGGAAATAGTACACATCAGAATAACATACACTGTAGTGTTACATGTGAGGACAAGAAAATGAAAACAAATAATTTATGACTGATATTATAGAATTTGCTACAATGCTTTGTGGCAGAACAGTTTTTTGTAAATTGTGAGGTTGACAATAAGAGTAGGAGGTTCTTTAAAGTATAAAGAACAGTAGACCAGCTTGTGGTTATACAAGGAGGAGTATTAGAGACATTAAGAGAGGCCCAGGAAAATAGGTTGTGAGAGAGGCAGTGTTTAGGTTATCCCAGGAGAGGTGCAACAGCATAGCCAAGTATTTTCTAGGTGATCCTTTAAGTGTAGTTTAAAGATTTATTGTTTTCTAACATTCTAGTAGAGATAGAGGTATGGAATTCCAGGTTTTTGAGAGAGGAGGATTATAGGGAGTCTCCATCAGTATTGTTTGATTTAGTTACAGTTAGCAACTTCTTGTTAAAAGAGCATAGTGATCTTTTGGGACTGTAAAGTTGGAGAATATTGCTTACATCTGGAAATTTGTCTTTGTCATATGTAAGCTTGTGTGTCATAAGAAGCTTTGAGCAGGTTAAACAGTGCCTTAATTCCAGCCCCTGAAGTTGCTTTAGTGCAAGGTAGTGATGTGCCCTCTAATGATGGCAGGAAATTTTGCAATTTTTATTATAATACGTGTCAAGTAAGGAGAGTTGATTGGATTGTAGATTGATGAGTTTAGGGGTGTGTGTATAGGAGAGTAAGGATAAGAAGAGATTTATTTATTTTACATTTGTTAACCGGGGTGTCTGACTGAGCCGAAAAGGCCCTTTTTCAGCAGAGGCCCAGGGAGAAAAGCTCCACAAAGAAAAATTACATTTAGTTATTTAGACACGATCAGTATACACACAAATTACAAAAGACATATTTTTACAGATGTTATACATTACAGATGAGGGAAGGCTTAACCTAACATACTCTGTTAGGCAGGGTTGGGTTCTACAGAGTGCTCCCAATTTTTCTATGTGTTTTCTTTACAGTCTGTTTTATGTGATGGTTGAATTTTAGGTTTTCATCAATAGTAACTCCTAGTAGTTTGCCATGGGTTACCATTTCTGTCCTGGTATTGTTTGGTGAGAGAACTGTGAAGGCATTTCTTTGGGTCAGTAATTGCTTAGGGATGAATAATATATGTTTACATTTGTTGGGTTTCAGAAGGAGCTGTGAGTGTTTAGATTTGTTGGGGTTTATAAGGAGCTTTGAGTCAGTTAACCAAGTCTCAATCTGTGGGAGAGCTTCTTGGGTGTCCTGTTGTTGTTTAAACTTGTTTTTGGCAGAGTAGATGTTTGTGAAATTGTCTACATATTAAATGATGATTGCTTGTTTGGTTGCTAAATGCAGGTCATTAATGGATATATTAAAAAGCAGTGGGCCTAACAGAGGGCCTTGATGGATTCCCACTGTTTCTAGGAGAAATGAAGAGATGTTGTTTTTCCACTTTACAGCTTGTTGTCTGTTTTAGAGGTAACTGTTAGGCGGTGATAGTGAGAGTATCGAAGCCTAGAGAAGACATCTTGTATAGTCATTTTTGGTGTGACACCATGTCAAAGGCTTTGGGCACATCAAAGAGTGTGGAAGAGACAAGATTATTGTTGTTTTTACTTTGATTTACTGCTCTTCAAAAGCTTAAAGGGCAATAATGGGATTATATTATTAAATGCTCAACTTCTCTGTCCTTTTTCTCCTTGTTTACTGTCCCTGCTATGAATAAACAACAATACAGCATTTAAAATATTTTAAATCGACTGTTTGTCTCCACTAGAACAGTACCTTACTGTACTGTGGTGTTTTCACTTTCAAAAAACTTTTATCCCACCCTGGAAAAGCTTGCTGCAGTCTCCAATTCATTGATGTCATCAAAGCCAATGAATACAGGCAGTTTTCTGGCCAATCCCTCCCTAAACCGAGATCACAATGACTTTCCTAAAAACCCACCCATGTTGTGATGTCACAACTCCCTGGTCCTTCCCCTACCCACCCAGAAAGTAAAGGCTGGAGCAAGGAAACAGTAGACAAATCAAGTCTCCTGCTGTGAGCTGTCAATCACAGCAGCTAGCTCAAATTACCCTTAGCACTTTGACAGCTAGTGAAGTTAGATATGAAGGGGGATGGGAGATGAGTCAAAGCAGTACAATTCAGGCTTCACAAAAGAATGCAATTTAGTTATTCTAAAAAGATGCAGCAGTAAAAAGCACTTTGTAAGTTTGTTCTGTGGCATTTGCACAGCTTGTGTTTTAAATAGTCTTTGTATGGCATGAAATGTTACTTTGACTGAAAGACAGCAGTGTTTGCATATAAAATCAATGCAGTGACAGGAGTTTTAGGAAGAAAGAGGCCTGCATGATGTAATTTCTTTACAGACAAGCACTGCATTGTGGAATACCTAGAGGCAGACTAAACAATCAGAATTACTTCAAGATGCCAGACTCCATGTAGTCAGACTCAGAAATTACACATTAAAATATTTAAAAACCTATAAATAGTCCCAAAGTTGTGTTAAAATGTAGGAAACACCAAACCATGATAAAATAAACATGTTTTTTGAGTCTGTGGGTGCGGTTCTCCTTTAATAGGGCAGTGGTGGTGCTGTGATGTAGTTAGAAACCATGTTGTGTAGGGAAAAGTAGTGAGTTATTAGTAATGTAGGTAAGAACTTGGGATTATATACACTTTTCAGGTATTTTAGACAGAGGTGATAGGATGGCTATGGCCTGTAATTGGACAGATGAGTGGAGTTTCCATCCTTATGTAGGGAAATTATGTATTTCCAGAGAGTGGGAAGTACTCTTGATAGACTGGTTTATTAAGATGGAAACAGGGGATGCTAGAGCATCTACAGCTATTTAGATATGTTCGGCTAGTAAGTTGTCTGAAGTAAGGGTGGTGGGTTTCTAAGTATTAAATAGTTTTCTAATAGTGGAGGTTGAGATAGGTTGAAGTTTGAGAGCTTGAGAATGAGCTGTGGGGTCTGGTGGAGTTATACTAGTTGTAGAAGTTTGTGGGTTTAAGAGAGAGACAACAGAAGCTACAAAGTATGAGTTAAATTGGAGTCTCCTGATACCTCTATTTTTGGGCTGGGTTGGGTTATGTGGGCTGGATGTAGTAGGCATTTGTTTTTAGTGGACCAGAATATCTTAGGGTTGTTCTGATTTGCTGTTTGCACTTTTATATAATATTTTTTGGCAGACTGGATTTTGATTTTAGTAGTATTTCCAAGATGATTGTACTTCTGTTTGTTGACATTAGTACTGGATTTTTCCCGGTTCTCCATTCTTTATCCCTGTTTTACATGAGCTGTTTAGTTTCCTTTGTTAGTCAGGGAGCCAGGTTTGATTTAATTCTTTTGGTCCTTATGGGTGCAGTCTTGTTTAGTATTTTTACAAAATGTTATGTTAAAGAGTGCTGCTGCTTCATCTAAGTTGATTGTGTTTAACACTCCACAGTTTATTCATTTTAAGTTTATAATAAAAAGTGTCTTTGCTGAAGGTGGAGAGATTGCAAGAAAATTTATAGCAATCTTGTTTTTGGGTATTAATGTTGCTCTCATATTGCAAGAACTGGCAGGTGGTCTCTAAGGGTGACAGGAAAAGTATTGGCATAATTTATTTTGTCTGGTTTATTTGTAATGGAATTCCTGTTATTAGCCAGTCACTATTCATGTCTCCTAATATTATAATTTCTTGAAACATATTGGTTGATGTCCAGGAGACAAATTTTTCAGCAGTGTTATGTTATTACTGGGGTATGTAGACACCTATTATGCATAGGCTCTGGAGGTATGTTGATGTTGAGAGAAGACATATTAAGGGTCTAGTGGGTATAGGGCAATACTTACATTATTTTTAAGATGATGGCTATCTTGCCTCCTTTTTGAAGAGTCCTTTCTTGCCTTAGAATGTTGTATCCAGCAAGTAAGATTTTAATGTCTTTTTTATCTTGTATGAGACAGGATTTAGTGATGACTAGTATATTTGGGTTGCAATATGTTGTCCAGGCATGCAATTCTGGCAGTTTGTTATGAATACTTTCGAGGTTACTTGACTACAGGTGAAGGTTAGAGAGCTGTTTTGCAGCAGTTGTTGGGCAGGGTTATTTTGATATTTAGTGGAATTCTTGTGTTTAGAATAGATGTTTGGGCCTGGATTAAGCTTTTAAATACAGGAAAAAGAAGTTGCAGGTGTAAGACTGCTTGTATTTCAGCCTGGGTTTAATACCTAGTTTGAGCAGGGAGGAGTTGCAGTATAGGTACCTGTTCTTAAAAAGGTCAATATTTGATGCATTGTAAAAGGAGGGTGCGATAGTGAAGCTGTAGTGGTAGTTAATTGGGAGTGGGGGAGCAGTATGGTGTTGCTGAGATAGCTGTTAAGTAGGGGCTGTTGGCAGGATATAAGTTGGGCTAAGTATATGAAAGGAAGAAGTATGCATAAGTGGGGGTACAGCATATCTCAGAGGAGTGTCATGAGTAGTAAAAAAGCATGTGTAGAGTTAGTGTTTGTGTGTAGCTAATGAGTAATAGATTAACAGCAGAAGGGGGTGTATCTGTTGTCTAGAGTGGAAAATTAAGTAGGAGGGTAAAAGGAGCGTAAAATTGTAGAAAAGGACAGGACAAGTGAAAAGGCAGTATGGAAAGCAGGAGCGGAGAAAATGTGAAGGTAGCTGTAAGATGAGATGGGAGTGATATGTTAGAGAAGAGTCTTTGTGTGGAGTTAGTGTTTGGAGAAGTGGAGAGGATAAATTTAGTGTAGGAGGGGGACTGCTAAAAACAATCAATGGACCCCATTTGAAAGGACAGAGTACCAGTGGAGCTGCTGTAGTCTAAAACAAGGGAGCAGTAATAGCAGACAAAGTTCTTTGTTTTGAGCTGGCAAAATGTTTAGAAATAATTTACTAAAAATATATCCCAAAGGTAGATGTCCCAACAGTGAACTTCACTGTTGTATAAATTATAGAGCAATTTACTTGTGGGGAAACTTATACAGAAAAGTAAAAATAAAAACATGCATTTTTTTTACCTTAAAGAGGAGGATAAGTGTGCTGAGTTGATGATGAATAAACTTAATGAAGGAAGGAAGGGCGGGAGCTAGGAAAGATAGACTTAAGGAAGGGAGACTAAGGCTGAGTTTCGTGAAGGCATGCAGTGCCACTGAGGAGAGTCAGTCAGAGACAAATAATGGGAGTCCAAGTCTAGAAAAATGTGAAGGAAATATAAGAGAATCAAACAGTTGAGGAGTGAGAACAGTAAGGAGTAAGTCTTAGTGTCGGTTAGGAAGCCGAGAGTAAACTCTGGCCAGCAGGTTGTCTGTGGAGGAGGGTAACAGACTGTAAGGTGATGTTTCACTGTAAGACAACCCTTTAGGTCCTTCATTCTCTTTGTAGGAAATCTTTGCTCCATCTCCAACTGTACCAGATGATATAGTAGGTTAAATTAAAGGGTACTCAGTTCCAAAAGTGGTCCAATTAGTGCTATATGTTGCTGCTGTTGTTGAGTGCCGAGTCAATGTCAACTCATAGCGGCCCTATGGATTATTGTCCTGAATTGTATTCTGTCTTCAGTCAGACAGCTATTAAGTTACATTATCACATTTCTAAAATGCTTAGGTTTTATTTACTCCAATACAAGACTGGATTGGTCTGGACTGGACTAATTACTGATAGAGAGACATCCATTGCTGTAGTTGTATCAGCAGTGTCAGGATCAAGTAGGATACTCACTTTTAGTGTTGAAGACCGTAAGGCTGTGGGTTCTGTTGCCACTCCAAGTGACTAGATTGCTGACATTGCAGTCCAGCATTATGGGAGTGCTGCACTGCTGATTGTGTTGTCCTTCAGATGATATGTTAAATTAAGATCCTGTCTGCTTGAGTTGGCGGTAGCTCAGGTGGATATAAAAGATCTCACAGCATCTACTGCAAAGACTAGGAGAAGTTCTCCAATACCCATTCCAAATTTCTCCCAGTAGAATAAATGCCATCTCGGGTCTCCCCTGAAAAGAAGAACCTGACCTACTGGGACTAACTTGTCAACAAAGGATAAATAACTCAATTATTTTCATTGCAGGTCTTCCTTTTTACATTATTTTAATGGTAATATTTCTATATTGCATGGTATGTCTAAAGTATGAAAATCAAAGTCTTGTCATCTGAGCTTCCAGGCAATAGCCAAGTTTATTTTCCTATAGTACCAACTGATTTGTTTTTCGGGCAGGCCATTGAATATGCACTATTCTTCACCTACACCATAATTCAAAAACATCAGTTTTCTGCATGTCTTGTTTCTTCACTGTCCAACTTTCAGATCCATATGAAGTTATTGAAAATACAATATCCTGACAAAGTCAAAAAACATTGTACATAAATATACACCTCTGCATTGGAAGATACATCATGATCATTCCTCCAAATGTAATTCTTCATCAGATTTGTTGATTGCTTGTTGTTTCATTACTGAGTATTGATCCAAGCAGGATGAAGTTGTTTACTATTTCTGTTTCTTCTCCATCAAGAAAAATATTATTGATTTTACCAGTTATAATGATCTTTGTCTCCTTTATGTTAAGGTGCAAACTCAGTTCAAGACTATGTTGTTTAATCTTGGTAGAGACTTCAAACTGTATTCACTTTCACCCAGTAATGCATCATCGGCATAACAAATGCTGTTGATAATTCTACCTCTAATTTTCACAGCTTGATTTTGTTTATACAGTCCTGCTTCTCTGATTATTTATTTTACCTATAATTAATCAGGTAATGGGAAAGCATGCCATCTTATTGCACACCTTTACCAGTTTTAAACCATTCTGTTTCTCCTTGTTCTGTATGAACTCTTTCTTCTCAATCAATGTAGAGTGTGCAGAAGAACATGAGGTGCTCTGGTATACCATGCTTTTCAATGTACTCCAGAGTTTTGCAAGACTTACCTTGTCAAAGGCCTTTCTATATTCAGTGAACCTTTAATATACACCCAAATCACCAGTCCAAATGAAAACTCAAAAAACACAAGAAATAAATATCATGAGTCAGAAAAACTTCAGGAGGAATAAGTCACCATTTAACTTTTATTCGTCTCCTGGTACCTCGGCCTTTCGCCTTCAAGGAATAATTTTGCAATGAAAAAAAACTCCCTATATACAAGCCTGATACCTCAAGTAATTAATTAATTATATCAATCTAACCAATAAAACAATTAACCATGTGCAAACCTGCATTCAGAAAACCACTGAATTTTAAAGTGCCACCGTGAAATTACCTAATTGCACATAAATCCTTTTCATATTCTATTTCATTATTTCTAAGAAACAGATTTTATCTGTCATAAAAATATAATATAATACACATCCATATATTTGATCTGAAAATCAACCATCATTTCTTAACAAGAATATAACATAACATCCCATAACTTATATATATATATATGTGTGTGTGTGTGTATATAACTGTTTACAAAATGTTAAGATCCTACCCCTGTCATATACAAAATTACATAAATATGTTATATCAATTGGCATTCATTACTATAAAGTGATGTTACTGTCCAGATTCATACCTCTGGGATATAATGTATGATAGTTTAGGATCATTCTGCATTCAAGCCTATTCAATTCCCTCCTAAAATTTCCAGTACTAATACTAGGTCGTGCCAAAACACTAAAGATTAACCTCCCATTTGTCCGTTATGTTTGGATAAAAAAATTAGCTGCTCCTTGAAGGCTAAAGGCCGAGGTACCAGAAGACGAATAAAAGTTAAATGGTGACTTATACCTCCTGAAGTTTTTCTTACTCATGGCATTTATTTGTTGTGTTTTTTGAGTATATTCAGTGAACAACATGTAGATTTTTTTTTTGCTATTCTTTTATCTTTTAGGTGAGCCATCTCACATCCACAATTATGTCTCTTGTTCTTTGCTGTTTCCTGAATCCTGTTTACATTTCTGGTAATTCTTTTTTCCAAATAAAGTTATAATTCTCACTGAATAATCTTGAGAACAATCTTGCTGGCATGTGGAATTGAATGCTTGTGTAATAATTTTCTCAATAAGTGGTATAAGCACAGATCTTGTTTTTAGTCAGTCAGCCATGATGTTTTCTTCTAAACAGCTACATGCAAGTGCTGTAATGTACTTCAGTGGGAATGCCATCCATAGCTAGTGCTTTGCTTTGTTATCTCTAAAGCTTTCATTGTTCCGTCTTCCTTCATCACTCTTGGTTCCTGATCATAAGCCACAGCCTGAAATGGCTGCTGATCTGTTTCCTGTTTATAGTATAATGCCTCCGACTAGTCTTTCGATCTTTTCTTAATTTTCTTAGCATCATTCAGCATAGATCCTTGAGTATCATTCCAACATTCCAGTTCAAGACTGGAATTTCCTGTTCAGCTCTCATGGTTTTAAGAAAACTGATCTTATTTTCATCTGTTATTTTCTGATTCTAACTCCTTGCATGTTGTGGTACTTTCTTTTGATTGATCTTACAGCACATTGGAAATTTCAGAAAAGATCCACAATTGCATGTCTTTCTTTTGTGGCTTTAGTTTCTCTATGCTTCTGAGCAATAATCAAGGATTTCTTAGTCGCCCTGTTTTACCATTTTTGCTTTTTCACTTTTTACTGGCATTTTTCACTTTCATGCAATACAATTTGCTTGATATCTTTTCATATATCTTTTCATTTTCTGGTACTCTGCTTTTAGTCTCTGATGCAGCAAATAACTTTTGTAGAGTTTTTGAACTCCAGTGGTATATATTCAAGACCGTACTTTACTAAGTACCAGACTGTCCTACTTTTTTCAGCTTTACTTTGATTTTGCATACTAGCATCTTGTCAGCCTCAGTTTTATATTTATTTATATTATTGGGCTTCGATGTAATTTACTTGCACAAATGTAGTCAGTTTGATTTTTGTGGAATCCATTTGGTGAAGTTCATGAGTACTGTTACTGCTTATATTGCTGAGAGAAGGTACTTGAAATTAACAGGTTGTTTGCCTTACAGATTTTTTTCCTTGGCACTTTTTCTCCATGCCTGCCAGTCATCAAGCTCCTCCCACGAGACTCAGACCACTCATTCCTGTACTAGGAGCATACTCAATTGGATGAGCTGACAGATTGAGGCTATTGTCCAGGCAACCATTAGGGTTCTTTGTACCCCTTCTCACATCTGGTTCATGCTTGGAGAGAAGGCATTTGATGTCTGCCAAACAACTTCATATATCAGTTTGTTTATGAGGAAACAATCCTTTTTGACTGAAACCCCATGTAAAAAGAACTGTTCTTTATGTATCCCTCTTAAAATAGCCAGGTCAAGTGATGTTTTAAGCCTAATCCTGGATCTTTTCTGATTACAAAAAGATAACCTTAATTAACCTCACTATATGGAAAAAGAATTGGAGACTTGCCCCTGTGCTCTTCAAGCACCATGAGACTTCTTCCCAGAGCTGCTTTCTTCTTGATATTGTCATCACTTTTGTTAGCTGGAGATATATGTTTACTAAGCTCTTACCTAACATCTTAAGTGAGCATTATCTGTTTTATCAGGATGAAAAAGTTAAAACCTTTCCTTTTTGGGGCTAGGTCATTCCCAACAAGGATGGACACAGCACTACTGCTGAAAAACAGGGTCTATGTTAAATAAACAAATGCTTAAAATGTCGAGTACAACATACTTGAACACTTTTAAGTGAACATTTATTTAATCGATAGCTCTAAACATCGGAGATAGGAGTTCTGAAATGTTTTGTTTGACCAGCACTGAAATATGTGACGTATCATGTCATGTAAACTACTTCAATCAAGCATACCATAAATAAAACTAAGCACCAAAGTCTAACCATGAAACTATCACACTACACTGACTTACATACTAACTGCAAGACGAAACACAAGTAAACATAACACAACGATCAGTACAATGCAGATACACATTACTAGCACTGCTGCTGCTTGCAAAGGACGTGAAGTAACACAAAAGGAATTAAATACTGAACTACATACTAAACGTATAGGTTATTACCATGGTTCAAAAGAGGTACAAAAGTACATTGCTTGTTGTAAATTGAAGGAAAGTGCCCATATATGCTGAGTGCATCGCGTACGTATTCATGTTTGTATTGCTTTCAGTTATTGTAGTGTCCGAAAGCACTTGGGAGGAGGAGGTGGCCAAACAAAACTTTTCTACATTCTGCATTACGACATTTCGAGCTGTTGATTAAATAAACATTTGCTTAAAAGTGTTCGAGTATGTCATACTCGACACTTTAAGCGTTCATTTATTTAACATAGGCCTTGAAAAACATCATCTGAGAACCTCGGTACAGGGGACTGCATCTGGTGAGAGACATTCATCTTTTCCATGATATCCTTGTTCTCATTTAGAATAAACTGTTTGCAAGAGGAGTGAGATGATTCAGGGGGCAGATGACCTTGGCTGACTTCAACCCTTGAAAATCATATTAAAGAGAGGAATAGGTCATACTTATAAGTGGAAGAGCACAAATAATACAGTGCACTTCCAAAATGTTCCTTCTCGGAGAAGGGGGTTGCATGATACTAACTTATCTATATTTGTTTCTTGAGGAAAAAAATAAAGCCAATATGGTCAGCTGCCTGAAATTCTTCTGTAAAGTCATTAAAGAAATAACTGGCTATGTGACCAAAGCATTCAGTTCTGGCAATAAAATCTCTGATAGAGGATTGGCTAACAAAACTAAAGGTCTTCCCTTCATTATGGTACAACTAAACTTGCTTATGTCCACTCAGTCTTTCCAATTCACTTATAGTAGTTTCTCCTTTTTTATAAGCAGTTGATACCACATCACTCTATAGTCTAACCCATTTACCCAGGGGAACCCTTACTGGACCCTAACTTTCTAAAAATGGGCTTTATTTCTTGACTGCTTGCTTGCATCCCTAAACAGCCTCTTACTTCTGAAATAGCACTACCTGAGGTCCCTTTGCCATCCTTCCTAGTGACTATTGAATAACAGCAAATTTCTAACCTTTCATGAGAATATTTGAAATACTAGTATATGACCAATTTCTGAGCATGTGCACAGATATGGCTTTCTGTCACAAACAGAAAACTGATACCCAAAGAGCACCAACACCTTTACAGCAATCTTTTGTACTGCAGAGAGCATTTTTTCAGATATGGAAATATGACTCCTAACAGGTACTATGTTTAATGAATTGAATCTACTGACCATGGGCTCATAAAACTTACAAAAGATAGGTTTTGGCAATGATGTAGTGAGCTAGTTTAGTAATTACCCCTTAGGCAGGGCATATAGAGTCTTCATGTGATGGTAACACTCATATTTGGGATCCTTCAAATCAGGAGTCCCTAGGGCTCGGTAACTGATCCGTTTCTAGTTTCATCTATATCACCAATCTTTCCTGGAATCTGCCTTCTTTACAAATCAAAATTTCTGCAGATGCCCATCTCCTCATGAGATTTGGAAATCAAGTGCTGTAGTTCAGAAAGTTTTTCAGTCTGATTTATCAAGTTCTGTGATTTTTTTTTCTCAGCTGTAAAACCTTTTACATGTCCTGGTCTCTCTGAAGCAGTTTAATAAACATCTGTCAATAAGCCTCAGCCACAGTGTATCTTTAATGATAATTTCTGAGGCCAGCGCTGAAAATGTTCTACAGTAACTTAAGTCCCCCAATAGAATTTCAAACCCACCAACCTTTCACTCAGGAAGAAAAACTGCCATCCAGCTGTTAATCACAAGCTGGAATATTGTTATTCCTTTTTACTCTAGTCATAAATGTTAATAAATAACAATTCCATATTCATTCTTCTTTCCAGCCATTTTAAGCATCACCTTCCTTGAAAAAAAGCCTAATAGATTCTTATTATGGCTCAAGTCACTTTATTCACTGGGTTATTTACATTGAAATGATTGTACCTAGATTGCTGTCTCATTAGCATTTCAAATATAAATAAAACATACAATTAATCAGTATTATCTCAAACTTAAAATTCCCTTACTTTAGAAAGACAATCTTTTGGGCCTGCCATTACCTCTTAGAAATGGAATTCCTCCCACCAGCACCACTTACTTCAGACCTAAGCCTTTCCATTTAGCTAATAACTGATTCAGCTAACTTTAATAGAATGCTTATGGTTTTTATCTGAAAATGTCCTAATGCTTACATACCATACTGTTTCTGAACAATAAATTGCAATTTATTGAACTTATATCCTTCATTGTTAACCATCTTCTCTGGACTCTATAATTCTCTATGTTGCGTCTTTCTAACCTTTCACATTGGGTGCTGCTCCCAGAGTGGCTTTCCACAATTGTATGGATAATACCATTATTAACATAAATATTTTCATTCTCATAATTATCATCTTTAATAATTCGGCACACATTTTCTGTTTACAGAATGGCTATATACTATCGCTCTTGGAGATCTTATTTTACTGTAAATATTGTCCTTATTTAGAACTGTCTTATAACTAATTATTTTGTTTGGTCTGATATTTGCTTTAATGTATGCACTCTGTCTGGAGGCCAAGGTCATATCTAAAAAGCATTCATGGATAAGCTAATTTACCTGGTTAACAAATCACAAACACATTAAACACATTACCGCTTTATGACTTGATTATCAGGGTACGTAGACAGAGGAAGGCATTTAAATAGATGTCATTTGCTTAGACATCACCAAGGCCTTCAATACAATTCTATACAGATGGTTGATAGACAAAATTAAGGGATTGGGGTAGATCAGAAAATAATGAAGTAGATTAAAAACTGGCAATAAGGGAGCCAGCAGAGTATGGAGGTTAGGAGGTTAGATCAGAGCAAGAAAAGTGACCAGTGGATTCCTTTAGGGTTCACTTCTGGAGCTGGTCCTAATTTGTGGCAGATGTCACAAAACAAAGACTGAGAATATGATTAATTTATAGATGGATGCATCAAAATTAACTCTTGTTCTTTCCAGTGGAGCTCTTTTCGTTTGTCCTCTAACTTCCAATGGATGTGGCCTGAATCTTTAAAAAATGAAGATCAAGCAAATGTTCATATCTCTTAAACTATAAGTGGTAACAGAAAACTATTAATGGCAAAATATTCAGCACAAAATAATCTTTACAGTGTCTGCATTCATATAACTCTAGGTCTTAAATGGATTTTATAAGCCACAATAAACACAATATATATAATATTTTGTAGTGCTGTATAAACAGCTTATGATATCTCAGTAACCATTCAAGGAACAGGCATACCACTAGTAGCATTTCTTCATACAGCTGTGAGCTTCCACGAGGCTAAACAGTTCCTTCTGTGTCACTTGATTGTTAAAACATTTAGAGAGATATGGATATGACTGCAATACAGACAAATAGTATACAAATAATATTCAATGTCTCTTTAGATGATATAAGATTGTCATTTGGTCTTGGTAAATGTGCAAAAGCAAGCTTTAAAGCAGGAAAGCTGCAGCACAATGAAAACATCAGTTTGGGACAGGAATGTGATACGAAAGAATTTGAGCAAGAGGGAGTGTATAAATACTTGAGGATTGATGAAGGATCAGCAGTAAAACATGAACAAATGCAAATAAAACTTGGTAAGGAATATTTTAAAAGACTAAAATTAATATTGAAAAACAGTGTTGACATCTTGGAACAAAGTCCAAGCTACAAACCAATTTGCTCTTCCTGTATTAACTTACAGTTTTAGAGTGATTGACTGTCCCCACAAGGTGTTGGATCAGTTGGACAGGAAAGCAAGCAGGGTGCTTCATGCTCATCAAATGATTTATAAGAATCATTATATACCAAGGTATGGCCTCCTCAAAATTGATTATGTGTATAGATCTGCAGTCGTGGGACTACATGCATATCTGCTGACCTCAGAAGACCCAAACATAGTGAAAACTTTGAAATATGAGGAGAATAAGTCTAAGATGACTTCCCTTCTTAGTTTAGCAGAAGCATATCGGTGTCAAATGGGAATGGAAATCAAACCAGAAGTAGATAAAAGTCAGGCAGCAAATGAAAGTGCCAAAAAACAAAAGAAAGAACATAAGGTGAAGGATCAGATGAGAAGACAAGAAATGTGGAAAATGCATAATAAATACAGTTGCAAGTATAGAAGATTCTTGTAACAACCTCATGTTGATCAGGATCAAATACAGGAATAGTTAAGGAGAGGTGAATTTAATCCCAAAGATGAAAGTTTAATACTGGCAGCCAAAGATAGTGGATTACATACATGTTGTTTTACAAAGTCCATTGAACATGTAGGAGAAACAGACAAATGTAGGTTTTGTAAAACAGAATTGGAAATAGTCGCACATCTTTTTGCTGGTTGTGATATACTAATGGTCGAAGGGCTGTATACTGAAAGGCATAATAACGTGGCGAAACTGTTGCACTGAGGATTGTGCAAACATTTCAATATTGAGGTAGTTTAAAAACACTGGAAACACGAGCCACAAGGCATTTTGGAAAATGAACTTTATATCACATGGGATCACCCATTACCAACAGTTCAAAGAATAGATGCGATAAAACCAAATACAGTAATTCATGAATAGAAGACAAAAGTAGTATTGATCACTGAAATTGCTACACCCAGTGACTACAGTGTCTTACGCAGAGAGATATACAACGTCATAAAATACCAGGATTTACAGACAGAAACGAGGGCAGTGTGGAAGAAGGATACCCAGAAAGTTCCAATAGTGGTATGAGCAATGAGTCTTATAAAAAAGAATTTAGATATGTTAATGTAGCTCCATATGAATTGCAGAAAGAGTTATTACTGGACACATTGTGGGTGCTGAGAACAACACTTCTGGCTAACATCAAAGACTGAAACAATACTAATTTCATGGACCTAAACCATACTTTGACTTAGGAATGGGGTCAATTCCCATCATGGTATTAGAAACCCAAAAGACTTGGCGAAATTAAAAAATAAATCATATGATAAACAATTAAAAATGGTTCAGATGAATCACTATGATATCTGTGACAAGACTGAGTCTCTAGATACCAAGCATTGTCACCATTGTAGAAACCTGACTTAAAGACATTGACCCACACTTGACTTGTATAACTAATACCTACAATCCCCTTAGAAGTGATTACCATGTACTTAGAATGGCAGGAGGACCATGCAACAAGAAGGTACTACATTACTTTCCTATCATGGCCTCAAATTTAACTAAAGGTACACATTCCAAATAAGTTGTTTCCAAAATTGCCTTAGGTTGAAATACCAAACTCTGTTTTGCCAATGTCCTCTTACCACTACCTTAAGCTATATTTCATTCCTTGACAGTCTTTCACGCTTTGGAACACAAAAATATTTAATTTCAGTTGACAATGCTAGTATAAACTGATTTAGACTAACAAATAACAGACTTAAACAAATAGCTTCACTCAATGTCACTTAAATACTCTATACTGTAGCTTACCCTAATGTATCATAGGTAAGTACTAGGCTAACTGTCCTTGTGGGTTATTTTAAGCCTAGCCAATTATCCCACATGAGAATCAAACCCTGCACTTTATGCCTGTAAGGTAAACACCTTAACCATTATGCGAACCTCCCACCCTATATGAATCTAATGAATCACTGCTTAACCTACAGTTTACTAACTCCCCACAAAGGTAGTGCCTTCTTCTTCCTAATACTATGGTTCTTCAAATAAAAGTCCAGATTCTTCTAGTTATGGTCTCCTTTAGACCATCCTCACATTACAAGAAAAACTTCTTGAAATTCTCAAGCATCTGGATTGGACATCAGTTAAGTCTTTATTAATCTAGAAGCCCTTAATTTCAATAATATGCTTTCTCCCACCCATTATCTAATTTATCTGACAAGAATGTCATTTCAGAAGTATTTAAGGATCAAATTAAACACAGGGACAATCTATGCCACTAATGGAAGCTTCTCATGACATTCACTTCCATTTCCAATATTTGACTGCCAGACATGAAGTACACACTGCCACTGGGCTACATTAAGAGAGCAAAGTGCAAATACTGCAAAAGAGGGTAAGCGGCTCTATTTGATAATCCTGAATCATACTGGATTGAAATAATCCTAGGTCACTGTCAGTCCTAACTGTCCTAGTTACTCAAAACTAATAATAATAATAATAATAATTATTATTATTATTATTGTTATTGTTTTGTTGTTGTTATTGTTATTATTGTTGTTGTTTTGTTATTATTATTGTTGTTGTTATTATTATTCGTCATGAAATATTAGATAATTACAGTACAAACTCTGGTACTTAATAATACTTCTTTCACTTCACATGGCTTTCTCAACCCCTTCTCCTATGATATATTCAGTTTTAGGACTCTGCCATTAATTCAGTTTACAGTCTTTTCCTTAAAATTCAAACCAGTAACACAGTCTTCCCCAAACCAGTAACACAGTCTTCCCTTTCCCACTGCATTTAACTGTCCGTAAAATTTCTGTACTTTCATCTCCCATATTCTGACATACATTTTGAAACCTTCTCTTCACACAAGAGTTATGGCCCAAAATGGAATCAGCAATAATCCTTCCACTGCCTGACATTAACAATCATAGATTCATAAGTCTATACTAACTGGTATATCAACCACTGGAGGCATAGCTAGCAAAGCCATAGAAAAAGAGACATGAAAGATGAGCAGGTAAAAGCGGCTAGATTGTCTATGTAAATCAATAAATATTGTAGTAGTTAGCCATTCTTTGCATTTTGCTGTATTTGATCATGAAATTGATAGATCATTTCACTAATTGTCTAACTATGGCAAAGAATAGCTCTCAAAGGTGAGTTCAGAAGATGGTGATAGCAAGCTGAGTTGTTTTGTGAATTGAATATTTACAGCATTGATTACTTTAGAAGGAATGAGAATTGGAAAAGGTGGGAGAAAAGTGAGAAAAAGTGAATCAGGAGAGGAATAAGAAGGATTGAAATCAAATGTGATAACATGTATTTTGGCATAGTTAGAAGTCTGTAACCAGTGATTTCTGGGATGAATTTATGGGATCTCATAGGACAAATTATGTTGCAGAAGCAATTAAGAGCATCTTCTGATTTAATAAAGAGCAAATTAGGATCCAGTCATGATACGGGAGACATACCCTACTGGAATATTTTCAACCTATTGCAAATCTATTTCACTTAACAAAAATCTTAAAATAAAAAATACAAAACAAGTTCTAACCTGGAATGTAGGATCCTTTCAACAAACCAGTACAGGTTTATACCATGATGTAAAACAGTAACTGCTTATTTGGCTACAGACTTCATACACAGTAACACTGGCAAAGGTTGGTTAAGTACTGTAATATTTATTAACTCAAAGACAGCCTTTATTCTAATAGATGACCCCTTATGCCTTATGTAATTTCACCATGTTGGCTTATCCTCATACATGATGCTGTTGGTCATTAGTAGATATGGATCATGAAATTGACACAGTTTCACTGACAGCCCATTTGTCATTTCTCTGAAAATGAAACAAAAGTGAATAAAAGACAGCCTTGGATCTTACAACAGGTAAAGTCCCATTCTCTGCATGAAGGGCTTTAGCCCCATATGCCCTTACTTATAATAATCACCCTTCAGGTTACACCAAGTTAGAAGGCTTGGCCCATTCAGAGAATTGGCCTCTCAGTTATGACCAAATGTAGTGCAATGGTCAAAGGTTAGCTAACTAATGCAATATTTATTGACTTGCATTGATACTTTAACATTTATTTTTATTTTATTTTACATTTGTTTACCGGGATAGTCCGACTGGACACAGGTCCATTTTCAGCGGAGGCCCGGGGAGAAAAGCTCCACAAATAATTACAAAGTTGTTAACTTAAGGATGACTGTGCCTATGGTTTCTTTACAGGGTCCACTGATTCCTGTTTCAAAGAAATTTTGTACTTTTAATCCAATATTATTGCCAGATTTAGTTAAAATGATAAATGAGGCTAAGCCTAGTGGTTCTCCTGACGATGTTTTACCATCGTTTGTTTATAAGGATGTATCTTCAACAGTGGCACCGGTTGTGTTGACAATAATTAACACTAGTTTACTTTCCGGTGTAGTGCCCAATAATTTTAAAAGGGGGGTTATACATCCACTATTGAAAAAATCGGGCCTTGATGTGTCTGTATTGGCTAATTATAGGCCAATTTCTAAGTTACCTTTTTTGAGCAAGGTGATGGAGAGATGTTGTTGGATTTTTTAGATAAAAATTATTTCCTAGAAAATTTTCAATCTGGTTTTAAACCATTACATAGTACTGAGACAGCTCTGTTGAAAGTTTTGAATGATATTTTTCTTGCAACTGATGGAGGAAAATCTGTATTATTAGTGCTGTTGGATTTAATGGCTGCTTTTGATACAGTTGATCATGAGATGCTCTTGCACCGTCTTGAACATTATGTGGGAATCACTGGTTCGGCGTTAGATTGGTTTAGGTCTTACCTTTCTGATAGAATGGTATGTGTTCAGCTGGGTGGTTTTTCATCTGATTTTTTCCATCTTCCCTGGGGAGTTCCACAGGGTTCAATCTTGGGGCCTTTGTTGTTTTGTATTTATATTTTGCCTCTGGGAGATATCTTACGGAAATATGGTATTGACTTTCATCTGTATGCTGATGATTGTCAACTTTATTTACCTTTGGATGAGGCTGATGGTTGATCAATATCAAGGGTTCTGGATTGCCTGTGTGAGCTTAAGACATGGATGATGGAAAATTTTTTGAGTCTTAATGAAGGAAAGACAGAAGTGGTGCTTTTTGGTTCTAGGCGTTATAATGACTCCATTATGATAGATTGTGGTGAATTGACTCCATATTTGAAGGATTCTGTCATTAATTTGGGGGTAAAAATGGATAAAGATCTCTGTTTTAGGGGTCATATAAATAAGGTAGTGGCATCGTCTTTTTATCAGTTAAGACGTTTGGCTAAGGTGAAACCTTTTTTATCTAAGTGTGATCTTGAAACTGTGGTGCATGCTTTTATAACCTCACATTTAGATTATTGCAACTCCATTTTATTTGGAGTGAGTCAGGGGGCCTTATCCCGCCTGCAGCTTGTTCAAAATGCTGCTGGGAAGTTTTTGGAAGGCAAACGTAAATTTGATCATGCTATGCCCACATTGGCAGCTTTACATTGGTTACCTGTTTTCTATAGAATTCGTTTTAAAATTCTGTTATTGGTATTTAAAGCCCTAAGGGGGTTGACTCCAATTTATTTATCAGAGATGTTGCATTCTTATGTTCCTGCTCGGGCACTTCGCTCAGAAAATTTGTCTTTACTTGAGGTCCCAAGGTCACGATTAAAGACGAGGGGAGATAGAGCTTTTGCTGTTGCAGCTCCAAAAATTTGGAATGAGCTTCCACTTTATATTCGGCAGTCTTCTTCAGTGGCAGTTTTTAAATCAAATCTTAAGACTTATTTTTATGATTTGGCTTTTAGTAATGTATGTTGATTGTATTTGTATTTTATTTTTTTCCCTATTTTTTGTAAAGCACTTTGGTGGCATTTTTTTGTCTGTAAGGTGCTATATAAATAAAATTTGACTTGACTTGACTTGACTACATTCTCTTGGTTAACATTAACAGTTAGACAGAACCTTAGTTAATTAACATTAGTATGATATGAGACAGTATTCATGAAGACAGTTACAAAGTTAGTTACATTACAATAGTAGAATTTGCAGACAGTTACAAAGTTAGTTACATTACATTAGTAATATTTGCAAGGTACAGGACATTTTGGCTCAGAGTACAGTATGTTTGTTGAATATGGATCAAAACAGTAGTTTGATCTGAGATTTATAGAAGTATTTGCTAAAATTTGTGCAAAAGGGGTAAGATGGTAGAGCATAATTGGTGGTATAGCTTTGTGTCACTAAGCTATTAGTGGTTGAGGACAATGGTGTTTAAGTGAGTACTAATAGTTGTGACTTGTTTGATCTAGCCTGGGGGAAGACATGGACATTGCCAGTGTTGCATAAAATGTGATTTTATGTTTTTTTTTGAAGAGGGAAGGTGAGGATATTGAGGTTAGGTGATTGGGTAGGAGGTTCCAGGTTTTAGCAATGCAGCAGGAGTAGAGTGATTTGCCAGCTTCATTTTTGTGCTTGATTACCTTTATGTGGTTTTGTTGTGTTGATCTTAAGTTTCTGGAGGGAGTATAGTGTTGAATTAATTGTTGCAAGGCTGGGGTTTTCCTAGGGAGGTAGTAGAGCTTATGGACAGTGGTGAGTTGGTTGAGTAGAAGGATTTGGGGTAACTCAAGCCAGTTTAGTTGTCTGAGAGATTGGCAGTGATGGGACCTATATGTGGCTTCATTAGCAAATTTTGCAATTTTGTTGTAGCATGATTCAATTTTTGAAAGTTCTGCTTGGTGAAGGTTTGTTAAGATTAGGGAGGCATGCAGAAGTATAGATAACAGATGAGTTCTGGCTATGGTGGCTTTTGTGTGTCTGGTCATGTAGTTGTGGTTTCTGTAAAGGAGTCCCATCTTTTTATTGACTTTCTTGATTGTTTGAGAGATATGGATGTCATATTTAAGTTTATTATAAATTACTACTCCTAACAGCTTGGTGTGTTGTCTTTGGATATTATTGAAAAGTTATTGTTTATGGGGGGGATCTACTTGGGCTAAAAAGAATAAGTTGAGTTTTCTTTGGGTTAAGTAACAATGTGATGTTTGTGAACCATTCTTCGGCAAGGGTAAAGTTATTTTGTGTTATAATTTGGAGTTCATCAAGGGTGCTAGCAGCACTTATTATAGTGGTATCAATAGTAGATCATACCTTACTTCTCATACAACTTCACAATATCATCTTCTTCTCCCTTACACTATAATGGTTCACCAGCTAACTATCAAAGGAAATATATTTTTTTTCAAAAACCACTTTTCATACAATTCCTGCTTTCTGTCCAATGTAATCCAAGCTCCAGTTTAGGTCATATATTTTACTCCCTCTTGCTCAATGATATCCTATCTGAATTTCCTTACCTAATACCATTCTTTATTCTTATCAAGCCCCGCTACTAAAAGTTAATAAATCTCTTCCAGAATTAGAACCTACTGTACTGATTAAATTCACCTTGTGTCTTCCCATAAACTAATAAATGTTTTTCCTAAACTAACTGCATGAGTATGAGAATGAGCCACAAACTTTCTTCTTAGCCATCTTTGAATGCCATTGACGCACAGGAATAACCTCATGATGTCAGTAAACACAAACACCATGGAATCACACTTGATACTACCCCATCTTTCATATGTACACTGACTTAACCCCTTTATTACTGATAATTTTTCATAAGATTGTCCCAAACTACTAACAGTTTATGGCTATGTTTGGTTACCATTATGTCTGTTTCTCAAAATGTTTTGACATCTTCTGATGGAATTTTCAGTGGGTGTTATTGCCACAAATTACCTACAAAAATACTCTTAGTTTATTTTCCTACTACCCTCAAAGGCAAAAGAATAGTTGTATCTTGAAGTTTATTAAAAAAAAGTATCTTTATGCCACAATATATACAAAATAGTAAATATGTTACTTTATACAGAAATGTGTAGCCCTGTTATTCCTGAACCCTCAACATTATATATATATATATTCATGCTTTACTATCAAAATTTTTGACAATAGTTATACAAACTGTGTTGGTAGAAAGCATAGTTTCAAGTTCACGTGACACCAATCCGGAAAGTATTCACCTCCACAGCAGTGAATGCACACTAACAGGTCGACATTCTGATTGGAGATCGTACTACAGTGGGGATCGGGAAATTTACCCTTTTCCTGAATGTAGTGCAATCTCAGAGATGGAATATATAATTAGCATGGGGGTATAGCCCCCCACATGAGGAGTGCAGGGGGGCTTGCCTCCCTGTAAAACGTTTGTAGGACATCACTGGATGTCAAGGTAAGTTGGGTAATGCTGATAATGTCAAATTCGAATTATCGTCATTACCACTTTTGTTGTTTTGAGTGAATGAGGTTTTTTGCTTCCGACCTTTTTTTTTTGAGTAAGTCATTACTCGAAGAACTGTCTTTCAGAATTTTGATAGTAAACCTATTTTTATAGCTCTTACTATTTGATACTCTTAAGTGAGTTAAAGTTACACTTAGATTTTTTTAACTGACTGGTTTATAAATTTTATTTGTTAATTTCCTGAGGCTATTCTGGCATGAAATTAACCCTATCTACAAATGATAATATCTCTATACTGCTACTAGATGTACTTACACCATTCTGGGAGAAGAAACATGGATAGTTAGCCTTATACTATGTAATGCATGACCTTAGGAAAAAGTAGACAGTAGAATCTCAACTGTGCATGCACCTTTCAAAAAAATAAAATATGCATATTCTAATATAAGATTTAAAATTACAGGAAATGTCCTTTTTCTTTGAGAAAAGAGTATTATTTTTGGTTCTGATTTCATATTACCGTATTATTGAAAGGGTATTGTCCATTTGTTAGAGGGGCAATTTATTGAGAGGCTAATGGTCAAGTTCCTGAATCAATGACGAAGTGCTGGAATTGTCAGTCTGAGTACAGTTGGAAAGCAACAGTATCGTGAATGATCAAGCCACCATAATGTTGAATGGATATCACCGACAAAATAATTTCAATCATTCACAACACTGAAAAAAATGAAAATAATATCGAGAGATGAAAATTATCTTCTCTCCAGATATTAAAACTTAAATCCCCCATAACACTAGCTTCAGATTTGTTTAAATAGTGGCAGTGTTGCAGGAAGGGTTTAATGATGGTAAGGTGTAGGGTTAGGGTTGAGGGAAGTGGCAGCATTAGGTTAGGTTAGTACCCATTACAAAGGAGAGTAGGGGGGGCTTCCCTTTGAGAATTTTTATTAAAGCTTTAAGAGAATGACAAGAATATGTTCAGCTATAAAATGTGCATAAGACTATAATTCTATCCTTAGAGATTTTAGTGCAACTCATTGCCATTGAATATGTTAGCAAATTGTCTCCACATAGCATGTTAAGTTTTACTGATGCCAGGTTTGTATTCGTTTAGTATTTTAACTGTCTTTTTAATGATGACTCTGTAAAGCCACATTCTAGGCATGAGATGTATCCCCGAGTTTGAGCAGAAATTGTATGGACAACCTTTAAAGAACACATAGTACATTGCAGCATTTCATGCTATGATAGTGAAATGCCTGTGAAACCCTACATTTGGTAGCTGTATATAAGAGGACGCCATATGTCAGTCCTTTAGAAACTGCCTAACAAAATTTTCAGAACATAACAATATAATATAATAATTTGATACAAAAATGCACCTGGGAATGCCAAACTATTCATAAGAATTTCAGTGCAGCATGATGCTAAATTTGCTTTTAGTATATTGTGGCTCTTAGCACATGGAATTTTGTAATACCATGTTTGCATAGGTTCATAGGTAGGTACTAGGCTATTGGCCCTAGGGTCTATATAAGCCTAGCTAAAAATGTACCCTGGCTTTCACCACTCAAGAAAATTATTTTCCTGTGCCCCTGTCGAGTAGAGCCACAGAAGTGATCCCTGGGGTGAATTTCCTATTTCCCATCCAGTCATCAAGATTTTTCTTGAAGAGTGCTAATGAGGAGCTCTGTTTGACATAGATAGGTAGTCTGTTCCAGAGTATGGGAAGTCTTTGGGACAGGAATCTATCCCTCCAGCATGTTCTGTTTATTGTGGTGATAAAGTTTAAGTCCCTAGAGTGTATAGCTCGGACGGATTGGGATTTCTTTAAGTGGAGCATATCCAACAGCTCTGGGTTTGACATAGCTTTGTATGTTAGCCAGTGATCGCCTCTGAGTAGGTGATATGCGATGGAGTAAAGCTGGAGTTTTTTGAGACGGTCTGCGTAGGGCATCTGTTTGAGGCCAGTAATCCTCTTTGTGAGGTATTTCTGTGGCTTTGCAGTTGTTGTAGATGTCTTGTGAGGTACATACCAAAAGGGGCATTGTACTCTATAATGGGTTTAATGAGTGATGAGTAGAGGGGAACAATGACCTCTTTTTTTCTGGATGAGAAACCTTTTGTGATGAGGTGAGCCACGTAGAAGGATTTCCTGACCACTGTGGCAATGTGATTATCAAAGGAGAGACTACTGTCCACCTGTGTCCCAAGGTCTCTTATCACATTTTCGGCATTAAGTAGACTACCAGCTATGTGGTAGTTCATTGGTACAGAGTTTTTACCAAAGGGGATGACAATACACTTTTTGGCATTGAGCTTCAGGCCATGGCTTTGACACCAGGCATCTGTCTCAGTGAGGCCCTTTTGTAGTATGTCCACATCGTTAGGAGTTTTAATTATGGCTCCTACTTTGCAGTCATCTGCAAACTTTGTTAGCCGAAGACCTTCTGTGTTAGCCTGTACTTCAGAGAAGTAGATACCAAACAGGAGAGGACCCACGACTGAATCCTGTGGTACTCCATTTGTCACTGGTCTGAAGTCGGATTTGGAGTCTGCTACTTTCACAGTGTGGGTTCTGTCTGTGAGCCAATTGGCAACCCATCTTGTGACATAGGGATTTATACCTAGTTTAGTGAGCTTATCTATAATTCCAGAGTGGGGGATGGTGTTGAAAGCCTTGGCAAGATCTAGATAAGCTGTGTGAACCACCTTACCCTCATCTATGGCTTTAGTGACTGCTTCAAAGAAGTCTATCAGGTTTAGGAGACATGATCTGCCTTTTACAAATCCGAACTGGGTAGGGTCCAGAGTTTGGAGATTACCAATGTCTTTGTTTATGAGTTCCATGATGATATGTTCCATGGCCTTGCAGACCAGGCTCGTCAGGCTAATGGGGCGGTAGTTCCCGGGGTCTGTCATGGCTCCCCCTGTTTTAATTATTTTAATATGTTGCATTGACAATCCAGTGAAGGTATATTATGGACATATTACATCCTAAGCAGAAGTCACTACCGACCCAGAAGGAAACTGTATATAGTGCTGCACACCAGACTATAATACTTTGTTACCTATGTATAAAAGTCCATAGGTTAGTTCTCCTTTGGTCATGTTCCAAAGCAAGTGTTAAATAAACCTTTGACGCTAGATATAACATTCTTACCATACACAATGCCAAATAATACAGTGTTTCAAGCAAAAAGCTTGTTGTAGTTGCATTTTATTTTGTTATTAAGGGCAGCTCCCTTGAACATTTTCTCAGAGATGAAAAATCTCTGCCATGACATCATGAAAGATTGAACCCATAATGCCTCACTACCTAATTAATGTTGAATGTAAAGAAGTAGTTTCTTTCTACCTAGAAAGCTAAGTTATCCATTAGTTCTTGCAGATAGAATCCCTCACATTGAAAATTAATACAAAATGATGCAGTAGTGAAACCACAATGTAAATAAGACATAGTTCCGTAGTTCTGAAGAGGTTAGCTATTTTTAATTACCCATAGTTTTTTTGCAGTTGCTTGTTAATACAGTGGATATAAAAAGTTTACACACCCCTGTTAAAATGCCAGGTATTTGTGATATAACAAAATGAGACCACTATAAATCATGTCAAAACATTTTCCCACCTTTAATGTGACCTTTAACCTGTACAATTAAATTAAAAAACAAATAAATCTGTTAGGGGAAAAATATAAAAAATAGAAAACGTACAATATGCTGGTTGCATAAATGTGCACACCCTTAAACTAATACTTCGTTGTGTGTGCACACCCTTAAACTAATACTTTGTTGAAGCACCTACCATGACATCATAGTCTGTGTGTGGTTATAGAGAAAATTGAGTAAACAGTGAAATTAAAAAGTCAAATACACATTATATTTTTTATTTTTTTGCAAAATCACTTGCAGCACTATAATGAGAGGTTGTTGTTGTTTTTCTTTCGGCTTTTCCCAGTTAGGGGTCGCCACAGCGGAACTCCGGTCTGCTAATGATTGGCAGTCAATTTTTATGGTGCCGAGATACCAGCCCGACGCCCAACCTTCAATGAAGGCAAGCCCATTTACGCATGTCTTTCGAATGCCACTCGACTGCGGGGAGGATATGCAGACTCCACACAGAAGGTGCTCCAGCCGAGAATCGAATGGGAGAACCTCTTGCTGTGAGGCGACAATGCTACTGCTGCACCACCGCAGCTTTTAGCACTATAATGAGAGGTACAGCAACAAAATAACTGTAAACATGCAAGGCTTCCAAACATGATCAATACACTTTAATAAAACTTTTAGAGACTGGAGAATGACAAAAGTGTAATCATTAAAAGAAAATATCTTCATTCTTCTTTAGGGCTATCAGTGGACCCTTATGCTGAGGTTACTCCCTTAGCACGCAGTTTTCATGTTGCCAAATTTGCATTACAAAATTGTTCCTTTGCCTTATGTCATATACCTACCCCAAAAGAAAATGGAGAATAATACATCAGACTATACAGACTATGATAGTGAAATAAATATAAAATCTTACTACCCATCTATAAGAAGCCAAATCAGTCCCACTTTTGTGATTCTGTGATTCTCATCAAAATGTTCAAGAAATGGCAAAAAAGTACTAGGTTACAAAATGTGCCTAAGTCTTCTGTTCTACTATTTGTGATCCAGTGCAGGTTAATACTGAATTTGATGTAGCAAATTGACTCTCCTTATGTACATAGAGACTGGGTAATACCAAGTTTGCAGTCACAAAAATAATTGCTTTTTTCAGAGAGATCTAGGAATGTTACTTCTAATATAATGATGCTAACAACAAATATATTTCAAATATGTGCTGTTTACCACAACCTGAAAAGTAGTCATATAGCCACACTAACTAGAAGCCAAATATTGTATAATATAACAGATTATCATACTGAAATGCCTGCAAAACCCTACATTTATTATCTGTGTAGAAATAACTATGTGTTAGTTCCCCTTTGGGACATTATAACAAACCTTTCAGGGACCGACAGCATGATATACACCTACAAAATGTATGTGAGACTTCCATGCTTTCCTTTTTGCTTTCAAAACAACTTAGTTCTGAATTTGACATCAAGTTATACTGGTAAAAATGCAAAAGGTCAACAAAGCAAATGTCAATACTCCACTAAGCATACACTAGAAAAATTAGCCCCGAGTGCAAATAACAAGTTTAAAAAAAGAAAGACAAAAACATCACTTTGTGCAGGTGGCAAGCTCCCTGAACCTGCTGCGAATTATATATATTATCTGCTGAGATCATGCAATCTCCAGGCAAGGGGCATATTTCCCAACCCCAAACACTGTCAGTCTCGCACATCTGTTGATTATCTGCTTTGTCTATTAAAGTGTATCAACCAAACGGATGTCAACATTAGGGAGTTCTGACCTAAGTAACCACTTGCATATATATATATATATATATATATATATATATATATATATATATATATATATATATATATATATATATATATATATATATATATATATATATATATATATATATTATATATATATATATATACATATGTGTGTATATATATATATATATATATATATATATATATACATATATGTATATATATATATTTATATATTTACTTCTGATTAAATAAAAATGCAAAAACTAAAAAAACTATTCTAGACATACTCTGCATCTGCTACCCTGAACAGATTCTGTATATTTATACTACTAGAACAATACAATGCTTGTGCATGTCTGTCTCTAAGGTGGCATTGTATATTTTATTATTTTTTTATTTTTATATTTGTTTACTGGCAAAGTCCAACTTCGTCAAAAACAACCAGATCTGAGAATTCTTGACAAATTCTCAAATATTTTTCCTTGGCTTTCATTAAAGGTCAATCCAGTCCTAGTTTCTGACTGCAGCATATCACCCTCCTTAGCATCTGGAGCTTTGTCCATGACATATTGCTATGCACTGACAAAAATATTTTCTTGTCTGTTAAAATATATGAGATTTTTATAATGATAATCAATGCAGCTATATTCTGGAGAGGTACTGCATATGTCATACAGAAAAGAATTCATATACTCAAGTAGTAGAAATCAAGTATAAAGAAACATGCTAGAATTTTAGTAAAAAAGCCTACAAAACCCTGCATTTGGTACCTCTGAGCTGCAGGATCTCACATCTCTAGCAACCTGCACATACCCTTGCATTCTAGAATATATATATATATATATATATATATAGGCCTAATTTACATGGTCAGCTGTTCAGAAAGTCGATTTTCATATGGCCGAGACCATATGATCGACTTTCAAAAAGTGGACCATGTAAACTAAACACATAAAACACAACAAAAAATTACCTTAAACTGTTAGCAGGGGGGCTATGCCCCCTGCACCCCCGATGGGGGCTCCACCCCCCCCACACCAACGTAACTTAAATATACCAACGCCGAGATCATAAGAATGACATTTTCCTATTCCAAACTGTACAGAGTTAGCGGTTCCCCATGGTCGGCTTTTCAAAAGTTGATCATATGGTCTCGGCCATATGAAAGTCAACTTTCTGAAAAGTCGACCATGTAAAGAGGACCCACATATGCATATATATATATATATATATATATATATATATATATATATTTTTTTTTTTTTTTTTAACTGAATAATCAAGTTAAAAAGCATTACCTAAATAAATGTAACTATCTTGTAAGTGGTGATTCCTGTTAAAAAGGTACAAGCCATAATGTTATCAGTACAAAGTCATCTTCATGGTGCTAATAGTATGTATTGTCTTTGAACCAGTATTGTAGTGTATTGTAATGCACACAAATCCAGACTTATATTTTTATCTATAATTTTGCAAGTAATGGTTTATATCTTGGAAACTGTGCAACCTGGATATATATATATTGTCAGGGCAGTTTTGTTAAGCCAGACTTAAGCTTTTGCATGACAACAAAAGTAGTTTGAGTGCTTCCTTACTGAAATACAGAAATATGAACAAGACATGATTATGTAATCAACCACGCAAGTACCACTGAATATCTCTCTAGCTGTGCAACTTACAGTCCAAATGTTAATGACAATTCACCTCAACTTCATCTAAGGTTTCACCAGATGCCATGCAACAGTTTGTATGCCATTTTGTTTTGAAACTATTAAAGTACATATGAAAATATTCTACATATTCATTATTACTAGCAAACAATTAGCAGTATCTCCAGTACAGTGTACTGTAAATGAGTAGTGACAATGTATTTTCTATCTTCCTCCAAAACATTTCACACTATGTCCCTCAATAACAAGTAGGTCTCTCAGTTATAAAGATGTAAATGCAAATATGAAAATATGAAAGACAAGCGGCAATGGTTACTATCCTGATTTAAGATATCTTAGATTAAAAATCTGTGTCATTTTGTTATTTATATGTTGCTATTCTTAATTAATTTGTTTAGTTAAGGAAGCCAGCCCCCAAAAATGTCAGGATGCCATAATATGCTAGGGGTGTTAAGTAATACTCTAGTTGTGAATGAAGTAGAGATCATATGTCAGATCTAAGAGGTATTTAAAATTTTAAAGAACTGCAATAGGATATTGAAGTACAAAACATACCTATGAATGCCAATAGAGATTGCAGCTTTTCTTAGTGCTAAATATGACAACAGAACACTGTTCACTCAGCAATAGGAGGTTTGGTAAGGTCATGCTTACAGATTTGTATTCTAATATAGTAAGAATTCAGTAAAGATATATTTTGGACATATGCTATTTACATAATGTTATGTAGAAGTCATATGCCAACCTCTAATGAAAATCAAATATAATGCAGCCTAAGAAATTGAGTGAAATGCCTACAAAGCTTTCTGTTTAGTAACTATCTATAAAAGGTCACATCCTGGTTACCCTTCAAGAGTTCCTAGTAAAATATTCAAGGAGGTGTCTTTGGGCAATCAAATATAATATGTAACAATAAATGCTATTATACCTCTTATGGATTTCATTGAACCCAGTGTAGTTTTTAAGCAAACCACTTTGCCCTATCAGTACAGGGCAATTTTAATTTTTTTCTATATTTCTTGATAGTTACCATTTTTCACCAATAAATGAAAAAAAATGTAATGTGGGAATTAGTTTTTTTTTCTGCAAATAAAACATGTATGTATGTATGTATACAAATCGTCATTTATTTAGAGGAGGTGGAGGATTCTCATATATCTGGTTGTACAGGTTCTTAGGTATGGTCCTCTAAAATATGTACCATTGCAAAGGACACCATTGAAGTCTGAGCAGTAGTAGCATGTTTGCGATCCCTATCACTTGTACATCTTTTATTCCTTATACTCCTATTGACCTGCACATTTGAAACAATGGCAGAGCAAATCTTACACCTGATGGCAAAGATCCATATCAGCACTAGACCAATTTATACTCACTATAGAATCTTTTTTCTTTGTCTAGTGTATAAACATCACTGTGTATTGATGACTGTATGTACCACCTTTCTTGTTGTAGATCAAAAAAATGTTGAATGCTGCTATATCTGGTAGACAGAAAACTAGCTTTTTCAAACAGCTGTCGACCCAATATACAATCAGCTATTTACATAACTGCCATATCTGTCTATCTATCTAGCTATCTATCTATTCATCAAGAGTTCATGCATGTACGCAGCATCACTATGTTAGGACGTTTTTTTCTCTTATACAGTAATGCTACTAAGTACAATCAATAATTGGTGCGTGTGTGTGTGTGTGTGTGTGTGTGTGTGTGTGTGTGTGTGTGTGTGTGTGTGTGTGTGTGTGTATCAGTAAGACATTTAGATATGCATCTTGAGGCTTGTGTGGTAAATGTTTTGCTGGACTGTCATTACTTTTTTGGATTGGTCATCAAACAGATGCTCTGACATTTTCACATACACTCTGAACCCTGGGAAGCACAGAAGTAATTTGGACTTCAGGTAAGGATTTGGAAACACCAAAGATGGAAAACCAGACAACATACTCTATTTCTGGAAAATAAGGAAAAACAGATAGCTAACTGTATGATCTAGGTTGACTGAATGCATTAAGGAAATGTGTATGTGTGTGTGTGTGTGTGTGTGTGTGTGTGTGTGTGTGTGTGTGTGTGTGTGTGTGTGTGTGTGTGTGTGTAGAGAGAGAGAGACACAGAGAGAGAGTTTCCTGTAGTCCCATCATTAAAAAAAAATGTAAAACTGGTAATTTACACTACTTTTTTTTTAATTTCCTGTATTAGGAGCACCGTCTCTCTCAGCAGCATATAAGCCTCCAAATTCCCACTAAGGCCAACTGTAATGCTTGATCTGCCACACTGCAGCAATGTCCATAGTGTTGTTCCTTTTTTTTTCTTTGCTTAAATAATGATATATATTCGCTCAGTAACAACAAAGTCTGAGTGCCAGACTATTAGGATTTCTGTTGATTTGCATGGAATTCCTTATACCAGTGCATACTTATTTTTCAAATTACAAATAGATCCCTAATGGCATAATTGCAGTCTTAGTAACAGTGAAGTATTGAGGTATATCAGCTACAGTATAACGCTATTATTTTTTTTTAATGTACAGAATTCCTCTAAATCTCATCACAAGCCTTTCTTTTGCAGTCACTGATGATTCAAATTCACATAGTAAGAGGAATGTATGTATGGTGCAACATTTGTATTGTATTTTATACATGTATTAGCCATGTAAGCCCACTGGATGCAAGCGTTGCTTTTCAGGGGGACCTGGGAGCTTTGTCTAGTTAAGTAACTTGTTCAGAATTTCACAATAGGCACATGGAGGTAGAATGACAGCTGGGGAGTTTATTAAACGGTTACTGATTTCCTTATATCAGCATAAGCCCCATTTTCCACTCATAAATAATAGTAAAATTTTGCTCATTAATAACAATCTCTAGCTGCCAATCTGTCACTGTGTTCTTAAGCACTATAATGCTATTAGGGTTTATATTTTTTTTCCTGTGTGGATTCCCTTTATTAGTAAAAGAAAAACAATGAGTGAGAAGGTCACTGAAAAACCAATCAGTAGAAACAAAATGAAAACTCCAGCAAAGCTAGAACTTCCAATGAGTGACCTCCCAAACCTCTTGTATCAGAGGCACATGGGATATATGCAAATGATCCTTATTAACATCAGGTGTTTCAGCTAATTGGCAATTATGAATGCCCATGACTTGTTTTGTTTTAATGGACAATTTCAGGTCAATAAAGCCAAACCTCACTAGCTGTGGATATGCATATTTCAGCCTTGTTATAACCTTGTCAGCACAGCACAAGCAGAGTGTTTGACTAAGCATTAGAAACACAGGGCTGTTATACCCAGCTGATGTCCATTATCATTAGGGTCACTGCCAAAATATCCCAAACAACAAACTAAAACAATGATTGAGAAGGTCACTGAAAAACCAATCAGTAAAATCAAAATGAAAACTCCAGCAAAGCTAGAACTTCCACTGAGTGACCTCCCAAACCTCTTGTATCATGTATCAAAAATAAAAGTTCTCTTTACTCCCACTTCACAGGCTTCCCTCAAAACTGCCTTTGTCATCTCCTTGTCTGGTAACACTCATATAGAATTAGTCTGCTAAACAAAGCTACTGGGGTGATCATAGATGATTTCTTGATCACATGCAGCATCTGTTTTGTTGACACCATGTGGTTGACTGAAACAGACGGTTGACAGGTGTATGAAATCAATAATCCCTGAGCTGGGAATATTCCCCTTCCCTAGATAGTGTGTGATCCTGGAATTAATATATATAATTAGCTGTGGGTGTGTGGGGTACAGGAAGGCTTGTCCCCTCCAAAAAACACTTGGTTTTGTTTTAGCTCCCTCCAAGGTAATCCCTGGAGCATGCTCATAACTTGTCAATATTATGTGTTTCAGCATAAGTATGTTGATATTCTGGTTATCATCATTGTGGAAGTTTAACCTGTTGCCACACACACACACACACACACACACACACACACACACACACACACACACACATATATATATATATATATATATATATATATATATAAACCTCTGAACCTTTTAGCATAAACATCCTACAAAAAGCCACAAATATTAGGGGGGAGAATTTCAAAATCAGGGACAGATTGTAAATGTAGCTCTTATAAGCCTAGACAGTTGCTAGAATAACAGGTTTTGAATTAGCATGCATTTTCTGCTGGGAATGAAGTCTGAAATTCAACTGTATATCATTATTTAATGACTTTAGATTTGCCATAAAACCACAAATTGTATGAGGGACAGTCTAAAAATATGAGGCAAAAGCCTGGACATTTTGCAAAATTCTAGACAGTTGATGGGTATGACAGTGAGAGAGAGAGAGAGAATTGATTTAAGCAAATAAGCAAAGCAAGGCCAGTATACACTGCATTTGTACAGTAGATAACATTTTGCATTGTCAGTGTTACAATTCATATGCATATCATAGATGAGCACTGTTTGTTACATAATGCTAAAAAGTGGATAACTGATCTTGGAAAAAAGAGACAATTCAAAATACAAAAGGAAAGCTCCAGTGGACAAATCTTAGCCAGGTGCAAAAAACAGTTTCAAAAACAAAAACAAAAAAATGGCTCAAGGAACCACACAGAAAATAATTTATCCATACAGTATAAAATAATAAGTAACCAAGCTTTCGCAAACGCTTCTTCTTCTTGTGATACAATGAATAAAAATGAATCATCTTTATGTACCTTACATTCACCAATTAAACAATTAGTCAGGTAAAGAATCCGCAATTAAACATTCAGTTATCTAATAAAACAAAATAGTAGTTATTTAAAATGTCTCATATTTAATATCAGCTTTATATTATTCTTACCATTTAATCCAGGACTTTTATTAGCCCTCAGTCTATTTAGCCATTGTTATTCTAAATATTCTATTTTGGTCACAGATCACCTCCCTTTAAATTATAGGGCACTTGTTGAAGTACCATAAATTTAAAACAATATGTCTCATTTGGTCATACCTAGGGGTTTACCATTTTAAAGATTCCTGCAATGGTGAGCCCACCCAGACCTCCTTAAGAGATGGCAAGCTTTAAATATTAAACTCAGTATTGACTATATGCTTTTGATGAATGAGTACTTTAAACTATTAAATGTTAAATTAAAAGATGAGATTGCTACTTTGCAATATAAAAGATTTAATCTTGTGAACTATTCAAGGGTCGTTCACATGTATGAGGAGATGCTAGATTGCATCATTACTTTTGAACAACATGTTGTCGCTACAAAATAAAGAAAGAAAGTTTAGGAGAGATCGTGATGACTTTAAAAGGTGGCATTTTTTTTCCTGGCCACATATAGAATGTATGGAATGATGTGATATGGTTGTATCCAAAGTGAGTGAGAAAGAACAAACTGTGGGATGTAACAATGAAGTGTAAGCAGACAAGGAGAAAAAGGAGGAAGAGTAAGGAAATGAGGCCAAGGAAATCAAGGACCAGTGACACGTAGCAGATCCAGGCAATAAATAAGGTGAACTCCAGGAATAATGTAGTTTTTAATTTATCTAAATATTGTTTAGCAGAAACTCAACGTTCCCTGATTAGCAAAGGCCTGACCTTTGTATCTGTGACTAAATGGAACAGCTCTGATTTCTAACTGAATTAAGGCTATTCACAAGGAAACTTAATTTGAACGTATATTTCTTGGAGTTACAGATATCATTAGAACTTTTTGTAAAACAAGTACATTTATCCCCATTAGTAATAGCACTGTTCAGATGTTTGAGAAGGCATATGAAGATGATTTATAAGAAGCCTTTTTAAATGATGAACAACACTTCACTTACTGCTCTTGCATCGAATCAAGATATAATTATTAAACTAGCAGATAAAGGGGTGGGATTATTGTAATGGACAAAATATTTAATGTGAAAAGTATGCAATCTTTGTTATCTCTTTGGTTTATAAAGTTATTGCCCAAGTGGATTTAAATAATGTAATTGGTAAAATTGATAATGCAGTGTATACTCTGCATTTCAATGGTTACTTGAGTATAGATCTTTTGATTTTTTTTCAAGTGCCACACCCTGTCACACCTATTTATTATGGTCTTCCGAAAATACATAAGGAATAGTTTAATTCACCCATGAGACATATTGTTTCAGAGAGATGGTGATTAACTGAACCTATATTTTACTATTTAGAAAATACTCTTAAGGATTATCTAAAGTTCTCAGAGCTATCGTTCTGACAGCAAAGATTTTTTACATCAATTGTATGAATGGTATCAATCACATGAACAGATGTATGCATTCATAACATTGAATGTTGGTTCTTTATTTACAGTTATACCTAATTATATTAGCATTGAATATGTGAGACAATATCTGAGTTTAAACAGTCAACTTGCTAATAATAAAATTCAAGTGATTTGTGAGCTTTTTGAGATAGTACTTGTTAACAACATATTTTTATTTGAAAACAAGTTATATTTACAAAAACAAAGTGTAGCAATGGGTACACCTGTAGTAAACACCTATGCAAATATTGTCATGGCAATGTGGGTGAAGGAGTATGTATTCTCAGACAGAAATTCTTATATTAGTAGTCTATTTTTATCAGATATTTGTTGATGATATAGTTATGATTTATTTGAAATGTTTGATGAATAGTGTTTTTTACATTTTAAGAAATCTTTTTCCTTGTATAATATTCATTTTTTAGATATTACTTTGGAAAAGAATAATAATGAATTGCACACTAAAGTTTATTTCAAAGAAGTTTAAAAGAAATCATATGTATATAGATCAAGTATGTACCTGCACTTTATATTTAATAATGTATCTAAGGGCCTAATGTTATAAACAGCTAGGCTGAATACTAATGATGATGTATTAAGTAGTTAAATGGAAAACCTAATTTTAGATTTTAAGAACAGGGGGTACGATGCAATTAATTTAAGAAAAAATAAAACAAAACTTATGTTTGAACAGTATACTATAAGTAAACCATTATTTGCAGAAGAGAGACATTTTAATGATAGAAATGTAACCACTGATAATAAAAATTAGATTTACCCTATCATATAATACACAGACATGGTTAAAGCTACTATTGATAAGCAGTGGCATATCTTTAGCAATACTGGGAATTAAATAATGATATACAAGATAAACCTGATTTTAGCTATAAGAGTTTTAAACATGAATGAAACATGAATTTAAAACAAAAATTACATTAATAGAAATAGGTGTAACTAATGAATGTGAGATTAGTCAGAGAAAGGGTACATTCCCATGTAAAAATTGTATTTTTGTAAATGTATATTTAAAAGTAATGCATTTATACATCCAGTTACTAATTTTAGATATAGTAATGATTTGTATTCAGATTGCAATGGTATGAATTTGATATACCCCAGGATTCATGAAGCCTCCGTGTAAGAGTTATAACTCTTACACGGAGGCTGCAGTTAAACGGAGTGATGTCAGCATGCTCTGCATATTCATGAGAGCATGCTGAATCACACCTAAGTCGAACACGGTCCGTGTAAGACAGTAGGGGGCGTGTCCGTAGGCTGAGCCCTGCAAGCGGACACGCCCCCAGAAGTGTAAAAGTGCCCAAAGTAGACACCCACAACAGAGTCCACGGAAATGTGAATAAACACAACACAACACATGCCCCTACAGACTATTAAACATAAAACAATCTAAATGAACATGTCATATTTTTTTAAATTGTAAAGATGTTTAACCGTGAGTGCGCTCGTTTGCGCGGGCGTGCCCGTAGCGCAGCTACAGTTAGCAGTCAATGGGAAAGCATATAAGAACTAAATATGCAAAATAAGCCAGGAAGCAATAGCGTAGCGGTAGAGATGCCGGCTGCAGAGCAGGCATTCATGGTTCGAGCCCCCACAACACAATTTTTTTTTTTTTGCAAAATAAGCAGGAAACAAGTCCCTGACACATATGTACACATAAAACCAGAATATATGTAAAATGCAATGAAATATCCCATTTATATTGAATAAATGTGAGCTAAGAAATGAATATAAATTGCCAGATGTGCCCATAGCTGAGCTACAGTACAACAGAGTGAGTGTATGTGCCCGTAGATAAGCATTGGTCCAACTGGTGCAAACTGAGTGCCCGTAGCTGAGCAGTGGTTTACCATGCTAAATATATGTGCTCCTAACTGAGCTGAGCGGAATATGCGTGCCGATAGCCAAATGAGGCTTAACCCAGCTTACCCCGTTTGCGCGGAGCTGCGCACCGCGCAAACAAGCTAACTGACGGGCAACAGTGAGCAAGCCGTATCAAAACTGCCTTTACACAGACACACCCCTCAACATGTCTAGACAGTCATGAAAAATAAAAAAGCAGTGGCCAGGTTCGAACCCAGGATACTATACACCATAGTCAAGGTACAGAACCACTAAGCCATGATAGCAGTACCTAGAAATGCAATAATAGCTCATATATAGGAATGAATACAAACTACAGCATGACAATGCAGGTTTACTGAAGTTGATACAATTCCAAAATGGCCAATCACAGATATGTGCGGGAAACACGAACTATATAAGTCCCATAGGCGGGAATACACAGCATAAACGATTGTAGAACAGACCTGCAGGCAGAATGTCAGGTGTAGGAGAGGGTAGTCGCTTTCGAGCGCAGAGGTGGGGTGTTGAGGAGTCCAGGTACATGGCCTGGCTCCTAGTCCACAACCATGAGGCCCAACTCATGCAGGGCCAGGTCCTCTGGGGAGCGTACAGGGCTGAGGCATGGGACCAGTTGGCTCATGAATTCACCAGTGCCACAGGAATTCCAAGGACAGGTGAGCAGGTCCGTCACCACCATGCGGACCTGAAGAGATGCAAGCAGGACCAACTGAACCTTTGGATCCAGGAGGCCCGGCAATCACCCAACGCCCCACCACTGAGTAAGTAACAATTAATTATGTATGTAGAAAGTTAAACTACCTGAAATTATGGAGATGTGTATTCCAATATTACTTCATTTATATTACAGCTGCAGGTGTCCGTTCTGCGGACCGCAGAGCCTATGCTGATAGGCTGGTGCGGTTGCGCCACCAGGCAGGTCAGTAATCCACTACTAGTAACTGTAAAGATATATAAATGTATGACAGTCTGCAAAAGAGTGCAGTGTAGCCAGGAAGGAATTAAATCTGCAAGTAACAGTGTGAAAGTGTATGCAAGTATTGCCTGATTACAACAGTTCCCAGCCTGTAAGTGTAAACTAAACATGACACTGTCCAACATATATTTTGAAATAAAACTGCCCTGCCTGTAAGAAAATAGTAACCAACCTGCAGCAGCATGTAAAGTATAGCTGCAGAAGAGGATGAAATCACATGTGTGAAATATATCCCTGTGGAAATACTGAAACATGACAGAAGTGAGACTGCTGGAAAGAACTGTAATAACTACTGTTAAAACATGTCAATAAAGCCTAGAAGTACCAGTCTGAATAGTAACATGAAAGCAAGTGAGAGAGTGTGAGAAAGTGTCAGGAATACAGCAATACAGTAGTAATAACCCCTGAATAAACTATACTGCAGTTAGGACAGAATTAAATGCATGTGAGACTCAGAACCAAACAGCAAAATCTGTTCAAAGTGTTGCTGCATGTGGAATGTGTACACCAAAATCTGGATATGTTGCTCCCAGTCTGAAATACACAGATAGGATGATTGTCTGATATACCAAACATCCACACTTGTCTACAAGTATATAAAGCAAAGGTAACAGGATGATGTATCTGAACAAAGCTTGATAAGAATGTGTATGAACAGCAATAAAATGTAGATTGATGTTGCAGTAACAGTCCCATCTGCAAGGTTAAGTAGTTAACATATAGGACACTGTAGTTAGAACAGTAGTGTGTATATAACTGTAGCTATTAGAAATGTACAGCATATGTATTTGTATTCGAAGGTGTTAATATTACTTTATTTACCCCACCCTCTAACCACCTATTACCCATTCCACATGAAAATGGTATGTGCAATCACAATTACCACCCCTGGACGTCTGTCCTGTTGGGTCATATATATTTGCATGTCTGTTGATGCATCCGCCCTGTTCATACATCCACACCTGATGGCCTGTTGCCATCAATCAACCCTGCATGTTGTTGGACTGTGTATTACTGTTCAAATTATGCATGTGTTATGCACGCTCTTCAATGGTGTGAATATCTGGGTGTTTGGTTAATGGGAATACTAATGCATGCTGTTACAACTAATTGTGAATGGTATTATATGTCACTAACCCAAACTGTCATGACATAATGCAAAACATAGAACGACAGGGAAGGCGGGTTCCAGCGGACCCACCTCTCCCACCTCAGCTGGCGAGTGCACCTGGCACTAGTGCCGTGTCCGGACCCTCCTCCGGTGGCCCTGTGCCACCTGCGGGTGGAAGCACTGCAGGGGATGGGGCTCGCCCCCCCCTCTGCAAGTGTGGCCGGAGGAGATCCACCACTCACCCTCCATAGCGTCTGGACTGTGGTGCATAGGGAGATTCGGGACTCTGTCCTCGAGCCCCTACGCCAGCTCGAGGCATGGGTGACGCAACTAATGGGCATGCCCGTTGCCCCGCCTACACAGCCCCCAGCACAGCCCCATCCTGGGCAGTGAAGGAACAGTGGCAACTGCCTATGGGTGGGGATATCAGTTCCACTGTTGCCATCTGTGGGCTCATGGGCTCTGGATATCCAAACCTCCGTCCCCGTCAATTGTGTAACCCCCCCCACACGTGTCATACACCGCCCCTGTATGTGTCTTGTTTGTCTTGTCTGTTAACCTACCCAACCTACCTCCTCAGCTGTACCGACTACCTTCACCTGACATACCACTCTCACCTGAAAAAAAAAAAAGGGCACTCTGTACCCACAAAAAAATTATGCCCCATACATAGCTGCCCATTCCGCACACATGTCTACTGGACATGGAACCTATCAATTCCAATTGGCTGTACAACAAGTATTATTGTTGTCCTGACACCTTTCTCAGGGGTGGAAGGTTTCAAATGTCACACCAAATTACATACATATGCACAGCTGTTGCTGCTGAAGAAATGGGCAGCTATGGGCCTTACCTACATCCCTCCTGCACATCCCAAGCTTGTTTCCCTACTGTCTTACCCTCTTTGTGACCCCTTTTTCACCACTTTCCTGTCTCCCCATTTTCTTTTCTTTCAAGGAAAATAGCGCGGGTGTGTGCAAGAGTAAGCACGTTTAAGCGGTTGTAAGCGGGTGTGCGCTTGTGTGCGCGGAGCTAACCGCCAGTGCGCATGCGTGAGCTCCGCGCAAACCAGAGCTTACCCGGTTACAACTGCTTAAAAGTGCCTTAGGCACTTTGATTGACAGGTCCTGTACTCAGTTCAAAAGAAAAATAAAATCCCACTGTGAGTCCCGAACCCAGGACCTTGGCAACTATAGTCTGCATGACTTACCACTAAGCCATGACTCTTATATAAAAACATTGTGCTAAAGTAAATATATCATGTAACAGTAGGAATGAATGTAAAGGGAATATAGATGTGTAGTACACAAAGCATGACATTTACAATCACAAACAAAACTGGTGGATTTACATAATAGTAGTGTGTGAACAGAAACAGCCATGCTAGTTGGAAGCTAGTAGGTAATAATGTCACCATAGCACCTTGCAAGACACACACATACTCATAGCAGGATAAGCACTGCCCATACCCCACAACCTCTTACAGGAACACATCCGGACCAAGTAATAAAATATGTGGAGCAAAGGCCCAAAACCAGGGACACATTACAAATAAAGTTACAACAAACGCAGACAGTTCAGAAAGTAACAGGGTCTACACCTTGTGGGATGTTTGGAAGGGTATGCAGTCTGGAACTTGAATGTTTGTCACCATATTCTGACTTGAGCCCAGACTGACTTGCCAGATAAAGGTGTGCATGAGATATTGACCAAATTATGAGGCAGAAATGTGGACAGCCTGCAAATATCTGTACACATGACGGGTCCAACACCACCATATTTGAATAGTTAAGAACCTAGACATAGCAACAGTGAATGTCTTACAGGGATGCCCCACAGACCCCATGTGAAATGTACAAACAGTAGGCAGAAAGGTGTAACACATGCAATGGTAACTATGGAGTCCGGAAAGTATTCACCACTCGCATGGCAGAAAAAGTGTAGTAATACATATGCCCATGCTAACCCACAGTCACAACTGCAGCATACCAGACATTTTAATGGGTGTACCCCACTGATATGTACCATTCCATGAGGCACATAACTGATGAACCTGAAAGTCTCTGGGGCCTGCTCAGCAGCATACTCAAATACCCTAATAGATGTCAAGGCCCACACCATGGCCAGACCACACTGCATGCTGTAACACCCTAGCAGATATAGCAAGCATTCCAAGGTGTGAATGTACATGGAAAATAGGAAAGCTACAGCAGCACACTACAGTCAAGACACCTAGCAGGCATACAAGTAGTGACTGTAAAGGGCAACTATTGAAGCCTTAGCAACAGAGTGCAAGCAAAGTGAAAGGAAAGCACACACACACACACACACATTAACAATAGTAGTAGTTGTAGTTGTCAGTGTACATACACAGTTAGTACAGGAAACTGGAGAAATGAATGGAGGAATGTTAATCTACAACACACCTGGAAATATGAGAGATACCAACCTTTACACTCACAGAACATTGTCCACAGCATAACAGCATGGTCCCTGCCCTTAACATCTGAAAGGGCTACGCCTATCTCACACTCCTTTTTATAGCACTGTTCTGAAATCACAGTGAGAACTGCAATCAGTACACAACTGGCTGCATGCAATTAGCAAATGCTGGCTAACAATTGGTGCAGAGGCCATCACATGGGCATATGCAGATACCTACAAAAGTATGCTGTACTCCATGTCCATGCATGCAATACTTTCATTGCACCCTGAGAAGGACGTGAGAGACAGACAGAGACAGAGAGAGAGAGAGAGAGAGAGACAGAGAAAACTGCAATTAAGCAGACAGAAACGAATTGTTCAGCAACAGCTACCTGAAAGCTGACAACTGGGAAGTGGAGCAGCAGGACAGAGAACCAGACAGCAGCAGAAGCAGCTGTGACAAACACAGGTAATGTAAAGTAATACTATAAAGGTGTACATACTGTGAACCCTCCATATGTGTCATTGGTCTGTATCCATATGTATATGAAGATGTGTAAAGGGCAGGAGACATACAGCAACTATCAGTGAAGGCTGTACATACATTTGTATGTGAGAGCATCTATGTGCACATATCAATGTTGTTTGATTGTAGGTTGTAGTGCCATGTACAAATTAGGTTACACAGCTATGTATGTTTAGCAGTATGTTAGTGTGTGTATACAGTATGGTAGACAAATATGTTGATATACCTGTCTAACATATGGATATGTATGTATGTCAACATATGTATGTGTATATATATATATATATATATATATATATATATATATATATATATATATATATATATATATATATATATATATATATATATATGATATGCATATATGTATACATACATAGAGAGAGAGAGATGTAGGAATACATAGACAGATGTCGATAGAATATTGTACCAACATATCTATGTAATGCACACATGCAGATATAGATATATGTAGATACATATACATAGACAGACTGATCTGACTACCTACAGGTATGATTGTATATGATGACCTGCAACACAGCCTGTCCCACCCCCTCTGTCACTCACACCCCCTCTGTGCCCCCCCTCCACATCTATAGCAATATATGTACATCAATATATATATATATATATATATATGTGTATATGTATATATATATATATATATATATATATATATATATATATATATATATATATATACACATATAGATATATCTATATACATATATATATATATATAAAGAGAGAGAGAGAGATGTATATAAAGTCTGAGTGAGGCACATATGTACAGATGTATTGCAACAGGTGCCTGGTGACAAAGGCATGGAGTGAACACCAGTGTCAAATCCGGAGTATCATACCACATTCCAGATCACCTACACCAGTAACCACCAGATATGTGATTGGCCGCCCACCACTGCATGTGTCAGGGGTGAGCAGGGTCAGAAATGTATACAATAGTGGCCCCAATGATAGTCACAGTGGCACACTATCCCTGGAATACCTGCACATGGTATGTGTCCGCAGACATGGTGAGTCAGGTATGGACATGTAGGTCGGTGTACCCCCCACACCACATAATGGATGCCATGGTATGGACCTCACATGACAGCAACAGATATGGAGAAGGACACAGTGACATGTACAACACTGTGACAACGCACTCAAACACATTACCAATGCACAGTGACTGACAACACCACAGAGTACACATATGCTACCCACATAGAGGTTACCACTCCCAGATTTACATATGGAGGTCACACCCATGACAGATGTCCAACAACCATAGTAACACCTCCCACCATCCACAACCTAAATGTCTGCTGTGTGTCGTCTGTGCCACTGCAATAGTGTGCACATGTGGAGGTAAGAGTTCCTACTCACAGATAAGACACACCCTGCAATAAACCACACAGTGTTAAGAAGCAAGACCCCCCATGAGTACATGTCACCCATACCCCTGCTGAATGTTAGTCAGATAGGTAATATGCCATATGAGTCACCCTGTGTAACTGTGTGACGGCAGCAGGTACCATCAAACCACATGTGTCACAATGGTCAGGGTAGCAGAACAGTACGCTGCTGTAGACACAGGGGCAATAGCATATTGTATAGTATTGTATTGTAATGTAATGTATTGTGTTGTATTGTATTGGTATGGTGAGGTGCCTCCTTCATGGAGTGGAACCACTGCTGCTGTGCACCAGTGTACAGGTACATATCCTGTAGTCAGGCTAGTGTTACATAGCACTTCTATATGTGTGTTTAGCTCCTGTCAGAGGTTATGTAGCATGCAACTGGGGATACCATCAGGTCCCATCCATGTGTATTCTGCTGTCCTGCGGGTGTCTCTCACCTGGACATCTGTGATGACGGGGAGGTTACAGTCAGCTGGGATAACTATGCCTTATTACAGGGGAGAGGGCGGGGTGACACCTGCACTGAACCTGTCCGCCACAATGTTGTCGATATCTGTGGTGTCAGTGAAATATGTGTTGTGTACTACCTATGGGCATAGAGGATGGCTCCTGACCAGGTTGCTAACATAACTGAAGAAGGCCTCCTGGTCATCTGTAGTGTCACTCTTGATTTCCCTCTCAACGTTGCCCATGTAGTCAGTATGATGGGAAATAGATCCTTACCAGTGCTGCTCAGACATGCCCTCCCTTCAGTGAATGATGCTCTGTCTTGCAGTAGCTTCCATCTTCTGTAATACAATCTGTCTATGGCTGGGGTCCACCAGACAGGATGCTGTCCCTTTGTGGAGAGTGTCTTGGTCATATATGGGATTGCATGATCCATGCATTCTTGGAGATGTCTGTAGAAAGCAATTGTGTAGGGGTCAGCATTGTGGGTTGTATCTGCCACTGGCCCAGTGGGCTGTAAGGATACCATATCACTGTTACAAAGTGTAAAGTTTGTATCTGTAATGTTATGCACTATAGTCATCTGTGCTGGTGGTGGAGGTGGGATATGTATATCCAGGGCAATCAGTGTGTGGTCAGCCCACAGTAGTTGCCGATATAGGCCATACAGTACCTAGATACAAACCCCCAGAGTGAGGAGGTGCTTCTGACCTGAATCGGTGTTCTGACTGCTGGTGTTTGGTACTATGTCGTATGGAGTCTGCCAGGTACTGTTGCACAGTTGCTGGCCGAGCACTGATACCTGGCCATCTACATGTGTATCCACCAATAGACAGACAGATGCTACATATGTGAGATATGTTGTATCATAACAGTCGAGTAGCATGTGTAGTATGTGTGCCAAAGTCTGCTGACATATATTGCTGATACCAGGTTATTTTCTTTCTCAGGTACATGGCCCACCAGCTGAACCCCACCTACTCCACAGCTGAGGATGAGGAGATACACCAGAGCCTGGTGCGGGACTATGCAATACTCTTTTCCCGCACCAGCCAGCATCAGCAGGAGAGGGCTGCACTGTGGCAAGACCTTGTCCGTCGGGTAAATGATATAGGCACGCATAATAGGACATATGAGCAGGTACGACATCACTGCAGTGATTTAATCAGACATGTCCGTCAGCATGCATCAGATATCCACAGGCAACAGGTCGCCACAGGTGGTGGGGTGGCTACACATCCCCCACTCACCAGACTGGAGGGACTACTCCTGAGTGTAGTGGCTCCAGTCCACCAGCAACAACAACAGCAGCAGACATGCATCATGATGGAGGCTGGAGCCACACAGCAGCAAGACAGTGAACGTGCAGGTAATATGTCATATGTATAGTTGACTGTTGTGTACACTGGTAGTTAATGCATGTGTGAGGTGTGTCCTTGGTTTGTAGCTGTCACCATAGTATTTAATGTGCAAGTGTGATATCCTCAATATTAGCTGCTGACCTGTGAAAGGCGACTGTTGTACTCCTGACCTGTATTATACTCAGTAACAATGGCACAGTTGTGCCCACTGACATTAGTTTCTTCATGTCTGCAGGACCCTCTGGTATAACTGCAATGCAGCCTATCCATGCTGGTGAGTGTGTATTAACAATTCCTGTAATAGTGTTGATAGTAATAGTACTATTTGACTCACTTAGTAGTGCTCTTTGTATGCATGTAGGTGTGTCTGTGTCTGTGTGTTGATATCACGCATACTGAGTACTGTACAATTGTGTGAAACTGTGTGCATGTGTGCATGTGTGCACATGTGCAGGTGTGCACGTGTGCACGTGTGCATGTGTGCACCTGTGCATGTGTGCATGTGTGCATGTGTGCATGTGTGCACCTGTGCAGGTGTGCACCTGTGCATGTGTGCATGTGTGCATGTGTGCAGGTGTGCACGTGTGCACGTGTGCAGGTGTGCAGGTGTGCATGTGTGCATGTGTGCATGTGTGCATGTGTGCACGTGTGCACGTGTGCATGTGTGCACCTGTGCATGTGTGCAGGTGAGCATGTGTGCACCTGTGCATGTGTGCATCGCTGGTAATGTGCAGATATTGTAAACTGTGTTTCCTGTTTCCTTCCCACAGGTTCTGTTGCTGCTCTGGTGTAATGTAGCAGGGAACCTGAGTCAGGTGCCGTGGGTACTGATAATGATGACATCAGTGTAATGGCACAGGAAGGTATGCCAGGGTCTGCCATTGGTCAGCCGATTGACAGTACACAGCTGTCGACCCCATCAATGCGCACAGTTATCCTGCCAATACACCCCTTGTCACCACTGTCCCTAGGTGATGGACAGCATACAGTGGGCATTGACCAGGGTAATGTGGTATCTGTGGCACATGCCTCCCCACACAGCAGCCATGGGCATGGCCCAGAGATGGTACCACACAGACAGATGTCCAGGGGTTCTCGTGGGAGCATCCATGGGCGTACTGTCCCTGTCAGATGTGCCCACAGAGGTCTTACAACCTCAGCTATGTTTCGGACTGTCATGCAGGCACAGTCACGTATGGAACGGTACACCAGACAGGGTCTGAGGGAGCTGGCAGCATGTCGCACAGCCATGACTGACAGTATGCGTGACATTGCGGCTGCCATCCGTGATTTCACCGATGTCATAGACAGACGTTGTGGGGACATATTAGACCGGTTCCACAACTACATGTCCATGAGCCAGGGTGATGGTGGGCGGTTGAGGCGTCGACGCGTGGCGTATGCCAGCAACAGCAGCAGCTGGCAGTCGGCGCGACGACAACAGGGCGCGCCGCCCCTGTAGTGCCAGCAGCAGCCCCAGCAATGCTGGGTCTGTGCTGTCATCAGACCGCCCCAGGAGACCAAGTGGCTCTGGCCAGGCCCGACAGGGATCTGTGTCCAGTCAACGAACACCTGCTTCTGATGACAGTACCCAGTCTGGGTTGGTACCGGATACGGTCCGTAGCACCCTGCAAGGCACAGGTACCGTGTCCATGGCCAGAGACACTGATCTGTATGACCTGGCAGGTACAGTCTGTGGCTGTCCACAAACACCAGTATATGGCAGCCATGAGGTGGAACTGTGTGCATCCATACACACATGCAAATTGACAACACCTAGGGCTACCGCATGCACACACTGCATCAACATTGCCCCACCTTCTACTGCTGTCCCTCACCAACACACATACACATACATGTCAATTGGTGGTATGGGTGGCTGACTCAGGCATACCAAGTTCACACCCTGTGCATATGATGAAACTGTGCCACCTCCTGCAATCTGTAACAACTGTGCAGGTACAGGTTAACATGTTGCTGATGCACAGGGTGACCACATAGATGTGTAGTAATAGTATCATGTTGTTAACAGTACTGTGTGCTGAATTAATTGTGGGTATATCACAGCATGCCTGATGCAGTAAGTGTGTGATTGTCATGTCCTGTTGTCTACACCCATGGTAAGTACCATAGTGTATCATCTGCACATGTTGGCATACTGGTGGTAATGATGTCAACAGAAGGCTACATACATATGTAGCACAGGGGATAGGGTAATGAATGTAGTAATACACAATGATGGACATGTAAATTGCAAGTGGCATGTTGCTTACACTAGACTCTGCAATGCAGATGTTTGAGGATGTTGATATGTGTGCAGTACTACACGACCGGTACAGGACACACAGGAGCACCCTAGCACTGCATGCTCACATCTCATACCATGCTAGACAGCCCCAACACACATAACTAACTGTCACAGGAGGGAGAGTCCCCATATATGTCAGGGATACTGTGGTGGCAGGCCAGGGAGCATACATCCTACTAAGTATGGAACCACTGAGTGAAGGCTCAGTGTCTATTTGACATGTGTATTACTGCAGGTATGAGCACATGGGTTTCTATCCAGTTATTGTACATCCTGACAGTACATGCATGTTCTGTACACTTGCGTGCACTGAGACTGGACCCTAGCCATCTGACCCGTGTATTTCCATGTACATGTGCATAGTGCCTGCATATTTGCAGTGTTACCTACTGGAACTGGTACAGCTTGTTTGTTGTACAATGGACTACATGGAGCCCTGTTTACTGTATCTTTGTTTGCATGCATGTTTGCGTGCAATTACCCTGGAATACTGATCACACCTGCAATGCATAGTTATAGAGCTTCTGTGGACTCCTAGTGCCATCTGCATAGCCTACTATATGTATGTCCATGTCCCACTTGACAGGTTGTCACTGTTTGTCCTGTTCACATGTACATTGCCTGTGACACAGTGCATATGACCTGCCTGGCATGTGTCCATGTGAGCAGTCATATATGCTACTGCTAACTAATCACAGGCACTACACCTTCACACATTCATCTTCTGTTGAACTACCTGCTTTGCTAGGGACAGCCTGCACCTGTCACCCCTGGCCTTTCAGATATTGGCAAAGGCTCTTGCTACCCCCATAGTGCCTATGTTAGGCAGGGCTCAAATGACAAACCCACCTTCATAGGTATCACAAGGGATAAGACACTAAGAGCAATGCTACCCAATGCCAGATGTCTAAACCTCCAGATGCATGCACCCAAAACACTCCTTGGCATGGAAAACATCGATATCTGTGCAGTAACAGATGCCTGGTTCAGGGCTACTGAGAGCACACCAGCACTACCGGGTGTAACCCGGTTGATTTCTTTCTTACAGTCACCAAGGCCATTGCAGAGGGGAAGGTGGTTCACACAGCCTACCTGGACCTTGCAAACGCCTTTGCAACAATACCCCACTTGCGCATTCTAGGGAAGCTCACCAGCTTAAATATAAGCCCCTATGTCACTAGATGGATTGCACAGTGGCCAAGAACAGAACCCACATGGTTAGCATTGCTGGAGCCATGCCAGACCCCATAACAGTTACGGGTTGTGTCCCACAAGGCTCAGTCCTGGGACCCTCTTGTTTGGTATATATTTATTGGAGGTACAGGCCAACACGGATGGACTGTGGCTGTCCAAATATGCAGATGACTGCAAACTGGCCACCATAATCGACTCTCCAGCTGACACAAGCATCTTCCAAAGGGGCATCATAGCAACAGACAACTTGTGCCAGAGCCATGGCCGTCTGCTGAACAGTGTTTAGAAGGGGAATGTGCATCCTGTAGTCTGTTCACCTAGTTGCCAAAAGGGACATTGTCCTCACACACACTAACCCCCCTCAGCCAAAAACACACACTTGCCAATTGCAGGATTCAAACCCCTATCTGACTGTTATGACACTTGAGACGGACGCATTAGCAGAGCACGCTATTTGCATTACTGGGGTTTTCTTCCCCTGCTATACTTATAGAGTGCTGACATCATCAGTGTTTAGAAAAGGGAATGGGCATCCTGTAGTCTGTTCACCTAGTTGCCAAAAGGGACATTTTCCTCACACACTAACCCCCCTCAGACAAACACACACACTTGCCATTCACAGGATTCAAACCCCTACCTAACTATGTTATGACACTTGAGACGGACGCATTAGCAGAGTGCGCTATTCGCATTATTGGGAGTTTTTTTTTCTCCTGCTGTACTTATAGGGTGCTGACATCATCGGTGTTTAGAAAGGGAATGTGCATCTTGTAGTGTCTTATCCTATTTGCCAAAAGGGACATTTCCCTCACACACACAAACCCCCCTCAGACAAACACACACACTTGCCATTCGCAGGATTCAAACCCCTACCTAACTATGTTATGACACTTGAGACAGATGCATCAGCAGAGCGTGCTATTCGCATTACTGGGAGGTTTCTTTTCTCCTGCTGTACTTATAGGGTGCTGACATCATCGGTGTTTAGAAAGGGAATGTGCATCCTGTAGTGTCTTTTCCTATTTGCCAAAAGGGACATTTCCCTCACACAGACTTACACACACACCAACCCCACTCACACACACACACTCTGAGCATTTGCAGGATTTGAAACTCCTACCTAATTATGTTATGACACTTGAGACGGACGCATTAGCAGAGCGCGCTATTCGGATTACTGGGAAGTTTCTTTTCTCCTGCTGTACTTATAGGGTGCTGACATCATCTGTGTTTAGAAAGGGGAATGTGCATCCTGTGGGGAGGCAGACACCAAGCACACTATGGCTAAGCTGTCATTCCCTAGGGCAAACAGCCTAGTGTTGACCTCTGCACCATTATATTTAATTGTCAAATGCACATTATTTGTTGCTGATAGACTATTTGCATATCTTTATTGCCATAGCATTCCCTGTTTGTATGAACAACTTCTGCATCTGTGGAAAATGTTTGCATATGGGAGGGATCCACTATATCACGTATGTCTCTGTAGTCATTTAACTGTGTGCACTGGGCAGACTGCTGTAATGTGGTTGGTTCCTGGCATAACACATAACAATACCAGATATGTGTGTCCAACTGCTAAACCGAGATTTGGCCTAAGTGTGTGAGCATGCCCAGTTCAGCCTTCCCATGGCATGTTGTCAAAGTGTGTGAGCATGCCCAGTGTGAGCATTCCATATGTTGGTCTCTGCAGCCCACCACATTTGTGGATGTGTGTGAACTTCAACAACTATCACCCGTTTATGGTTGTGGGTTGTGTGTCATGTTGTGTAGTTACTGTACAACTGCTTTGTGTGTGAACACAACAGGATTATACTGTGCCTGCAGTGTTTGCATGGGATACTTTGCATACAGTTGTCAACATCCTTTCACACTGACCTAACACTGTAGTACTGTATAGTGTACTGGTAGTACTTTGACTGTGGTGGACAGTATCCTGGGCTTTACTGCTATCACTGCTTTACATTTCGATAGTGGGCACAACAGCCTGGTTGGGGCCAGTTGTGTACATCTGACCATGTTGCATTCTGTTCAGATATGAACTACTTACACCAGGCTTGTCCAACATTGTTAGTGTATTCCACAACATAGGTGTACAATTGCAAACACTAGCGATGTGCCCTAGTCCATGTCTAATGCAAGTTGGAGAGTGTGTTTGTCCTTCAACACACATTGTAAGAGGAGTTTGCCATGACATATGTCATGGTTAGTATACTGTGCCTCTGTCTACCTGTGACATGACAGTGATACCCAGGATAAACCTACCATCTCCGTCCACCCATCAGGATTCCTATTGAGGAAGATTGATAAGTGACTCTATGGGTAGCCTGTGCTGAGGGTTCACTCATGGGTGGGAGTGGCTTCTGTGTTATGGATCACACAGTACAGCTTGTCCTATGTAAGTCAGTGCTGGGGTTCAGGTCTCTCATGTGCATAGCTCACTGCCATTCAGATTGTACAAGGTGCAGCATGTTTATTGATGCCAGCAACACAGGCAACACATGGCATCTGTGCAGGCTGTTTGATACTCCTGATGAGGTACTGTTGGGGACTTTACAGTTGATGGAGGTGTCTGCTGAGGTACATCCCACAGGGGCTATTGTAGTCAATTGTACCACTGATGCAGGATGACTGCAGAGCCACAATGACCTCCCCTTATGTAGATCTGACAGCCTTCATGATTAGGTGGGTATATGGTATGTTTCTGTAAACACTACAGCACATGTTTGTTCAATGCAGGATATCTATCACCCTGTGTCCCCAGGTCTCTCATTACATGTTAACTACATAATGGGTTAACACCTATGTGGTAATTGGTGGGCACTTACTGTATATCCATGGGGGTTGACTATACATGTTTCTGCACTTAGCTTGCTGACATGGCTATGGCACCAGTTGTCTGTTTCTATGTGGCCCTTTTGTGGGATGCATGTGTCAGCTGGTGGATCATATGTGGTGAGCAGTTTGTAGCCCTCTGCAAAGATGTTAGGACACAGTCGTTCCATGTTTGCCTGTACCTATGGGACATATATACCAGACGAGGGAGATACCAGGACAAAGCCTTGTGGGAGGCCAGTTATATCTGGTTTGTAGTCTGACATGGCTGAAGCATGTCTGACCATGTCTGTTCTGTCCTTGGTCTGGTTTGCAACCCCTCTACTGACATGTGGGTTTATATTTAAGCTGGTGAGCCTATCTATACTGAACATGTAGGGTATTGTATAGAAGCCTTTGCAAGGTCCAGATACACTGTGTGGAGCACATTGCCCTCATCAATGACCTTAATGACTGTTTCAATTGAGTCAAACATGGTTAGGGGCAGGATCTGCACTTGAGAAGCCACACTGGGTTGGGTCCGGTGTCAGTAGGTCCCCAACATCCTTATGTCTGTGGTACATGCTGATCCTTTCCATAGCTGTGCAAACTGAGCTTCTCAGGATTCTGGGGTAGTACTGTTCAGTATCCATTCAGGCAACACCTTTGTTGAGAAGGACCACTGTTGTTGTACACTGCTCTTTGGGTACATATTCTGTGGTAAGGCTGACATTGAGCAGTAGTGTGGTTTGGCATTCCATTCATCTTAGAGTCCATGTTGCACTAAGCCCAGGACACCATCTCATACCATTGCTGCTGTGTGTTTTGCTTTGGAGATGTTGTCTGTTACCTCAGCATCTGCAATGTCAGGGGCCAGCAGTCTGCTGGGATAGATATTCTGCATTCGTGGGGGTTTGCACTGCACCTGTCAGGATGTATGTTGGCAATATGTGTGTGTGTTTGTGGTATTTGTGTGATTCAGGGCATATCTGTGAATTCCCAACATGGCTCCTACCATCAGTTGTGTAAGCCTTGGGATTATCCTTAGTGTCCTGTACAATTTGTATCTACATAGGTTCATAGGTTCATACTAGGCTATCCACCCTGGGCATTTGTTAGCCTAGCCAGAGTGTGTGTGGCTTTTGAGACCCCTTGCTATGTGGATATTATGGCCATTTATGATTTGCTTTGCTGTGCCTCTGTCTGGACATGACACAGTGAAGACCCCACTGTAACTCTACAATCATCCATCCACTTGGCAAGATTCCTGTTGAACAGTGTCAGTGAGGGGCTCTGCCTAACATGGAGTGGGATTCTGGTCCAGGGTGTGGGGAGCCTCTGGATTATGTATCTGTCCCACCGGCACATCCTATTTCATTATTTGTTGAGGTTGACATCTCTCACTCTCGCAGCTCCAATGGATATGTGTTTTCTGGGGTGGAGCATGTCCATTACTCCTGTGTTGGGCATGGCCTCCTACAACAGGCATGCAATGCCTCTGTGTGGGCAGTATGTGACTGGATTCAGCTGGGGTGTCTACAGCCAGGCAGCATATGACATATATTTGAGACACTTTATCCTCTTGGTGAGGTACCTTTGAGGTCTTTCTAACTGCTGCAGGTGTCAGGTAAGGTAGATCCCATATGAGGCATTGTACTAGATTATGGGTGTGATTAGAGAAAAGTATAGGGGCACAGTGACCTCTGTTGCCGTAGATGTGACTCCTTTCCTGATATGGTGTCAAATGTAGACAGTCTTCCTAGCCACATTGGCAATGTGGGTGTCACATAACAGGTTACTGTCCACTTGTGTCCCTAGGTCCCTGGTTACTCCTTCCATACATAATGGTTTACCACCTATGTGGTAATTCGTGGTACCTTGTTTGGTATTTGGTGGGACATTCATACTGTCCAGTGTCTTCAGGACAGTTTGGGGGGGTTATTGTGTGTGAGAGTGCGGTCTGTAGCATGCTACAGACTGCACAGCAGTCTTGCCTACAGTTAGTTGCACATGGGTGAACTCCACTGCCTTGTGCATTGTCAGTTACCTGGACGTATGGGTGTCTGTGCTGCCTATGAATACTCACCCTCCTTTTATGTTTTGTTCCAGGTTTTGGGGCCATGACACATGGTACGTGGTATAACCTGGTAGTGCTGGTGTGCTGTCAGGAGCCTTGCAGCAGGTTTCTGTCACTGCACAGACATCGATGTTCTCTATTCTGGGGATGGCCTCGGGAGCATGCATATTGGGGTGTACACATCTGGCATTGGTCAGCATTTCCCTTATGTTTCTTCCCACTTATGTTTTTTAGGGTGGTGGGTCAGTCTTTTCAGCCTTGCCTACAAAAGGCTCTACGGAGGTGGCAAAGGCCTTATCCAATATTCAGACGCCCAGGGGTAACAGGTGCAGGCCATCCCAAGGACAGCTGCATGGCTTGTCAAGCATGACATCCCAAGCAGACAGACATTGGATCCCCTTGGAATGACACCAGTAAGTGTGCTACTTGCTATGACTGATCATTCCGTGTTTGTACTGTGGCATTATTCTTGGTAAGGGTAGGATGCTGCGAATGGTGAGTGTCATACCGGCCTGGACTACATAATCGGATAGCTCATCTGTGTCTCTTTACATGTAGTCTAGGGCAGTACATCTCAGGTCATTCACACCAGCATGGACTATGACTGCATCATATTTCTACTTGCTTTGGAGTGACCTACATATTTCTGTTATGTGGCATATTGTGGCAGCCTACAGGCAGCTTACTGTACCCTTTCCCTTGTTCAGTCTGGTGTGCGGGACAGCAGTGTGTCTGACTATGGAGTCACCTATTACAACTGTATCAGGCATGTTGTTTCTCCTTCTGGCCTGTGACTGTTTGGCACACCAGCTTTGTGTGCTATGTGTTGCATGTGCTATGTTTGGAGGCTGTTTCATTGGGTGTCTGCTTTAGAGGCCTCTGTTGGTGTGCTGTGTTTGTGATTTCTGCCTCCGGGAATGTATTTCTGTGTTTATGTGTTTGGTTTGCAGTTGTGATAGGTCTATGTGGGTATGTGTTTGTGGTGTGTGTGGTTACCTTCTCCTACTGACTTGTTTTGGGAGTACTGAGTTGAGGGAGCTCAGCCTCCAGTTTGGATGGATGGTTGCATCTCTCACATATATTTGTATTTCTTGGGTGGAGTTGGGGGTTGTCTGTGTACTTGGGGCAGGTGTAACATTGCCTTAGGATTCACAGATTCCACTTGTTGTGGCTGGCCTTAGTGGATTGCATGTGTGGACAGATTTTATTGCCATACTACTGATCAGTAATTACTTCATTGTTCATGTTTGCTCTATCATGTAGTAGCTTCCTCATTCTCTTGCATGTTTTGGTTATGGCTGGTGTCCACCATGCCAGATTTAGGCACTGTGTCTTGTTTTAATTTAGGATTGCATAATCCAAGCATTCCTGGCAGTGTTCATGGAATGGCTGTATTACAGGTTCTGAGGTGAGGCCCATATTTTGCACCTGCACGGGACCTTTAATGGATTCCACATCAGTTTGGAGGTGTGCAAATATTGCTTAGCACATGTTTTCCACTGTGGTTTTCCGGCCAGGGACTGTGGTCAGGATTTGTATATCCAGTGTGATTACTATATGGTCTGGTTTTACCAGTGAGCAATACACTTCTCATCTTGACATCCCGGACCCATGTTGCTCATTATCACATCCAGTATGCTTACCCCTCTTGTGGGGTTGGTACGTTGTTCCTGGGCCTTTTGGTTTGTGGATTCGATGAACTTTTGTCCTACACTGTTGCAGCTGGTATAATGCTCCCAGTCTATATGTCTGGGTATTTGCAGTCGCCCAATATAATGTGGTTTGGAGGACTTGATATATTCATGTATTCCAGCATACGCGGCATGCAGTTCCTGGTGTTGGGCCAGTAGTCTGTAGCAGGCTATAAACTGGGGGGCAGTTTTAGCCACTGTTACTTGAGCATGGCTAGTCCATGCTGCTTTTTGTGGTGGTACCAACATGTGGGGTGTGGTTATCCTTGACAATTCTTGCTAGTCACCCTCCTTTTGTAGCTTGTTCCAAGTTTTGAGGCTGTACAGCACAGTATGAGGTGTAACCTGGTAGTGTTAGGGTGCTGTTGTGAGCCTTGCCTCAGTTTTCTGTTACAGCACAGTTATCAACATTCTCCATACTGGGTGAGCTTAGACTGCATGCATCTTGCTGTTTCAACTTATCCCTTATCTTATTCTTATCCCTTCTGGTACCTATGGAGATAGGTTTGTGTTTTGAGCCTTACCTATTCAGGGCACACTGTGTGTGACAACAGCCTTTGCCAGTATCCATACGGCCTGCACTGATAGGTGCACGCCAGTCCTAGCAGGTGGTGCATCATGTCATGCTCAGCATGTCATCCCAGACTGGCACACATTGGGTCCCCTTTGAGTAACTGCGATACTTCAGTCAATTGTTGCACTTGATCATCTCGTTGTGATGTTGTGGCATGCTGCTTGTTGAGGGTAGGATGTTAGTCAGGGTCGTCAAGTGTGCATATGGTACTTGGTGTTACATTACTTAACACATAGCATTCATGCCTCAGGTGGTGCTGTAGGGCTGCCTCTGTCAGATGCGCATATTACACTTCCCTGTACATGTTTGAGAGCAGGTTGTGTCACGTTAGGCATCCCTGTTACTATATGAGTGAGTCAGAGAGGGGTATCATTCCCAAGGTTCCTACTGAGCCAATGTATGTGCTATGCGTTGCCTCTTTGCCAAGGCCAGGGCATACTGGGCACGCCTCCTTCTGCCTACTGGGGCAGGCTCAGGTTGTTCCTCCTCTGTGTCACGCTGTGCCTGTGGTGGCCTTGGCAATGCTGGTCCTGCTGCAGCTGTTTTCACAAGATCATATTATGTTGCATAGCACATACCATGACAATTTGGGTACATGTAGTTGGTGTGTACTGCAAGGCTCCACCAGATGTGTCCAGACACCGGAACCGTGACTTGAGCAGCCCAAACACGTGCTCTATTACATTACGTGTTTGTGCGTGTGCCTCATTATGGCATTCCTGTTCAGGTGTGTGTGCGTTTCTGATGGGTGTCATCAGCCACGGCTCCAGTGCATACCCTGCATCCCCCACTAGGTGTCCGTGCGGGATGTCCCCATTGGCAAATGTCTGGTACAGCTGCGTCAAATGCCAGATGTGGGAATCGTGGTAGCTCCCAGGACAGCCAGCACACACATTCATTATTATGCCCTGGGCATCACACACGACCTGGCAGTTGATGGAAGGGAAGCCCTTGCGGTTGATGTATGCCCTACCCTGCTCACCGGCTGGTGCTTTGATGCGTATGTGCGTGCAGTCTATTGCACCCACTGCCTCAGGGTATTCCGCTATTTGCTGGAAGAGACGCATGTTGCTGGCCAATACCTCACGGGCATTGGGGAAGTATACATGATCACCGACATGTGCTGACATGGCATCCAGGAACTGGTGCAGTACCCTGGAAGCTGATGCCTGTGATATCCCCATCATATCGCCAGTTGGTCTCTGGAAGGTACCTGTTGCTAGTATTCTTAGGCCAACACATACCTTGGTTTCCACTGGGATGGGTTCCCCTCTGTTGGTTCTGTGTGTGAGGTGTGGCCTGCACAGCTCCACTATTTGCTGCAGGAGGTCTCTGTCCACTCTATAGCGCTCTACTATCTCCAGCTCATGTAACCCGTGGTAGGTGACCCTGGGCCTGTACACTCTTCTCCGTCTCCTCACTGTGGGTTGTCTGGCACCATCTGCATTGTCACCACCCTCAGCAAGTCGCCTATGTCTCATTATGACAGCTATGGCAGCCCCTAACATTTCTGCTCTGAGTTCAGCTTTTTCAGTTTTCACTTCTGATAACTTAACTCCTGTCTTGCAGTGTCTCTTGAGAGAAACATTCTGCACTGCTGTTTGCAGAGTTTTAAGTGCTGGGCTGGCCTAGTATTCTGCCTGTGTAATTGCCTGCATCTAATTGTTTTCACCTGCTAGCTCCAGCAGTATTCCCTGCTAACTTCCTACTACATCTGTTGCTTCCTTTTTCCTTTCTGTTTCCTCAGGGTGGAGCCGTGTGCAAACCAGCAGAAACACGCTCACAGTGGCTTACACGCACGCACACATACTTACACAGTTCAGAATCTGCTTATTCAGTTTTAAACGCGTGCACGCCCGCGCACACGGCGTTAAACATCTCCCAACATGCTCCCACATGCTGAGTCTGCCTTACACGCGCGCACACTGCCTTACACGCGCGCACACTGCCTTACTCACGCTTCGTGGCGCGCACACATGCGCATACACGTCCAGCAAGAAACTTTGGTGTAGGCAACAGTGTACACCTTCCATTTCTTGACTTTCTCATGTTTACTTAGTGGCACACCTCTTTCCTTGATATCTGTCTGACATCTGTCATGTAACTCTAACCTCCAATGAACTGCATCTCTTTCTACCATTCCCCCCTGTGATGTCACCTATCTCCTACTCTGTTCCTCCCCCGTATGTAACTCTTACACTACTCAGAATGTGCTCATTTGCTATGTGACAGTGGAATTCAGTATCCTTACACTCATTTGCATCAGATTGCCTACTAATGCTTAGTTACATCTCTTAGACTCAGCTTCCCCCCTTAGCAACCACTACACAGTGGCCATGTTGGTTTTGCTCTGCTGGTCCCTCCATTGACATTCCATGTATTGCATAAAACCTACATTTGTAGGTTTAAAACCTTCGTTTTTATGTTCTATGCAGCGCAGCCCGTTTGCGCGGGGCTGCGCTGGGTTTAAACATCGGCAATCGCCGAAAAAAAAAATTATATTTTTAATATATTTGCATGGGGTCACCTTGCCAATGGCCACATATTTGGCCATTGGCATGCTGCCTATCACATATGCACCCTTTATTTGGAGCTGACATGGCTCCATTGCCGTGTTTGCAGAAACGTACTCAGTTGTCAACTGAGTACATTTCTGCAGCTAAAACGGCTCTTACACAAGCTGTTTTGGGCCTCCTGGATCGCTAATCAGACTCATTTGCATGCTATTCGGCTGCAAGTGAGTTGATTAGCTTATCCACGTCCACTCCGTGTAAGAGCCGTTTTAGCTTGACTCTTACACGGACTTTGGGCTGTTCCTGGATCGCGAAGGCTGCATGGAGTCTTACACTACTCTTAGACTCCGTGCAAGCCTTCGTGAATCCGGCCCATATATTTCTATGTGTGATTCTTGTCTGACTTTTTATATTGGTAAAATGAATAGGAAATTAAAAGAAAGGATTTGTGATTGTTATCGGAAACAGAAAGAAAGCAAGATAGCAATGCAATGTATCAACATATAATTGATACAAATGAGACACATTGTTTTAAATTTATGGTACTTTAACAAGTGCCCCTTAATTTAAGGGGAGGCAATCTGGTATCTAAAATGGAATATTTAGAGTATCAATGGATAAATAGACTGAAGGCTGATAAAAGACCTGGATTAAATGTTAAGAATAACATGAAGCCGTTATTAAAGATGAGACATTTTAGATAACTGTTATTCTGTTTTATTAGATAGTTGCGGATGTTTTAAATGATTAATTGTTTAATTGGTGAATGCTGATTTTTATTCATTGTATCACAGCTTCAAGAAGCACTTGCGAAAGCATGGATGCTTTTTGCTTTATATGAATAAATTATTTTCTGTGCCGTTCCTTGGGACTTTCAAGCACCTTCATGAAATCTACTCCCTTTTGTTTACTTTAGAACTTAAAATAGTGGATTGCAAGACTTTTTGGAATCTTGAGACTAACAATAGAAACAGATATCTGTAGTCATTTGTAAATGAATATAATTTGTACTAAGGAGAAAAACACATACACATACATACATATACATTCATCTGTGCTATGAAATGCAGGGGCAATTTCTGAGTCCTAAAGTACAGACTGTCTAGTTAGAATGAGAAATGTGAATGAAAATCTTTAAACTGCAACAGGAAACTGTATCATGTTTTTTAGTACAATAGAACATCTTTGGGAGAGTAGATGACTAGCTAGAAGAACCTGGGTTCTGTTCCTGTACACTACTTCAGTTGTTTTTTTTTTCTGTACCCATACAGGAATAAGGCAGCCATCCTCCTGTTCTGCCTATCCCTTATCTCCTATTGCCTCTGTAGGGGTCCACAGGCTGGTGGAGTCCATTAGTGAGCTGCAAGGAGAGAGAAACAAACTGACAGATGAGCTTGTGAACCTGAAAGAAGAGATGGAGAGCTGTGAAAAAGAAAAGCAACAGCTGATGGGGAGCTTTGAGCAGCAGGTAAAGAAATCACTGTTTTACTTCTGTGCCTTTCTGTCTGTTCTCTGAATGCTATGTTCTGTGGCTGAGTTTATGTTTTGAAAGTTGACATTTGGAGTTAGGCCAACAAAGAACATCTAGATATGCTTTTTGAAATTACTTCAGATACTTTTATAAAGCTATGTGGAATGACGACTTTACAAGTTCTGACTCTGTCATATTGCTTAATGTGCCTGTTGCAGAAATTATATCCAGAAATCAAATGCGTATATTATGGTCAATACTAGCGATAACAAGGAAAGTGGTTATGAAAAAGTGGAAATCAAAGCACACTCTCACATTTAGCAGTGAATTTGTTTATTTAGCCAAACGTGTTTGTGATAGAGACATTTCCACTATAAAACTCAGGAAAAAAATCTGACACATAAGCAAATTGCTTGGGAGAAATTTAAATCTTATATTGGAGAAATATTGTATGATTTCCTTAACATGAATGCATTGTTATGGACATTGTATATAGTTTATTATATTTGTTTGTACATAGTTTGTTTGATCTTTGACTTTTTAAAAAATAAAAACATATCTGAGTAAAAAAAGAAAGAATATATAGAATATGACATATTTAGTAATAGACGTCTTAGCTGGTGTTCATAAAGAAAGCTGAACTGCATAGTTCAGCTCAGGTGTGTGCTACTCTGCATGAATCCACAAAAGCCATTGTTACTTAGTGTACAGTCCATATATGTTCATAGGTTCATACGTTCATAGGTAGGTACAAGGCTATCTGCCCGAAGGCATTTATAAGCCTAGCCGGAATGTGTTTGCTTTCACCGCCCCCTTAGATTAGCTCCCTGTGCCTCTGTCCAGCAGAGCCATTGAAGTGATCCCTGGAGTAAACTTTCTGTTTCCCATCCACTCGTCAAGGTTTCTTTTGAAGAGGGTTAGTGAGGAGCTCTGCCTAATGTAGATTGGAATCTTGTTTCAGAGCATGGGGAGTCTCTGGGACAGGAATCTATCCCTCCAGCATGTCCTATTTATTGTTGTGGTGAGGTTTAGATCCCTGGAGCATGTGGCTCGAGGGGATATGGTTTTCTTTAGGTGGAGCATGTCCATCAATTCTGGGTTGGACATGGCCTTGTATGTCAGGCAGAGATCACCTCTGAGTAAGCGGTATGCAACCGAGTACAGCTGGAGTTTCTTCAGTCGAGCTGCATAGGTTATCTGCTTGAGGCCAGTGATCCTCTTGGTGAGGTACTTTTGTGGTCTTTCCAGTTGTTGCAGGTGTCTTGTAAGGTATATCCCAAATGGTGCATTCTACTTTATGATGAGTCTGATGAGTGATGCATAGAGGGGCCCAATGACCTCTTTCGATCTGGATGCAAACCCTTTTGTGATTAGGTGGGCCACACAGAAGGATTTTCTAACCACTTTGGCAATGTGATTATCAAAGGAGAGGTTACTATCTACTTGGGTCTCCAGATCCCTTATTACATCTTCCATATTTGGGGGCTACCACCTATGTGGTGGTTTGTGGGTACTTTGTTTTTTCCAAAGGGGATGACTATGCACTTTTTGGCATTTAGCTTGAGGCCATGGTTTTGACACCATGTATCTGTCTCAGTGAGACCCTTTTGGAGGATGTCTGTATCAGCTGGAAAGTCAATTATATCCCCTAGTTTGCAGTGGTCTGCGAACTTGGTCAGCCATAGTCCTACTGTGCTTGCCTGTACCTCTGAGAAGTATATGCCGAACAGGAGGGGTCCTAGGACTGAGCCCTGAGGAACACCACTTGTAACCGGTTTAGGGTCACACCTAGCTCTCGCAACTCTTACCATGTGGGTTCTGTCCGTGAGCCAGTTGGCAACCCATCTCGTGATGTAGGGGTTTATGTTAAGGCTGGTGAGCTTGTCTATAATACCTGAGTGGGGAATGGTGTTGAAGGCCTTAGCAAGGTCTAGGTAGGCTGTGTGGACCACCTTTCCCTCATCTATAGCCTTGGTAACTGTCTCAAAGAAGTCCACCAGATTTAGGAGGCATGATCTGCTCTTAACAAAGCCGAACTGGGTAGGGTCCAGTGTTTAGAGGTTCCCAATGTCTCTGTTAATGAGATCCATGATGATGTGCTCAATAGCTTTGCAGACCAAGCTAGTCAGGCTTATAGGGCGATAGTTCCCGAGGTCTGTTGTGGCTCCACCTTTGTGGAGCGGAATAACCATTGCTGTGCGCCACTCTGTGGGCACGTAGCCTGTGGAGAGTCTGAGTTTAAACAGTGTATTTAGGTGAGGGGTTAGTTTATCTTTGAGCTCGTGTAGGACGCAGCCTGGGACACCGTCCAGTTCCACTGATGCTGTGTTTTTGGCTTTGGAGAGGGCTGTTTTAACCTGAGTGTCTGTGATTTCAGGGGCACTACATTCTTTTGGTATAGTTATGGGCCCTTTTGGGGGTGAGAGGGGGGGTGAAGTTTGCACTGAACCTGTCTGCTAGGATGTTGGCTATATCGGTCAGTTCAATGTATTTTGTGCCATTCTACACAAACTCCGAGCATATCTGAGAAGTGCCACTTAGATTCTTGACATAGCTAAAGAATGCCTTGTGGTTATCTTTGGAGTCCATGGCAATTCTTCTTTCGAAGCTAGCCTTGGCTGATTTTATGAGGGAACGTAGTTTCTTGCTGATACTGATCAGGGATGTCTTCCCTTCTTGGGATTTTACTCTTTTCTGTACTAGTTTTCTCTTTCTATTGTATAGCTTGTTTATGGCAGGGGTCCACCAGACTGGTTTCCTTTTCTTGGAGGAGTGAGTCTTGGTTTTGTTTGGGATAGCATGATCCATGCATTCTTGTAGGTGCCCGTAGAGTGCATTAATAAAGGATTTTGCAGCTTGGACAGCATTATCTTTTAGCATGGGGGCTTTGAAACTTCCCACCTTGGTCTTAAGTAACGTGAAGTTTGCTTTTGAAAAGTTTTTTATTGTGGTTTCTTTGACCGGGGGTGGTGGCGGAATGTGGATATCCAGAGTGATTAGTTTATGGTCAGATCTAACCAGTGAAGGGTTGACCTCCGGTGTGGAACACCAGTCGCCCATGTTGGTGATGACCAGGTCCAGTATGTTGTCATCTTTGATGGGGGTGTTAACCAGTTGATCCAGGGCGTTTGAGTTTATAACTTCTAGGAAATGTTGGGCAAGGGAGTTTGTACTTGAGTAGTTCTCCCAGTTAATGTTTGGGTAATTGAAATCACCCAATATCAGGGTGTTTGGTAGGACCTTTATGTTTCCCAGTGTTTTCAGGAATGTGTAGTGGGGGTCCTGGGACATGGTGGGTGATCTGTAGCAAGCTATAATTTGAATAACAGTTTTGCCCATTGTTAGTTGCACGTGGATGATCTCTGAAGCATCGTGTTGTGCCACTAACCTTGAGGTATGGGTATCCTTGATGAATATGGATACTCCCCTGCCTTTTGTATTTCGGTCTGGGTTTTGTGGACGAAATGTATGGTATGAGTTCTAGCCTGGTAGTGCCGGGGTGCTCTCTGGAGCCTTAAACCAGGTTTCTGTTACTGCACATATATCGGTTTTCTCCATACTGAGGAGTGTCTCATGTGTGTGCATTTTGAGGTTTAGACTTCTGGCATTGAGTAGCATTACCCTCTGTTTTTTGTTACTTGTGCTATTTACGGTGGTGGGTTTGTCTTTTGAGCCTTGCCTAAAAAAGGCACTATGGGGGTGGCAAGAGCCTTGGCCAGTATTCAAAAGCCTAAGGGTGACAGGTGCAAGCCGTCTCTAGTGAATTATAGTAATTTAAATGTTATTATTTATATTCATTTATTTGTAGTGAAGTATATGTATTGCTAGTGGGGAGTATGCGTCTTTAAATTACTAACAAGGGGAATGATGTCATTGTTTTTTTAATTACTTATATGGGCTTTTTACTTTATGTACTTGTCTGATAAAGTTCTTACATTTGGTTTGGACGAAAGCGTTTACTGTACTGTGTTTGTTTATAAGCCTACCAGAATTCTTGGATAAACTTTTGGATGAACCTTGCCTCAAGTTTTTTTTTTGAGCAGTTTTATATTTTGATTTTGTAAAAATGAACAACAAATTAAAAAAAACGATATATATATATATATATATATATATATATATATGGTATACCTTTATTTCGTCGTAAGGAAGTTGTACAATGCACCAAAGTGTGAAAGTACAACCTCCAGACCTGACAAATATCGACTGCCACTGTTGCAAATCCAAATGAGCAAATGTACATTGGCATTCACTCATTTGAATTTGGCATTCCAGGTGCAGATCGCACTGTAGCAGGGATCGGGAAATGAACCCTTTCCCTTATTGTAGGGCAATCTCGGAGTTTGTATATTAAAGTAGCGGGGGTGTGGATCACAGCCCCCCACATGGGGGTGCAGGGGGTCTTGCCCCCTGCATAACGATGTTTGGAGACATTCGGAAATGTCTCCTGACATTTACTGTTGTGCTGCAGTTTGAAAATAGTTGAATCTGGTTTTCCAGATTACCATTTTCGACATTTTTTTTTGCGACATGTTGTGTTTCGGCATTTAAAGTTGCACAATAGTGCAATCGTACAAATGTCTTTCTAACAAATGAAGGTATGCCATATGAACAAATTTCAGTCCTGATACTTTAATGTGAATGGTATGATTTATCAAGCTCACTGTTTCATACCCTTCCTGAACACAGATATAAATGCATGTAAATCACTATCTGTAGTTCACTCATCTCAAACACATGCACAATGATTACCCTCCAAATTTGCAACCATCCTGTCACATGCCTAACATAATAATAACATCCCAGTGCCCATCCATTCGTGTATGTATTTTATTGAAATAGTCCCTTCTTAGAAGGGCTGCCTCCTGAATTAATGGTTTCACATTGCAGTATTTCACAGAGCTCCACAGTGACCTCATTGTCTGTTGTTCACATTCTTCTGTGAGTCATGTCATCAGGAGAGGTCTGAGGTACCATTTTTCTGTCAGTGATGCCCAATTATTCTTGTCCTCCATTGGGGAGCATAACATAACTTCTGATTCCATAGATGACAGCTTGAATATCATCCTTCTATTGATGAGGAATAGCTGCTTGAGGTTCAGCCTGTCAAAATAGTGGTTCTAACATTCTTGAAAATATATGACTTTTCACAAGTCCTTATGTCTTCCTGTATTTATATATAGAAAAAGCCAAATGGAGTTTTTGTTTTGTGTATTAGACCAGTATATGGTCACTGCTGATCTCCTATACCTAAAGAACTAGTGGGCAGCAGGTATTTAAACCTGTTGTTTCCATTTCAGTGACATTACTCACATGAAATATCTTAACCAATCAGAGAACATTTACTACGATGGCTGTCCTTTATCTAGGGCTTTCAGATGTCAAGGTTGGCTACTTCCATGTGTTGGTTTGCAAATATGTACAATAAATCATCTTAGGTTAAGAACGAGGTTTTTTTAGAATTTCACAACTGGTAATTGGTTTTCACAAAAAATGGCAGGTGAATGGGATAAACTTCCAGACAATTTTAAAATTAGATTGCACATACCATTCAGTGATTGTTGCTTTGAATCATAAAGGCAGGCTAGATAGATCAAATTTATTGATTCCTGCTCATTTATTGTCTTGGCTTCCTTACATTTTTAAACAGCAGGCATTGTGTTACATAATGCACAAATTGTTCCTGAATGCTACTTCTTGTATTTTTCACATTTTATATACTAGCATGTTCCTTGTTTGGCATGTCTTTTGGCTTATCCTGGTTAGGGGTCACCACAGCGGATCACCGGTCTGCTCATGACTGGCAGTGGAGTTTTACGGTGCCGAGTTGCCAGCCCGAACCCCAACCTTCACAGAAGGCACTCACATACCTACCTGCATGTCTTTGAAATTCAACTGACCATGGGTAGAGCATGCAGACTCCGCACAAAAGGCACTCTAGCTGAGAATCGAACCGAAGAGCCTCTTGCTGTGAGGCGACAATGCTAACCACTGCACCACTACTGTGTCTTCTATATTTTATGCACCTGTTTTATTTACTTATCTGTTCTTTTTATGGATAGACAGAGCTACTTCTTTAATTCTGTTCATGAAATTCTTCATGTGTGTTAGTGAGGGCAAAACAGATTTAATCTTAAAAAATATGAACACTAGTATTGTTTGATATTATCATTATTACTATTCTTATAGCCTAGAATTATGTGTGGTCTGGTAATTAATTTTAAATACTTTAATTGATATATTTCATGTGTATTGTGTATTTTCATTGTATAGCATAAATAAATGTTTATCATAAATAGCAGTAAATAAATCATTTCCCCATTGCTAACCCACTATCATATTTCCAGGTATGTTTGTAACCTTTTGAACCTCCCACCCACAGTTCCACCACTGACTCCAACTGACCTCTGAACTTTCTTCCTACTCTTGTGTAGACGTTCATGGAAAGGGCTTTATGGCTTTCTCAAGTGTCTAGTAGACATTCTCTGCATGATAGGGGTAAGAGGATGTAATGGATGAAGCTTCTAGGGGGGCATTATGTAACATAGGCAACTGATAAGTCAATAGCCCTTGCAGCTATGGTGTGCAGTATGGGTAGCCAGTTGGACAGTGTGGGCCCTTCTTTGTGGACACATTTGTGCGACCCTGGAGTTGGTATATATAGTTAGGGGGTATGGGGGTGCAGCCCCCCACATTGGGGGGTGTGGGGGCAAAACCCCCCACCTAGTTTCTGTCAAAAGAAGAAAATATCACAAAAAGTACAGATTATGAACGAAAATAGGTGGGGGACTTCACCCCCCACACCCTCCTTAACTATATATACCAACTCCAGGGTCGCACAACCTTGGGGAGGGGGACGACTCCCTGTTGTTTGCCTTGAATAGTGGTTGTCGATCAAATGAACATTCGACCAAATGAGTTTAGATCAAATGAACTTTTGATCAAATTAAGGTAACCCATATATATATATATATATATATATATATATATATATATATATATATATATATATATATATATATATGGGTCTACTATGTTAGACCGACAGTCCACAACCCTGACACCCACAACACCGACACCACAAGAACGAAACTGCAAAAACACGAAAGTTCACATGCCTGACAAACCACACTACCAACAGTTAACAAAACAAAACATTTGCTGTTCCACACAACACACACACATAATCAACACAAGCACACCAACAACCTAAAAACCTACACTACACCTTACACACAACTATCTATGCACTAACCTTAACCCAAACCCTAACCCTTAGGTCCGTCACTATTGCACACTTACCTTACCCGCACCCGAACCCTAACTCACTTAATCCGCCCCTAACCCTCAAGTCCCTCACCATCGCACACTTACCTTACCCGCACCCTAACCCTAACTCACTTAATCCACCCCTAACCCTCAAGTCCCTCACTATCGCATACTTACCTTACCCGTACCCTAACCCTAAATCTCTCACCATCGCACATACACCTTACACGCACCCTAACCCTAAATCCCTCACTATCGCACACACATCTTACACGCACCCTAACCCTAAATCCCTCACTATCGCACACTTACCTAGTCACGCTCACACATTTCCCATGTTGGTGTTTTCACTGTCAGGATTCCGAGTTGTTGGTGAACTGCTCCGTTGGTCTTCTGGCGTAGGTAATGTCAGTGTCGATCTTCTGAGCTTTCGTTCTAACGTAGGGAACCCATATATATATATATATATATATATATATATATATATATATATATATATATATATATATATGTGTGTGTGTGTGTGTGTGTGTATATATATATATATATATATATATATATATATATATTTATTTATATATTCACACACACACACACACACACACACACACACACATATATATATATATATATATATATATATATATATATATATATATTAGATTAGCAATGAAAAATATGTATGTCTAGAGACAGAATCCATTCTGTATATTTGTATGCAAAAGAAAAGTATTTGTGTTGAACTGTGTCTACTTTTATATCTGTGACTGCCTTTGGGCTTGCATTGTGACTATAAAGGGTCCTCTAACCAATTCAACTACCCAGTCATAAATATCAACAAATAAGTAAATAAATGAAGTACAATAAAGACAACAAATGTATATCAGAAATGTTCTTTGTGTGATTTTTAAAGAAATAAGACAAACTGGTGTTTGTTTGGAATGCTGCTTGAGAAGAACAAGTGGGTGTGTCCACACACTCATTGATACATGAAACAGTAAACACACATGCAGTTGGTCTTAGCTACATTTAAACTGCTGTGTTTGCCTGACCTACCAAACTACAAAACTACTAACCTACCACAGCCACTCATGAGTTTGATTATTCTGCAAAATTTGAACCAAAATGTTGAAGACAAATAAAACTCTGGTAAACCACATTTAATTTGGCAAGCAATCTTACAAAAAAAAAAGCTTCACCGATTTCTGGCTGTGATGTTTCTCCAACAGACTACTAATCAATAAAAATGTAATGTCATGCTATTTTACACAGCACAGAAATTAACAAGCCTACCATCCCTGCTCATTAAAAACACCCAGCATAATGTCACTGAATACAAGTATCTGAGTCTCACAGTAGACTCATTACTTTGTGAGAAGATTTAATTACAAAATGTCGTCGGATTCTTATCTGGCTGGAGCACACAAACAGCGCAAAGATAAAGACAGGCCTCCGAGGTCCAAAACGGATGACATTTCTTTACTAGACCCAGTTGCCGGTTCGTCGGTCGTCAGTGAGGTGCTTTCGCAGCCCCTGTCGTCCACCACTTTTGAACCACTCGCCTGTACCGACTCCCATGAGGAGCCGATGGGGCCTTCTGTATTTCAAGGGACCGGACCTTCGGATAATGCTCCCTCAGATGGGTCCGGAGCCGCTGTGCAGGCACCGGCTTCTGAGGGGGTTTCAGGCCTACACAGCTTCATGTTAAAATGGCTTCAATGTTACAGTCAAAGACAAAGACAAAGGCTCCGGCAAAGACAAAGAGACAAGCACAGGCCTCTTCAGTTCAAGGCCCTAAACCTCAGGGACAGATGCTTAAAATGGCCGAAGACCTGTTAACTATGATCAGGGGTTCCCATCCCCCTCCTGCCAAAAGGCCTAGGCAAGAGCCAGATTATGATTCATCAGATCAGTTTTCAATTTCTTCTGCTTCTTCCTCTCAGCAGGACTATTCCTTCCCTCCTTATGAGGATTCTGATGCTGAAGAATCCCTTCCTTCAGCTTCCCCTCCTGAAGATATTTCTTTTGGGGAAACCTTGCATGAAATGAGAGAGCATTTCCATTGGGAATTGCAGGAATACTCTGAATCCAAGAGAAGGCTTAGAGATTTTCTTCTTCTTCCCCAGCATAGGCCCCTGGCTATCCCTCCTGTCTTGGACATTGTGGATGATGTTTTTACAGAGTCTACTCTCTCTCCTGATTCCTTTCCTCCTGCTCCTGTCAAACTGGATAGGTATTATAGGGTTCCGGATTCTCACAAATTCCTTTTTAAAAATCCTTCAGCTGATCCAGAAACTATTTCGCAGGGCCCTAAGGGTGTTAAAGCGGCCTCTGCTAAGAACCCTATTCCCTCTGACAGGGAATCCAGAGCCTTGGAAAGATGGGGCAAAAAAGTCTATACATCCGCTACTTTGTCTATTAGAGCTTTGAATTGTCAATTTCATATGTTGAAATACCAGCAGTACCTTTTGTCTGTGTTGAAACAAAAGATGTCAGCTGTTTCTGGTTGTACACAAAATAAGGAACTACAGGATTTATTGTATGCTATTGAGCAGGTGGGTAAACATACCCTGCACTGTGGTTTTGATTCTTTGGAGGCTTCTTGCAGGGCTGCAGCTACTGCCGCAGTTATTAGAAGGCATGCTTGGTTAAGGGAGCAAAGTTTGCCAGATCAGGTTAAGGCAAAACTGTTGGATGCCCCTCTGCAGCACAATGTTTTGTTTGGGGCCAAAGCCGAGGAGGTATTAAAGAAAATGGAAGACAAGGCCATATCTATGCAGACGGTTAAAGATTTTCTACAGGTGCAACCTCCTAGGTTTAGCAGGAACTGGCCAGCTAAGCCTTGGTCCTTTCTGACCTCGGACAGACCCCAGAGAGGCAGATACAGGCATTCCAGAGGTAGAGGACAGGCACAGACCTCTTTCAGACCCAGGCAGTGGAGTGCTCCCTCTCCCAAGGATGGAGAAGATAGGTCACAACCTTACAGGAAACAGTCTTTATGACTCTCCCTTATTAGCTCCAGGGGCTCCTCTCCTGGAAGTGCCTTTTGGAGGAAAAATTTTTATTTCCATCACAATTGGAGCCACGTAACCCAAGACAAATGGGTTCTGGACATAGTTTTAAGAGGTTACAAGTTTCATTTCCATACCTTGCCAAAACCAAACGGATGGCCAGACCTGCCAAAGCATCAATGGGCAGAGGCTCAGAAGCAAGTTCAGTCCCTCATGGCTATGAGGGCCATAGTATTGGTACCAAACACAGAAATAGGGCAAGGTTTTTATTCAAGACTTTTCCTGGTTCCCAGGAAGGAAAACACATGGAGACCAATCCTGGACCTTTCCATACTAAACACCTTTCTGGACATACCAAAATTCAAAATGCTCACTCTGCAGCAGCTGCTGCCTATGCTGAGCAAGAACGCTTGGATGGTGACTTTGGACTTGAAAGAAGCTTACCTACATATTCCTATAAGGCAGGAATGCAGAAGGTACCTCAGATTCAAAGCAGGCTCAAAACATTACCAGTTCTCTGCACTGCCCTTTGGCTTATCTACTGCGCCCAGGGTCTTTACCAAGTGCCTGGCTCCAGTAATGGTATTTTGCAGACAGAAAGGAATTCAAATATATCCTTATCTGGATGATTGTCTTATTCAAGCGGACAACAAGGAGACTTTATGTCAGCATCTCGTTTTTGTGCAGCATCTTCTCAGGTGTCTAGGGTTTACAGTGAACCTAAAGAAATCAAACCTGGTACCCACTCAACAGATTACTTTCCTGGGTGCTCTTTTGAGCACTACAACCCAGATGGCTTACTTGACACCAGACAAAAAAGTGCAACTGGCTTCCTCTTTCAAAAACCTGGCTGCAAAGAGTCAGCTAACTGCAAGAAAAATTCTGCAGGCTTTGGGTTACATGGCATCCTGCATTCTGCTAATACCATATGCAAGACTGCATATGAGGAAAATACAGTGGTACCTCAAGAGTGTATGGTCTCAGCATTGTCACAGTTTGGAAACAGTGATCACAATTCTGCCTTGCCTCCAGCGGGAATTTCTTTGGTGGGCCGAGGCCTGTCTCCAGAACAAGGGAAAGCCTTTCTGTCCCACTCCAGCCAATCAAGTGATGACGCCGGATGCTTGGACTATGCATGGGGAGCCCACATGCAAGGAAAATGTCTTCAGGGTGCCTGGACAGAGGACCAAATGCACCTGCACATAAATTTGAAGGAAATGCTAGCTGTACAGAATGCTCTGACAGCTTTCAAGGATCTCATTCTACCAAGACAATTACTGATAAAGACAGACAACACTACAGTGATGTGGTACATAAACAAGCAGGGAGGCTCCCACTCTTACCCCCTGTGCAGACTGGCCATGACTCTGTGGAACACAGCACTGGCCTCCAAGGTGGATTTACAAGCACAATTTCTGCCAGGAAAAGACAACTCTCTGGCAGACAGTCTAAGCAGAAATCCCTCAGATCCACACGAATGGATGTTGGATGTTCAGGTATTCAGGATGGTAACAGAGGCATGGGGGTGCCTGGACATAGATCTCTTTGCATCTCCCCTAAACCACCGACATCAAACGTTCTGCACGAGGACCTACCACGAACAGGCATGGAAAGTGGATGCTCTTTCATTCAGTTGGAAAAACCTCTGAGTGTGTGCTTTTCCCCCATTGCCTTCTACCAAGGGTACTTCTGAAGATCAAACAGGACAAACCAAATATGATTCTTCTGGCTTCCAACTGGCCTCGACAATTCTGGTATTCAATCCTGATGAACTTGGCTCAGGGTCCGCCCTGGATTCTACCACAAATTCCACATCTACTGTCTCAACAAGATGGCCAGATCCTGCACAGTCATGTCAAAACACTGAATCTAGCAGCCTGGCGGATCCAGGGGCTATAAGCAATTCTACCCTTACCAAACAGGTAATGGATGTAATTCTTGAGGCTAGAAGGCCCAGCACCAGGAAATCTTATGCAGGAAAATGGAAAAGATTTTGCATCTGGAATCAGGCCCAGGGTTTTGATACTACAGTTCCAAACATCCCTCTGATTTTACAATACCTAACAGAGATGTTGCATAAGGGCCTATCTTTTTCATCTATCAAAATACATGCCTCGGCTATTTCTGCACAATACAATATGGATCCCCCTCTTTTTTCTCATCAGTTACTTAAACAGTATCTCAGGGGGGCAAAGAATATTAGGCCCCCTAGAAGTGCTCCAGTTCCCACTTGGGATCTCAACAATGTTTTGGAAAAACTTACTCTGCCCCCTTTTGAGCCTGCGGCTACCACAGATTTAAAGTTTTTATCTTGGAAAACTGCTCTTCTTTTAGTAATAACCTGTGCCAGAA